>NC_092819.1:148521586-148829086 GCF_023375885.2 Dermacentor andersoni | reverse complement strand
TCTTGTTACTGTCATCTATCGCTGTCCACAGTTCCGTCATGGTAAACGGCCGGTCCAGTTCTTCGTTGTCGGGTCCTTCGTACCTCTCGGGCACCGGGTACTGGCCGTTCTCTGTCTTTAAGTACTTGGCCTTCAGGTCTTCCAGCAGCCTGCGGCCGTCTCCCTTGTACATGTTCAATACTTTGGTGAGGTTGCGATTGGTCGCAGTTTTGCTACTCAGCGGGTCGATCAGATGCCTCAAGAGGCACCACGTCTTCCACGTCGAGAGCTTGCCCTGTAGGCCGTCGCAGGTCTTCAGCCAATTTTCCTTAGATAGTTTGGCCGCGTGCTCGGCGATCTGTTTGTTTAAGACTGCTATGCGCTTGGCCAGCTTTCTGTTTTGTCTCTGACGTTTCCACCGCCGCGTTAACGAGTGTCGGGCCGCCCACATGTGGGTCAGTCTGGCGTCCACGTACGGTGTCTGCGACGTCGTTGCGATTTCTTGGGTAAATTTATCGAGGGCCTTCTGGTCCCGCGCCCATTCGGTGTAGGTCTTTTGGGTTTCAGCTTGTCCCGATTCTTCCTCGGACGCCTCTTCTTGTTTTTGGGTAAACTTTCTCATCTTGTCACAATCCGTGATCCGCGCCGTCCCCAGCACAGCCCGATATCGGGAGCCTCGGATCGTGATGCCGATCACGCTGTGGGCAGACCCCAGGTCCACTTCTTCGCTTCTCCAGGAGACGTCTAGCGTGCCTGATAACCACGACAGGTCTGGCGTGGTGTCCCTCGCGGCACTGTTGCCTCTTCTCGTGGTTACGTCCGGCTCGTTCAGGAGGGCCATCTCGTGATCCTCCATTGCTTTGGCCTATGCTTTTCCTCTCTTGGACTGAAACTTATAGCCACACGTTGTGTGAGGGGCCTTAAAGTCGCCGAGGATCAGGAGTGGTCTGGTCCCGGCAACCCTTTCGCCTGGCTCACGATGCGGTCAAATTCGTACTGCCGTTGTGACGGCTGGCAGTACGCGCTCATTACAAATAAATTGCCCGAGCTGCCAATTTCTCTCGCATGAATTTAGACCAGCGTGTGCTCGCACCCACCCTGCGCCGTGACATGTTGAGTTGCCGCCACGTTGCTGCGGACGAGCACCACCGTTCCGCTCTCCGTGGGGTCCGTGTAAGTGACGTACCCCGGGAGTCTTGGTTTCCCGTTTGTTTCTTGTCGACTCTCAAGAGGCGATGGACGCCGAAATGAGCCCCGCGAGCAGAGAGGAAGCGACGACCGCAGAGACCGCGACCACGGCAACGACGCAGATTCCGCGAGAAGGAGAGCTGACGGCCATTTTGGCCGCAATTTCCCAAATTAATGAAAGGCTAGGCAAAATGGACGCCCGACTCGAGGCTGTCGAGAGTCAGCCTCAATCGCGATCGGTGAAGCACAAGCGCCTAGCGCCAAAAGTAGCCTCGACATCGGCGTCCCTGAAAAAGGAGCGGTCCCAAAAAATCAAGCGCGCGATCGCTAAAAGGCGCAATCGACTCGAGACGTCCGGAAAGGATGATGCAGAAGCCAAGTAAGAAGCACAAGAAGGAAACCGAGGGGGATACCACCGTAATTTACCAATGGAACTGCCACGGGATTCGCAACAAAGAAGAGGAATTATTATTACACATCCATTAGTAGTGTGGCACATATAGAAGACCACATTGTTCCCCAGTGGAGGTTAAAAATCAATTGAATTCGTGTGAGGCTTGTGGTGTCTTCTTTATGATACGGGTATGCGAGGTGCTCTTTTATGCACTGGTGATGAGAATAGTTTTCAGTTTGTATAAATAAACAACGCAGGATCGAGACATGGTGAGGCAGACTCTGTTTGAATTTTCCATTTCAAGGCAGCCTAAGCTGCGCTGTGAAGCGGCCCCTTGAAGAGCTACTTCTTGGTTTCAATTCGAAGTTGTAGTGAACTGCTGGGTTTCGCAAACAATGCGTGCCTCGCCATAACGACAGTCGGTCGCTTCCGTTGCGGGAGGGGTTGTGCCATATCGTCGATAAAAGCTAGTGAGAGCACCAATGACAAACTTCATCGCGTGCACTTCAGTGGTTCTGGATCTTAACCACGAAATTTTCTTTCATGTGATTGCTGCTATGGTAATCGTGAGGTATATACAGGGTGTTTCAGCGAACACTTTTAAAAATCTTTAAAGTTGCCGGTGGCAGATGTCACAAGTTTAGTTCATGAGCTGGTCTACTCACAGCGGCGGACAATACTTGCCAAAAAATTGAGATTCAAAATCGACTAATTATTCAACATCACTAATTACGTTTTTTAACTAATTACAATATGACCCATATTGCAATTTACAAATTCTAGCCGTAGAGTTCACAAGGCGGATTCACTTGGAACGAATTTTCAAGATGACACAAGTTTCGAGATATAAATTCCGGAACGTTGCGGAGAAATGCATTGGCGTTCCAGTTAATTTATTAAGAAAATGTCGTTTCATGCACTGAAGCACACAACTGGACCTGTAATGCTTTGGGACGTTACTGGTCTTCCTCGGTCGCGGGATGTTTTCTATTCACAAGACGACCTTGAAACAGAGACCGAAGGCTTTCGTTTAAAAACTTAAAGAAGGAGGAAAAAACGCAATGTGGACTAGCTAGAGCTCATAACCTGCAATACCACAGGTATACTTGCCGCTAATTTTTTCGGGGCCTGCATTCGTTGGATGACTGACGCACACATCGACGTAAACTGAAAATAATAGCTCCTCTACAAGCCGCTATTTCGATTTTCAGTAAAACAGGCAACGGATCCTAACAATAACTAAAAGTGCGATCGAGAGGCTGTATCGTCGCTCAGAATTCTTCACAGCGGAAAACAAGCTATAGTGCTTCATTTCCCACTGAATAACAACAGTTAGCGACTTGCGAGGTGACGGAGTTCCGCCAGAATATTAAGCATACTGAGGACAACCCACTTTTTATGCAACGTACAAGTTCCCACAGCAGACTTGCTGGTGAGCAGGCCGAAAGAACTTAAAAAAATACAGCATTAGGAAATGCTTTGATAGGAGAAATAAGACACCTCACCTCGCAAACAACATTGTTTTTTTGTCGAAACAAAATTCTTTCGGCCAATGTTATGCAGTCACTGCTTCCTGCGCAAGCCGTCACGCTTTCCTTGTGGTATTACAAATATTAGATAACCATCTTCATGCTTCTTGCTGCAGTTATATGCGCAACATTACGGCATAGCGCTAGCACAGAGAGCAGGAAACACAGCGCACAACGTTCGCTACGCCGAGCTAAAGCGCCGAGGCAGGAGAAAAATGGCGCGGACGAAAAAGAAAAACACAAGGAAAACGCAAGATACGCGCGTTTCCAAGGGCTACTGCAGGGAGACCAATCGTCGTGCAAATAACGGGCGCAAGACCGCTTCTCGCAGGGGGACTCGCAAGGGGAGAGGAGGAGGAGGCGAGGAGGTAGCGCGGCGGCGGCAGATTTCAAAGAGTGGCGGTACTTTCAATTATCAAGGGACTTTAGACGGCGCGCTACTCTGGCGCCAGCTCGTAGCGGTCGTCGTCGCAGAGCACCGTCTTGCGCGGCACTACGCATTTCTCCTCACCCTTTCGCCATACTCTCCTACTCTACTTTCCTCCTCATGCTTTCACTGTAGCCTCCTCTCCTGCTTTGTTCCTGGCGCTCTCTTTGCTATCGCCGTCTTTCATCACCCGCTGTGCTCCGCGTTCACTCTTTCATCCTTCGCTACCCGCCGTGGTTGCTTAGTGGCTATGGTGTTGGGCTGCTGAGCACGAGGTCGCGGGATCAAATCCCGGCCTCTGAGGTCGCACTTCGATGGGGGCGAAATACGAAAACACCCGTATGCTTAGATTTCGGTGCATGTTAAATACCTCCTGGGTGTCCAATTATTCCGGAGTCCCCCACTACAGCATGTTACGTCTCAACACAGCCAAAGGCATTAATTAGACGTTTATCACGAGACGCTTATATTCATTAGGGTATATCCAGAAGTCAACAAGGCGTTGACGCCGTTTGTTAGCGGGTCAAGAAAAGACCCCTCTACCTGAACCTCACAACCTGAACTAATCGATGAAAAGGGCAACGTCGAATGCTAGTGTGAGAACGACTTTGCACTGGGATTCCCAGGTTGCTAAATATGTGGGGGCTAAAGTACGAAATCGGAGGCGGAGTTCAGCGGACTGGTGCGACATCATGAGCGGGATATTGCGAGCGATACGGCGACTGTGATTAGGCGCGATACAGTCATCTGATTCCCTAGCCTAGTCACCTAGGGAAGACTACGGCATTAAAAGCCGAAACTTTTGGTTCAGTGTGTAGTACTGATATGGCCTGATGGGAACTCGGACGTTCAATCTGCGCCTGCATGGAGTGGGCTTCCGTATCTGGAGCCAGTGCAAATAATGTAAAACAATACACTATCCTTCATCCTGCTACCGGACATACTCGTCGACGGGCTTGGTGTTTTCGTGGCCGCAGTGACACCTCGAGCCGCATCAGGCTTGCCTCATAATTAGACAGTGGTTTTGGCACTGAAATTCCCATAACTTAATTAATTTAATCATCCATCGCTCTGCTCATTCGTTAGGGGTTACGCCGTGGGAGGCCGAGGCACCTCGATGCTTAACGCAGGAATGGGCGCCTACGAGCTGTGCTCTAAAAATAGGCGGGGCCTGTGACGCATACGTAACGTGATCCTCTGGTTCCGATAAAAAAACGCGGGGGATACATTTCACATGCAAACGCTAGACGGAAGAAGTGGAGAAAAGTTCATGTCGTCAGTGTGGCTCGCCTTTTCAAATCATAAGATCGCGACACTATGCTATTACAGAACCAATTCGAAAAATTCTTGCGGTCGAACTTTCCAGAGAGGGCACCCAACAACTTCTAGCTTATAACCAATGTTTGCTGTTGGGCATTGCGAAGCGGCCTTTAAAAGGTATGTGTGTTTCGGAGATAACGAGCGTGCTAGGGGCAGGTGAACATTCGAAGTTTCACATACAAAGAAAGTATGGGACACTTTGCTTTTGTATTCAGAAAAGAACTATTCGGTATTTTTGGTTGTTTGAACCGAACCGAATAATTTCAAGCATCCGAATATTAAAGTCTTGTTACTGCTCACCTTGTGCTACATAAAGTATTGCGAATTATCACAAACGAAACAACGAGAAATGTTTGGAAGGAATGCAGAAATAAAATGGCTAATGCGTTTTCTTTTAGGGGGGGGGGGGGGGTTTCGCGGAGGCTGCCTGCACGAGATCTTGTGAGTTTGGCTTGTAGTCTGTCATGTACTGTTTCTCTCAGTGCAGTTATGTACAATTTTTATTTGTTGTTCTACAACCAACGATAGTTTTCTTCGCAATGTGCCCTTTCATGTGGTTACGGCACACAAGAAGTCCAGCGCATTGTTTTGGTTTTCCTTTTCCATACCATGTCATCATTTCTAGCCAACTATTTGTTTCGCGCTTTTGTAAAGAGCATTCTTTAAAAAAAAAAAAACATTCATGCTTAGAGAGCTTGTTTGCACTCGGGTGTAAAATTGTTGTAAGGCTACTTGTGCAGTTTTAATAGGCAACGAATGATCTCTTGCTTTAAAATCATTATTTTCCCCTCAAAACTGCATTCTTTTGGACAACTCATTAGAAATGTGTTACCTAATAATAAATAAACAAATATTCCTTGTTGTAAGTAGGCATACGCGTGGCCGTTTGACTACTGGATATTCGATACTCACTATTCGTATTGCATTCACATTTGAAGGAAACTATATTCGTTAATTTCTAGAGCTGACGTAGTGAAAATGCGTTTTGTGTCTCGAGTAATTTTTGATTACGCAAAACAGAGGCGCGCTAACTAGAACAACAGTGTTTGTCAAGGAGTGTGGCTCGCCTGACTATCAAACGAGAAATTGAAAGCGAATAATCCACGTGAAATCATACAGAGGTGGCAGGGTAAGCTTCGTGTTACAATGGGACTCAGCCTACTTCAAAAGGGTGTACCCGTGTACCCATAACCCATGTACCCGTACAATTGCGAATGATTCAATCAGAAATCTACCGTAGTTGCGCGACTCTACCGCGCCACCGAGTGTAACGCACGGTTAAATATATATATATATATATATATATATATATATATATATATATTACCTCCCAAATTTCCAATGAACAACTTGGTGCCGATTCTACCACGCACAAGCAACGCAACCTGAGTCGACGCGTACCGAGTTGAAACGATATTACGCAACCTACAAAGGCACACATGTCGTGCACACAGCTCAGTCTTTGTGTCGACATCTCCTTTTCGCTGTCTACCAACCCCAGAAAGTCATCTTCACTTCCATTTAATGCATTAGAAATGCTATATTTCCGGAGGCTGGAGTAATCATCGTCTGCGGGAGGGCATTCGACGTGGCGTGGATCCACCTTGCCATGTCTCCGGATGTCGCTTTTCTTCAGATGACGCATTCGATGGCAGTGTGGGTAGCTACTTGCATTGAGGTTCTTTTTTAGTAAGAATCGGTTTCATTTTTGATTTTGAGTAGAATTACGATTATAACGTGCATGCGAATTTGGAAGCGCCTTAAGGCAAAAAAAGTGCGCGTACGGTAAGTGCAAATACGGTAATGGCTTACCCGACAACCAGTAGAGTACATGACTTGTTCTTTCGAACCGTAGTCGTTGTTTGCAGGAGCATGTCGCAAGACCAGAAATTTCGATGCCCATGTGTTTGCCACTGTCTGGGCGTGAGTAGCTACAGGTTCCATATCCAGATTTGTCTGCGAAAAGTTCCGTTATCTGCAATGTGCGCCCGACTTCCTCTTACGTTCGTCGCATGATTTACGAAGAGATAGTCAAAAACGCAGTCATCGGTGCACGCACATTGTTTTCTGAGTGCTGAACCGAGCGAACCTATTCCAACGATGAATACGAGAACTATGGGCAATGAAGTTAAGCAAAGTGGTGGCCAGCCGGTTGTAGGTAAACTGGTGCGTGCGCGATTCGTTACGAATACAAAACGCGCCCAATTTCTGCAATTGATTTAATCACTCTTTTACAGGGCCTTAATTTAGACTGGGACCACCCGATTGATACCTGCAACCAGAGAAAATGGTACTTGCTCTTTAAGTTTCTCGCATACTTCGAACGACAAGATCAGATACTACTCACGGTTCCACCGGATCCCGATATTGTGAAAGAACTCCGACTTACGTTATTGATGTGGTCACCGTCTATGCCATGGATTGAGTATGTCATCGTCGCTACACACAGGTACCGCAGAAATCATAGCTGAGCCACGGCATCTTTTCCTAACGCGGAAATCGTATAAAAAGAAGAGTGGCTCCTTTGCTGGGCTATAGTACATTTGAACCGTTGTCAATGCGTTCCCTTCAATTTAGCAAAGTCACTGTAGTGACAAAGCGTTGGTTCATTTAAAATATGACGGGCAGGCGCTGCTTACTGTTTAGTTCAAAAGCTCTATATAAACAATGGTTGTTTGTCCCCATTGCGTTATTGTGACACCGCTTAACCCGTCTCTGCCAGTGCTTTCTAGTATATACATAGCTTAGAAGAACTTCTTGTTGGGCGAGTTGTTGCATATTAGCAAGCAGTTTTACAACTGCGCAAACAAACGACCACATAGAGAGAGCACACAAGGACAAGCGCAGAACACTGGGGTTTTACGTGCCAAAACGCAGATATTATGAGGCACGATGTGTATCAATTTCGACCAGAGTGGGTTCTTTAGGGTGCACCCAATGCAGGCTAAAAAGGTGCTGTCTTTTTTTTTTCTGTCTTTCTTCTTTTTTCATCTTGCCGCCATCTAAATGCAGCCGCCGTGGCCCGGATTTGAGCCTGTGCGTCACCACAGCGGGCGCCGGGGTTTTCTCAAGCAGCCTAAAATTGCTAGTTTCTTTCAAAATATCCGTACCTATGTAGACTTACAGCTGTTTCTCTACTAGATATTTCCAGATGTTTCGAGATATTTTACTTCTTTCTAGATATTAAATATGCGGTGACAAGTTGGCAGATCTTTACGCATGGCTGGTCCTGGGGCTCCATACACTCGAACGGGTTCACCTATCGATGCCAACTGCTAGATAGCCAACATTCAGGCAGTAACCGCATGTCCAAGGTTAAATTCAAACTCGTAAAAATGTACCTACGTCTACATGCTAAACGTTGACGTAATTTAACGTCGAGTATATAGAATCTCAGTAGTGGAGTAAGCAAAGAATGAACAGTTACTCGAGCCTATAGGATGCAGTAACCAACACCGCACTGCATTTGAAGGGTAGGGAATTACTTTGTTGCCTGCAAAACACACAAGTTCTGGTCGTCTGCAACTAACTATGCTAAGGCGACAGGAGTTTACCGTGTCATGGGTCTTTTCACGGGTGTCACTATTCACAAGATCAAAAGATCTTTGCTGCAATCGCCATAACATATTGCGCCATATTTGAGCTCGAACTTGCTGGCTGGGCACTACGTGCATAATTTATAACATTTAAAGGCGTAAGAAGAAATACTCCTCTATCCACTACAAGCCTCTTCGTCGGTTTAAGCTTTAACTCTCATATTGTGACGTGCTGGTGGCGGTCATGAACACAGTAGCAAAACGTTGAACGGCGAAACTAACTCTTTATGCTGCGAACCTGTGCCCAGAAAATCAGGCTACACTCAAAGCACGGCGTTAGTGGCGAACACAGTCGGCGGTCGTCGAAAATCTGACCAGTGAGTCAAGGGCGTCGGCTTTTATACAGGGGTCATCGAATGCTCGAGAGTAATCGCTGATGCCCGCGTGTCTTTCAGAAAGTACTGCACAATTCGCGTCGCGTATATGCAATCACATTACGCAAGGTTCAGCGGAAAGCCGTCAGACGAGAAAAATAAAGTACACGTGTCAATACTTCCTCCTTAAAAGAATTGTCCCGATGCTACGAACACGAAAGTGAAAACAAAACCACGCATAATAAAAAAAAGCTACACAACGCCAAAGCAAAAAAAAAGGAAGTCCCTAAGCCCGTCAGCGGGCGTAGAAAGCACCACGTAGACGACTGACTACACGTCGTGCGCGGTGCCGCTGTGATTACGAAATGGCGTCTGGCACGGCTTCATAGTTTAGTGTGCCAATATGTCGGCTGATCCTGTAGGGTCCGAAATAGCATCGTAATAGTTTCTCGCTAAGTCCTCGTCGGCGTATCGGAGTCCAGACCGAAACGAGGTGCCGGGCTTGTAATCCACGTAGCGTTGTCGAAGATTGTAGTGTCGGCTGCCGTCCTCTGCTGGTTCTTGATGCGCAGGCGGGCGAGCTGTCGGGCTTCTTCGGCGCGTTGTAGATAGGCGGAGACGTCGAGATTCTCTTCGTCCGTGACGTGCGGCAGCACGGCGTCGAGAGCCGTCGTCGCGTTCTTTCCGTAAACCAGCTTGAATGGTGCGATCTGCGTTGTTTCTTGCATCGCCGTGTATAAGTGAAGGTTACATACGGCAGGACGGCATCCCACATGTTGTGCTCAACGTCGACGTACATTGCAAGCATGTCGGCGAGGGTCTTGTTCAGCCGGTCCGTAAGATCATTAGTCTGTGGCTGGTAGGCAGTTGTCCTCCCGTGGCTTGCCTGGCTGTATTACAAAACGGCTGGGGTGAGCTGCAGTGAAGGCTGTTCCTCTGTCGGTGATGAGGACTTCTCGGACACCATGTCGCAGCTGGATATTCTCGTCGATGAATTTCGCCACTTAGGCTGCGCTATATACCTTTCGGCATAGCTTTCGTTTCAGCAAAGCAGGTGAGATAGTCGGTAGCCACGACGATCCACTTATTTTCAAATGCTGACGACAGAAAGTGTTCCACCAAATCCATCCCTATCTATTGAAATGGTTGATAAGGAAGCTCCATTGGCTGTAGTTATCCCGCCAGCCTTGTCGGCGATGTCTTGCGTCAATGAAAGTCTAGGCATGTTTTGACGTGGCCGGCGACATTGGCTGTCAGGCGTGGCCAATAATACCTTACCTGTATCATCGATAGCGTCCGGGAGAATCCTAGGTGCCTAGCGGTCGCATCGTCATGTAGCGCATGCAGAACTTCTTTACGCAGTGCTGAGAGAACAACAAGAAGGTAGTTGGCGTGGACTGGTGAGAAGTTCTTCTTTACGAGGACCTCGTTTTGCAGGGAAGACAAAGACAAAGACAATTCTGGCCTAAGTGCCCTAGGCACAACGTCACTGTTGCCTTCCAAATACTCGACGAGGTTTCTTAGCTCCTAATCTGCTCGTTGCTGTTCAGCGGTCTTCCGCGCTTATTGTTCCTAGGAAGGCGTCGTCATCCTCGTCGTCTTGCGACGGCAGGTCAGTGGAGGAGTGCGATAGGCAGGCGGCATCGGAGTGCTTGCGTCCGGATTTGTAGACGACGATTATGTCAAATTCTTCGAGTTTCCGACTCCATTGTGCGAGGTGTACTGAAGGGTTCTTTAATTTTGCCCGCCAACATAAGGCGTAGTGGTCGATTAAGACTTTAAAGGGCCTGTCTTACATGTAAGGGCCGAATTTAAGGTTAGCCAAATAATGGAAACGCATTTCTTTTCCGTCATAGAATAATTGGTTCGCGCTTTCGACAGCGACCGGCCAGAGTAAGCAATAATCCTTTCAAATCCGTCGTTCATGTGGACTAGGACGGCGGCGAGGTCTAGGCTACTTGCATCGGTGTGGATTTCGGTGTGGGCGCGTTCGTCGAAGCGGGCGAGCACTGGTGGTGACGCAGGGGTTGTTTGAGCTCTTGGAAGGCTTCGACTTGCGGCGCTTACCACTTGAAAAATCGACATCTGATTTCGCGAGAGAAATTAATGGCTCGGTGATGCGCAAAAAGTTTTTGACGAGGCCTGTGTGATAAGTACACGGCCCCCCCCCCCCCCCCCCCCCTAGCCAAGCAATTTGGCCACTAGCTTCTTCTCGGTGGGCTGTGGGAAGTTAGAGATAGCTGATGTCTTGTGCGGATCAGGGCACACTCCAGATTTGCTGAGACGTGGCCCAAAAAAAGAAGTTTGCCGTAGGCGAAGCGGCACTGTACTGATTTCAGAGTGAGCCCTGATAACTTGATGGCCTCTAGTACTGTCCCAAGCCACCTAAGGTGATCTTCATCTAAGTAGACTAGACAGGTCTGCCCCTTCAACCCTGCTACTGGTAACAGCGTGCCAATCACGCACTGGAACGTTGCAGGTGCCGAGCCCAGTCCGAATGGCATTACCTTGAACTCACAGAGGCCGCCTGGCGTAATGGAGCCGGTCTTATCGCGATTCCTGTCGTCGACTTATATTTGCCAGTAGCAAGTCTTTAAAGGGAAGCTGAAGAGTCTGTCGAATTTAATAAGACGCTCATATACGGATGCAGGAAACTTATAAACCATGAAGGTAAAATTTTGGGGGGGATTTTTCACTTAGGAGCGACGCAATCGTCGGTTAAAATTGCGCTGTAGCTCCGCCCCCCGTCGAGCGCCGCGCGCTGCTGCTGACGCTGACGATGCGAGCGGAGACCGGAAACGGCGGCGTAGTGACGTCAACACTGGTGCTCCGCTCCTTCGCAGCCTCCGCGGCCGTGCCTGACCGGGCTTATTTCTACGTGCGTACCATCCTAATCTGCTTCGCTCGACCCTACATTCCTTTATTTGTGTGTATATAGGAATGGTAGTTGACGTGCGCAGCATCAATTGAACTTGTAGGCCGATCATGCCGGCGTTCTGTGCAGCCTACGCTTGCACGAACACCAGCGGCCGCGACGATGTTCCATTAGTTCCTGCAAGACAAGAAGCTTTCAGCTAAGTGGGAGGCTGCTGTGAAGCGAAACAACTTCAAGCGCTCAAGAACAAGTGCTGTGCTCTAACCACTTCCGTGACGATTACTACCGGAGTTTATCAATAATGCGTGCTTTGGGTTCTCCTCAAAAAAATAGCACGCTGAATGGAAGGTGCATGTTTATCGCCCACCCTTGACGCAGGTTTCATCGCCAAGCGCCGCGAATTTTCTATTCGCACGTGTGTTGTGAAACAGCCTGCATGCAGCTACCATAACGCAGTGCAAGCGTAAAGATTGCATGTGTTGGAAAGCCTGCTCACGCCAAGACGCTATACTCCCCCTTCTCTCGCACACATAAGAAACCGACCATCTCACGTAGCCGACGGAATTCGCCGGTTACGAGTAGCGTGCGGATGGCGCGCTGATGAAGGTTCTATACTACACGTGCTACAACAGCCGGTAAACTTTTCCCGCGTTTACACCGTCTGTGTAGATTGCCGACAGCTTTGGGGCAGCGCACAAATGCTGAAGATCGCATCACCGCTTACGTTCTACGAGGAGGCATGCAGGAACATAACACTACAGTTGTTTGCCCGGAAACGTACTCACTGGAACGCTGAATGCAGCTTAGCAAAAAACATACTCGCCAAAGAACATTTCCAACACAAGGAGATGCTAACACTTCGCCTTCGTTCGCGTGGAAAGCAGTGCTTGCACCAGCATTTTTTGCTTCTTGGAGAGGCCGGCTCTTCGCAATCGGCTCGTACATGTAGTATGTACAAGTATGTACGTACGTGTGGTATGTACAAGTATAAACCCTTACAAGTGATCTTGCACGCGACAGCGACAGCGCTAGAAGCGAGGCGATGGCTGTCGCGTTCACTCGTCGTCTGCAAGCCGAACTCCACGCGAGCGACGGCTTTGAGCGACAACTTCCCGGAATGAGGGCAGCAATATACGTGCCGAAACTAGCGTGACGCATGCTTTATCAATTTAAGTTGATGTATTTTACTGAAGAAGGAGCATAAAATATTTCTGAAGGTCTTGCACTAGGTTCTTATTCTTGCACGTGTAAAATTCAATAGTTTGCTCGTTCCGTGCGACAAACAGCAGTATTTGAGTTATGTACATCCAGTTTCGGCTTCGCACAATTGGCTAGTCGCTCATAGCATTTCCGGGCGACGAGCGACGAGTTCTAGATTTCTAGAAACGAGCGATCGAGCGACAACACCGAGCCATTTGTTCAAGCGACGGCCCGTTTTGTTGCTCGAAGCCGTCGCCCGTCACCGTCGCGCGCAAAATCGCTCTCGTAGAGTTTGGACTTAACGCCGAACTCCTCAAGGAAACGCAAGCTCCAGAAAATTTCCATGACCGTCTCAGCAAAACACCACCAAACTACTTTGCACCGTGCTTCGTGTGTAGCGGCAGCAGTCGGTCTGGACGAACACCATTGTTGACGTCACGAGGCGCCCGACCAATCACAGGCGGAAACGAGGCGCGCGAGCTGGGCGTGTCTGCTGCTGCACTTTTCGTCGAAATAAAATATGTTTGCGCTTTCTTTCGGTCAATTTCGATGCGATATCCGAATTCAGAGGGTTGAAAACCACGGCGTACTGCTCTTCACTCATTTTTTCTGGGAAACCTTTCAGCTTCCCTTTAAATCCATCGATGAGAAGTATCTAGCATTGCAGAGCAGGTCTAATGCGCCGTCTATACGTGAGAGGGGGTATCCATCTTTCTTTGTCATCTTGTTCAATGAACGATAATCGAAGCAGAAACGCAAGGTTCCGTCCTTTTTCTTCACGAAGATTACACGAGATGCCCGCGAGATTTCGACGGCTGGATGATGTTGTCGCGCTGCATTCGATCGAATTGTTCCGTTATAGCTTTACGTTCTCGCGTCGAAACTCTGCAAGGGCAATGGCGGTGTGTTCCAGCAGATTTTTCGCTTATATCCGATGTTTTGCAACTGTTATTTGTCGAATTCTCGATGACGTCAAAAAGCAGTCATTTTATAGTAGGAGAAGACTTTTCAGCTGTTGCTGCTTACTCATGGGGAGACTTGAATATATGTGTAAGTCTGGTTCGGGAACTGTGGTCTGCGTGGGAGATGCGGAGTATCGGAGAGATCATAGGAAATCCTCCGACGCTGACAATGAGGTTTCACTGCACGGCACTACGCAATCACAGTGGTGACGCGCACGATCTAATGGCGTACACATGATGCGTCTTGAGCCGTCCTACGCCCAATAACGAACATTGAGAGTTTACGTCCTGTGCTCTTGCATTTTTGCTTTCTTGTTTTGCATGCAGAATCAGTACCATGATTCTTGGGAGGGCATTGTCACCCGTGCTTAGTTACCGCGTGAACGTCTTTCAGCGGCTTAGAAATGTTAAATGTTATCTGCCAGCGCAAGATACGCCTTTCTACGTCAGTAGTTTTTCGAATATTATCGTCGTTTTTTTTGTTTTTTTTTGTTCTTTGTCTGTTCTTTACTAATAGAATATTTGAAAACATGCAGAGGTAAATAAACATGAAATTGGAGCATATGTACGGTAATCTTTGACCACCGCATAATATAGACATGCAACATGAGAATCGCGTAATTGAGCAGGCTACGTTACTTAGGTAGCCGTGGTTTACAGGCTGTACAGCGGTTATCCTCACACTGACAAGATTCGTGTGTTTGCGGACAAACTACTTCATTGCTTCTAATGCTTTTTTCGTGCCAGTGACAAACAATGGTTCATAAAGTACTTTGTAATGAGAGAATCTTGCCAATTTTAGGAATACTGGGATGTCAGCATCATTTTACATATAGTGTGATAACGACTGTTCATTCTTCGAAAACTATTCGAAAGTATGCGACATTCGATTCAATTTGCTTCTGGCACTAGTCGATTCGTATTCGATTTGGTCTCAAAAATCACTATTCGCACACCACTAAAACTAATGAATGTAGGAGGCACCATGATAGAAAACATCTTTTAGAGACTACTAAGCCAATGTGAGTGACAGAGCAAACATTGGAACCTGACAATAGACTTCAGATTATAAGGAGGAAATGCAGTTTGGCAGGTCACATAAGGAGTAGGACAGACGGCCCCTTATGTATTACAGCGAAGAAAGGGTGCGAAGACATCGTTAACTAACGGCAAAAAAGACGTCCGACGTCAGCGATAAGCACGCAGGTCAGAACGCTTGACTTCAACTTTGCCAGGAGGGGGGATATGCAGCCTTGCCCGGAAGGCGATTAGATTAGCGTCATAATACTCGGAACTTTGTAGGTATACTATGGAGTCATTATTACGCAAGAGAAGAGAAATTGCTGCAGGGAGATAGCTCTAGCAATGGCCACAAATAAGCGATGGTCGCGATCATAATGCCCGTTTTCATCGCAATGCAGGTTGCGAGCTCAGGGCCTCGTGTGCTGTACCGGTGGTCTAAATGAAGCTTCAATGGCGTTATGGGCCATCCGAAAAATACTAGAGCCGAGTTTTCTACGTCGAGTAGCCTACAGCATAGCGGTGAGTATGATCTCAATATTAGGACGCTACCAAGATGGGACATTGATGTAAGATTTAGAAAGCGATTGTCACTGGGAAATTAATCGTCACAAATACGTGCGACGATTGAAAAGGCAAATTGTTTCTCTGTGGCCTATAATTGGCAACGAAGATAATAGCAGTATCGAGGTAATATGGCAAGTGTTCAAAGTAACTGCCTAGGATCCACAATAAACACATTCATCACCCGTTGAATTGTTCAAATTCTGCCTGATGTATATATGTTAAGATAGAGCTTTTTGATAGCGGTTAGGATAAGAATTTTCCCTCGGTTCAAGGTCACCTGTCTGTTGCCCGGTTCACGCAGCAATCATGCATGTTAGTGCGCTCTCCTCCGAGGCATTTTAACTGAACACTCACCCAGCGTCCTCAGCACTGCACTCTGCATATACAGCAAACTCTGCGCCCAGCAAACGGTGAAAGATCTATAGATGGAGGCACGTGCAGGAAGGGTGCATCTTGCTGTCAGATCCCATGCACTTTCTAGAAGCCAACCGTCTTCTCTGGTCGTACAGTTATTGTAAATAAAATTGCTCATTCGGTGCCTATTTCTGAAATTATACGAAACTTTAATGTGATTAGCATTTTATGAAGACTTGAAGTGGTCAGTTTCCTACATCTTCCCTTGAGTAGTTCCGCGAACGTAGGCGATCACGAATCGGTGCGTTGATGCCTAGACGGCCCAGGTGTTCGGCTCGCGTGCCGTCTCGCTCGAGCGCGGGTAGCATGCCGAGGTGCAGCTTCGTTCTACTGAGCCTGTGACGGCTCATCATAGCACTATCAGGGTACTTCGTTCAATTTTTGGGGTCTGTCTATATGTCTGTCTCTAACCGATGTCCCTGAAACTTTGTTTGCTCGGTAGTCTAGATGTATGGCCTAATAGATAGAACATGATGCTGTTGGGCTGAGGGAAGGGCGTTCAAAACGAACCGTCGAACCAACCTGGGTCACAGAATACGTGACAGTATGCGTAACTCTTCTATCAACCTACTGAACTCGAACAGAGATCGCTGGGTATATGGCACTGAATACCCGCCAGTACTTATTGAAACTCTTTCACGCCAGCAGAAATTAAGTCATTCGGAATGGACTACTGGGTACGGGCCGCCCCTCAGTTAGAATGAGGCTCCTTTAAAATTTGTCTGGTGCTGCTGGGTATTGAACCCTGGTCATTATATTTAGACAATCTTCTCTCAATACATTTTCACACACGCACCACGTGCGAACTTCACCGTGGCACTGCAAGGTAGCGCAGCGTGAGAAACGCGAGACAGGAGCCGAGCTGCACACACGCCTCATGCATGACGCTCTGCAGCGTTGCAAACACGATGTATTGCTACATTCTATCAACTTTAGTTGCATTAACGTGGACAATAATCGTGAGATGCGATGTGCCGGAAATGTTTTAAATTTAATTAAAAAATGAAACCAATGAAGCAGCGTGTCGGTGCACTGGGTTTTCACCTGACTTTAATGATTGACCATCCTTCACGCAGCTCGGTGCGGATACTTACTTCGGCGATTCGAAGGAACTTTGGACGCCCGGAATACCATTGAGCCGCTTCTACGATCTCGCACAAGGCACAGTGAAGATGAGCTACAAGCAGGTGTGCAAGTTGCCCACAGTGAAAAAAACGGACGAATGTGTCCTGTCCATAGCAGCGAGAAACGGTTCGGGATACAAGGTGACTATGTGCATTATTACTGCTGTGTGCGCGCGTCGACGCGCGTTTAAAGAAATAACCCACAGACGACAAACTGTTTCATTTTTCTTGAAGCACTCCCAGCTGATCTTTTCCGACTTCGATCTGTCGTTGCTCTGGCGCTTGTTCAACTCCTGCCGTAGGAACAAACTAGCTCACACCATCACTGTGACACTACTTATAAGCTCTGGCGGAGCCATCCATCTGGGATGTTTGCATCAATAATTTTGACGCTTCACAAAGGCAATGCGACCACAATGTACGGTATTACACTGAAATTATACAGGTGTCTACTTCTTGCAGACCCTAATATGTATATCAGTAAATATGCTTAGCCCGACACTTCGAACATATAAATTGTTGAGCAATAGAACTCTTGAATATGGACATATAAGTTCCATGCCAACATTAATTTTATCAAAATATGCATGGGCCATTTCGTTTGTTCACGCAGTTCACGCGCACGCACGTCATTTGTATTCGTAACTCGGTTGATCGTTCTGCAGCAATAACCGACTGCCTTTGATTTATTGCATGTTAGGTTGCAAGATATATTTAAGACTTATACGTTACGTGAATAGCAAAGATTGGAAGACTGAAATCTAAATAGTCTTGGTTCAAAATTTCGTTCTCCATTCAAAACAGTAGTGAAGAAATTAGGGTTTCCAGTGCGACCGTACCTTAAACGCAACTTCTTGCTTTCATTTTGTGTCGCCACATTGATAACTTATAGCACCGTAGGGCAACAGATGCAATCAATATATTAAAAGCATTTTTGCTCTCCTAAAAAAATACATTAAATACTTGATGAAATTTTATTTTTTTAGATGGCGGCTTTTGCTGGGATGGAACAACTGAGGAACCGCCTTGTAAAGTCGTACTACTATGAGATGGCCCAACTTGCTGTTGTCATCTACGACATTGAACTGGATGACTACGAGGGCTTCTGCGAAAACACCAAGTGGCCGCTTATCCGTGCTCTCTCAGAACCTTTCAACAAAAGTCTTCGACACCTCTAAGACAAAGGCGTAGAGCATGTCAGAAGCCATAAGCCATAGGCCTAGTACCCTTTGTGAAATGAATAGAATATAGGCAACTGTTTCGATTGTCGATATGACAAATGCCATTCCTTGATTCAAGTTTTCGTCGCCACATCGGTGGTTAAAACAGAAAGTACACCTCAATCACTGCTCGTTTCTTCGCTCAGAACCAGTACACCTATTCACAACGTACATTATGGACCTGAATATTTCTCTTGGCATATGGACGGGCTTTTGCAGGGACTTAATGAAACAGCTCATAACAGTCGGCTTTGTCTGATGACCATATAGAGCTCGATGACCACGAAGTTGGGCTAGGCTGTTAGGTGACCTTTAATCCGCATTTTGCGTTGCACTGTGGTACGCCCTTGATGACGAGGAAAAGGCGAAGCGGTTGACAGCTGACCCCTACCCTGGGCGGCAGGCACGTTTCATAAAGGAGGCTCAAAAATATTCGTTTTACTTTAACCCTGTAACGCCCAAACTATTACATATGCTACACTGAAGTTGATGCATCAAAAGTCTGATTGAATCAAAGAAAGCTTTAGGCATAACCAATAGCAGAGATTTTGATACGCTGGGACAAGTTTGCCACGCACGGATAGTTAAGCGAACCACTCATATAAATAAATATTCAGTAGACTAATAATGTTCTAAGTGACGCAACGTTTAATTTTTCTTTGTATTACGTTACCCTCCAGTGCCAGAAATGAAGGTGAACAATTTGTTGTAATTTTCCATAATTTTTAATGTTGATTAAAATTAGTTTCGGCATTGTAGGATTAAAGGACGATTCCTTAGCAGCAAGGAACTTCTTTGCAAGACAAAAAGCTAGGCATCATTTTGATGCCGGTGACGATGTAGGTGCTACCATCGACAACAGTTATTTCGTCGCAGTGTGGTAGACTTTCATATCCACGGCGCCGACCCAGCCTACTTTTTATTTATTTATTTATTAACTTATTTGTTTATTGATTTATTTAATTACTTACTTATTATACCCCCAAGGTACGGTTGTACATTGCAGAGGGGAGGGGCAAGGTAAATATAAAGGCAAATCACACAATAGTTGATTATAGAAAAAAAATTATAAGTAGAAAGAAGCAAAAGCTTTCGAAGAAAGCGTCAAAGCTAAATACGTGGAAGTCAATAATTAATAGAAAGAACAAGGAAAAATAAGGAAGGAAAGCAACAACATGGAAAACATCGTGTACAAAATAATAAGAATGGTAAATAGAAACTTGTAAGCGTGGCAAAAATACATGGTGTAATAAAAAAAGAAAGCAAAGAAAAAAGAACATGCCATATAAAAATACAAGCCATAAATTAAAATTATGGCATAAGAGCAGTTATTATACAGAACAAGCAAACCCAACATTAATTTATAACATGAAACTTTGAAGTGTGGGTTTAAAGTTATTGGTGTCAGTTATGCTTGTAAGTAATGCGGGTAAGTTATTCCAATCTTTGCTCATTTGGGGAAGAAATGAATATGAAAAGCCGACGGTGTTGCAGTGCGGAATGTTTACCTTTTGGCGGTGGTCAATGCAAGATGAAATGTATGGTGGCGGTTGAACAAACATAGAACGTAAATATGCGTTGTGGTAGTAGATTTTATGGAAAAGACATATGCCGAACAGTTTTCTACGGGTTGATAACAGCGGGAGGTGTAGGAGAGATCTCATGTTAGTGACACTCGCAGTTCTTTGGTAGTTGGTGAGAATGAAACGGGCTGAGCGATTCTGTATTGCCTCTAGAGACTGTATGAGGGTGTCATGACCAGGGTCCCATACCGCTGATGCGTACTCTAGCTGTGGACGAATGTACGTTGTGTACAATAAGAGTTTTAGCGGTGATGGTGCTAGAGAAAACTTCCGACTAAAGTATCCCAGTGTACGAGTGGCCTTAGATGTTATGTGATCAATATGAGTTTTCCAGGATAGATTGCTGGCAATGTGAACCCCCAAGCATCGATATGACGTTACACATTCTAGTTGGATGTTATTTAGCGCATAGGTGGGGCAGATCACGTTAGTACGAGAAATCGTCATAGTCTTACAATTTCTAATGTTTAATTCCATGCGCCACGTACGACACCACTCGTTTATGTTATTGAGATCCTCCTAAATTAATTGAATATCTGAGGAATTAGTAATTTTACGATACAAGAAGCAGACATCCACAAATAGACAAATGGTCGAGGAAACGTGAGCGGGCAAGTCATTAATATAAATTAGGAATAATAAAGGACCGAGCACGGACCCTTGCGGGACACCGGACTCAACTGGAGCAAAAGGTGAGTTAGCGTCATTGGTGGTTACAAATTGAACACGTGATGTCAGAAACACGCGAATCCAATCAATAACGGAGGGGTCTATGTTTAGAACGTTTAATGTATGAAGAAGCAATGCATGGTTCGCTTTGTCAAACGCTTTGGAAAAGTCGAGAAATATACAGTCTGGTAAAAAACCATAATCTAAATTGGCATGTAGGCCATTAGTGAAGAGGATAAGCTGAGTGTCACAGGAGAAGCTTTTATTGAATCCATGCTGCATAACTGTGAAGAAGCTGCCACTTTCAAGAAAATTAACTAGATGCGTGTATATTCTCCATAACTTTACATGGTATAGATGTAAGTGAAATAAGTCTATAGTTCTGTGGATCATGGGTTGGTCCAGTATTGTGAAAGGGGATTACTTTGCCAATTTTCCAATCTTACGGTATGGTGCCAGAGTTGTAAGATTGCGAGTAAATACATTCTAGTACGATTGAACAGTATTCCACTGTGTTTTGTAAGAATATAGTATTAATTTCGTCTATTCCACATGATGCTTTAGGTTTTAATTTTTGTATTATGGCTTTGATACCGGTTGAGTCGAAAACGATGGGATCCATGACGTGGTAGTTAGTTGAATTTATCTCAGGCATCGGATCAGGGATCTGAGGTGATGAGAATGACTGAGTGAAGGTATTGTTGTGCACAGTAGAACCGTTCGCTCCGCGACACCCCTCGATCCCGGCTCGCACGATTATGGTGAAAGGGCCCGACGGCCTCGCGAGGAGGGTTCTCGACAGGGATGAGTTATGGCCAGCGCGGGAGTGCCTCGTTCGTGAGAGGTTTCAGCGATTAGCAATGATACGGCTCTCACCTGTCAGCAGCACAAACTGGCGTGTCCAAGCCATAGACACGCTCAGTATGACCCGGTCCGCTCAGTGTGACCCTCTCAGAGTACGATCGGCATCGGCGAAAAGGGCGACCTACCTCCGGATTGGTGGGACCTGATGTCACTGGCCTCCTGACACCGGATTGGTGGGACCTGATTGCATCGACGGCATGGTACCGGATGGGGGGTAGTGACTAAACAAAGATCACACATGGCATAAAAGGAGCTACGGACGGCGGGAGTGGAAGAGCGACTACCACTTTATCATCAACTTTTCTGTATTTCTTTGCATTTTCTTGTACTTAGGTAACTATATCCGTGTTTGTAGAACGTCCTGAATATCGGACCCAGCCTCACGTTCACTCGCTTCTCCACGAGGAAGGAAGATCCCACGTCTTCGAACCCCGAGGCGCAACATTCGATGGCAGCGGTGGGATAGTCTGCTCAGCGCTTCGACTTCGGCATGGTGAGTGCACGACTTTTTCTCCTTGAGAGTTGCCAGGCTTAACGTGGTTCTTCCTTGTAGCAAGGGTGTTAGAAGCTTTGTTGAAAGGTACCTTGCTTCAACACTTATTTGCTTGAGAAACTTGTCGGCAAAAGACAGGTAGCCATGGATCGGAGGAAGTTGCGCAGAACGGACCTAAACGCGATATGCGGGGCATTTCGGATTGATTGTGGGAAGCAGGTAAAGAAGGCAGAAGTCGTCGATGTGATAGAGGCAAGCAGCAGAGATGAGAGAAGATCGTGGAGGCTTGGGAGGATATTCAGGGACATAGGGAACGCGAACGCAAAAAGGAAGAGAGCCACAGAAAGCGAGAGCAAGATGAACGAGAGTACAAGAGAAAGCGAGAGCAGGAAGAACGCGAAAGGGAAAGGCTGGAGCGAACGCGGCAGTTCAGAATACAGATGGAGGAATTGGACAGGGAACTCCAGTATTTCAGGGCGCTGCAGGCACAATCTAGGCTGCATGTATTCCAGGACGGAGAAAACATAGAAAGTTATCTTGAATTATTCGAGAATGTTTGCACAGAGGTGCAGCTGGACCGTGACTGTTGGTCGGTAGGGTTGTTGGGAGTACTTCCCTGTAGCGTGTCCGGTTGCTTAGCTCGCCTTTCTGATACCAACTTCAAGAAGTACAATCTGGCTAAACAGGCATTGTTGCGCCATTTCGGCATTTCTGTGGAGAGCGAGAGACAAAATCAATGTAACCAGTATAAGATTTGTCCTTTTGAAGAACCTGAGGTTGCGCCACTAAATGAAGAGCACGAGAAGTGTGAGGTGGCGAAATCCGCAGAGACAGAGCACGTCGAGAGCGAGGCCGTTGCCGGTCTACAGAGAAAGGCCATGCTGTAAGGCGTCCCTTGCGAGGACGAGGCTTGTTCCAGTAGCCATGAGAAAATTAAGGAGGCGCTGGAGACCTTCCTCGTATCGAGAGCACTTAGGCGACTTTCCGGAATCGTCTAGGATAGACCCAGATACGGTAGCGGCCGAGCCAAGAGAAGACCCGACGCGGCAGAACGGAGAGGAAATAGTTCAAGGCTCCAGCATCGGTGACTGCGCAAGGCAGTCGTACACTGAAACCGAGCGAGCAGCCATCCCGGAGAGCCCTCTTTGCGGGGCCGAGGCTTCTTCCAGCAACCCTATGAGGGTCAGTGTAGGGCTGGATACCTTCCTAGTGCCTCAGCACTTGAGTGTCTCTGCGGCATTGCCGCAAATAGAGAGCGCAGAACAGACAGTGGCGATTTCGAAAGGCGTTCTTTGCGGAGACGAGGCTTGTTTCAGTAACCCTAACAGTTTAAAGGAGGCGCTGAAAACCTTCCTCGTACCACCGCACTTGAGCGACGTTCCGGAATCGCCAAAAGAAGAGAATACCATGGTGGCCAAGCACGGCAGAAACCCGACGCTGAGGATTTCTAGCGGCCCATTCGGTGACCACCTGGCAGCGACAAATTCGTTCAGGCGGCGCAGGATCAAAGAAGCTGAGCGTTTGGCGCAGAGAAAACTCGCGAAAGTTGCCACATCGCAGCGCGTGAGACCGAAGAAGAGGCCAGCGTTCAGTGCCGAGAAGGGTTCATTTGGCGAGTCAGAAAGCGGAAGCGTCGCGACAGGCTGATGACGACAGGAGAGGGCACGTCTCTGCGATAGAGGGTGCGGCCGAAAAGTTCAACGGCGCTGAGACATGCACGTCGAACCGGGTCGGTAGAATGGTCCCTGAGGTGGAATGGGCCGCGAGAGCGAGGACGAATAACTATTCCCGCGTGTACGGCCTCCTCTTCAGGGACGAGACAGCAAGCCGCGAGTACGTGGAGTGACGGTTGACAGCAGAGAGAAATCTAGGTCTCGCACCTAATGTGCTCAGCATGGCCCAGAAGCTGTTAGTCGGCGACCCAATCGAGCGCGCATGAAGAAAGAGGAATTATAGAATTGAGCGCTTGCATAAGCTTTATTTGTTGTTTCTTCTTCTAATTAGTACGCGAGGCAATGTTCTTTAGTTATTAGGAACGTCTAACTGTTCATTTGAATAGTTCGCGTTAGAAAAGCAATTTTTTTCGAAGGTTCTTGCTCGCAGCTAGAGTGTAGTTTTTGCTTTTTAGGTTTTAAATAGCACTCTACGATTTAATTTAGTTTAAGGTAACGCAATCAGCAGAGCCCAGTACGTTTCGCTTCAGAGGCGCTGGTACTGGCACGTGGCACTTACCGAACGAGTAACGCGGCACGCGGCACTGATCCCGTTGCCCATTTCACTCGCTGTGACGGATCCCGTGGTTCAAAGGGTTACTGTTTTCTTTCGCTTCGGCAGCTTGTGAATCACGCGCTACGTGGAATTTTTGGTTTGGAAGGGCGGATTGGAGACGCGGGACACGTTGTCAAGGGAGGATATTAGTTCTTAGAATTTCAACCTCGCCGTACCGTGACAAAGCTGACAACGGTCTTGGGGCCGTTTCAAAGGGGATGGCCAAAGGTGGCTGAAACTAGCCGACTCATGAGCTAGTCTTTTGATAAGTATTTATGCCTCAATAGGTAACATAGTTTTGTGTGTGTTTGTGTGTGTGTGCGCGCGTGCGCTTTAATTATTCTTTTTTCATGTACGTTTTAAACGATCTCCATTTGTTTATCGTTTGCCTCAGAGCTGCTTGAGGTGCGCCTTCTTTGAAACACGATGGAAACGAAATTCATCAAAACATTGGTCACACTACCATTTAGACTTTGTTTAGGGCCTGAAATTTAATTTACTAATTAATTTGTTTACGTTCGTTTGAGCAGTGCTCTTCTGTGGCTGCCTTTCTGGCGCTCGCTGGTTCTCACCTCGGGATTAATAAAGGGAGAGGGAGTATTACCTGGCATATCTCGGAGGTGGTTTGGGGCGCTTGCTTTGTCGCTGCTCGGGCGCTGTGCGGACTTGGTCATTAAAATGCCAGTACTGAGCCTACGACCTGCAGCCAATTTTCCCTCCAAGATGGCCATTGGACGTGATCCTCCCATCGAGCCCGGGACTTCGAGCCGGAGCTGCGCCTGCTGAGCAGCCAACGCCTTTTCAAGGGGCACCGATGAGCTGCCCCCTTTCGAGCCCTCTTCCTGGCGGTGGACGGGCTGTTGTGACCGGCCGTTCACCCCGCGACACCCTTCGGTCCCGGCTCGCACGATTATGGTGAAAGGGCCGACGGCCTCGCAAGGAGTGTTCTCGACACGGATGAGTTATGGCCAGCGCGGGAGTGCCTCGTTCATGAGAGGTTTCAGCGGTTAGCAATGATACGGCTCTCACCTGTCAGCAGCACAAACTGGCGTGTCCAAGCCAGAGACGCGCTCAGTATGACCCTCTCAGAGTACGATCGGCGACAGCGAAAAGGACGACCTACCTCCGGATTGGTGGGACCAGTATGACCTTCTCAGAGTACGATCGGCGACAGCGAAAAGGACGACCTAGCTCCGGATGTCAGCGGCTTCCTGACACCGGATTGGTGGGACATGATGTCATCGACGCCCTGGCACCGGATTGGGGGTAGTGACTAAACAAAGATCACACGGTATAAGGAGCTACGGACGGCGGCAGTGGAAGAGTGACAAATACTTTATTATAAACTTTTCGGCATTTCTTTGCATTTTGTTGTATTTACGTAAGTATATTCGTGTTTGTCCAACGTCCTGAATGTCGGACCCAGCTTCACGTTCACTCACTCCTCCACGAGGAAAGAAGATCCCACGTCTTGGAACCCCAAGTCGCACACTGCGTGGCACCTGATCGATATCCGGTACACTTGGCGGGACCGCAGCAATACGCATCGTGTAGCAGCCGACGAGCACTAGTGAAAGCGTTTGTTTAGATTCAGGTGTCAAAGTGACTGTCTGCCGGCAAATATTTAATTGCCTACCCAACTAACAGCAAGAACCACTGATTTTCGCTGAGTTGTGCTAATGTCTCGGGATCGACCGTCACCTAACTTCTAACTCGATAGGCTTTGATAGCTGCCACTTAGTACAGATTGAAAAAGGTAAACATTGCTCACTCGGTTAGCTCAGTTTGCGATAAAAATAGACATGTTTGCCTGAGCTGGTCCTTTTTACTTGTTTGCCGCTAGTGCAGAATTTGGTCTGAAATTCGCGATGCGTGCTGTCTTGCGTAACCTCGTCAATTAGTTTCTTTTTTTTTTGCGGTGCACTCGGCTAACATCAGACGTAATTATTTGAAGCAAATTACTCTCATTGAAATATTTAATACAGTTAATGCTAAGTATGGTCTGAACGCGTTCAGTCTAAGAAAGGGCAGGGAGGCCAAGAAGTGCCAGTGCTCCTTCGAAGTAGTCAGGTCACAAATGAAGCGGACTTCATTCATGGAATTTGAGCTCGCAAGTGCAACAAGGAGAAAGTTCGTTTTGAACATGTAGAATACGGCCCTCATCTTGAAGAATAATATCGTTAGTCGTGAAAGCCTGAACTTGCAAAATGCACTGATATACTTTAATTTCGGCTAAAATTCGATAGCTGCATTTTGTTAAATTTTGTCAGCTGTAAAAGACTCTCTTCATATTACTTGCGTATTAACGCTTCTTGCTAAATGCCATTGAATTGGCCTGCAAGGGATAAAACGATCAAAAACGAATAAATGAAACCGTGACAAGCTATGACCTTAATATCAATTTCATAACGCACACTTTATGTGAAAAGCACAGAAGAACTGCAAATAATGTTAAACAGTTGTGTACTGTGATGTACAACATTTGTAAGAACCACATGCTGAAATTTCGAGCGGTATTTACAGAAAACAAGACCTCCTTATTTAGGCATGTATTTTGATTGTTATTATGAGTTCATTTGTTAAAATATTTGTTTAAGTATTGTTTATTAACTTTTTAGCGTTCTTTGCTCTCCAACTAATGTATCTCACTTCCTCAAGATTTACTGAGTAGAAATGCATGCACAACATAAGTAAAACTGAATGGAATTCACCGTACAGTCTTCTTAATGCAGATCAATTAATAATCTCATGAGTGATCTACTAGCCAAGAGGTCCAGAAATGAAAAAAAAATACTGCCAATAATCATTTGCACGTTTTTCTACGACAGGATCGATGCCTGCGAGAGCGAGACACAAACTTCATCAAATGTCTCTGCTGGGGTCAAGGGGTGCGGGGGCCGAGAGGCTAGCCCCACCGGAGCCGTCTTCCAGCAGCTTTACTGGTGTCTGCGAAGGGTGCTCGCGATTTGTCTGACAGGCTCTTTCCCGGATTGGTAGTGGTGCGATGAAACTACGCAGGACAGAGGGCATGATCCTGGGGGGGGGGGGGGGGGGGGGCGCAGATGAAGTGTCTTCTGGATTTGTTTATCCTACATGTCAGTTTTGCAGCAGGGCGCACAACACGTCGACACTGCGAACGCACAAACGCACCTGACTTTAAAATGCTCGGGGTGATGGGAAGGACACGACGTACTCTCGCCTTTGTCCCGCACTACTGGTCCCGCATGCGACTGCAGCGCCACAGGGCAACGCTGCTTGCGGTGGTGCCTCGCCATGTCAACTGGTTTGGAAACTCAATCTGTTTCCGCAAACGATGTCAAGATATACTACCCTTGCATTCCTGATGTTGAGGGCCCAGAAACGAAAGATAATTTCAAGTAAGTGCAGGTCAAGCACCTGCACTCTTACTGGCGCTTTTTGCACATGCTCTTCAGTTCCTGTCACATTAGGAATGTTTCTTTTTAAAGTTCTTTTTTTCACTTTCTACGTAATAATGCAAGAGCTGGGGTGCACTTGCCTCTACATCGAGTTCCAATAAACTGCAGATGTCAAGAGGGGTGCTGTTGTGATCCCTCCGACTCCACCTGCATGTCCGTGGAAGTACTGGCAGTCGCGAATTTGCCCACATATGCAGCTGTTTTTATCAGTTCTATTATACCCTTCGTTTACGCCATCGCTGTCGCAGAAACAATCGCACAAACGCGCACGCGGGCATGAAATACAGCGCAGATCCCCATGCAATTGCATAAGGCTCATTGCGACGTCCAAGAACGTGCGAACTAAATGAGATCAGACAGATAATTCCATGCCGTTAATAAGTGGCCCCATGTGCGTGTCATATACGAGGAAGAGCATTCCATCTGAGATAGTTAACTGTACCTGGAGCTATCTGTTATTCTTTAATACAGTGGCGCAATGTGAACGACAAACGGAAACATGTATGTGAAATTGTTCAGTACAAGCGAACATGTAATGCCACGTGGTAATTTCATTCACTTTAATTGAATAATTGTAAGGGTAAGTATTGCACATAAGAGTCGCTGCTTGGACAACACGCAGTTAGCAGACGGAACACCAAGCACAAAGGTAAGCAGTTGCTGAATTTATAATGTTTGTTGAGCCAATGATGGTGCCGATATGGTCGGACAACATTGTTTTATTTCACGGGAACGTGATCAATTGCGCTGAACAAATTGCCAGGCCGGTAAAATTGACGAGTAAATTAAAAAGGATGACTGATGAATCGTGGTGTGCTTTAAGGGGATTTTCTTGCATTGTGGGAACACTTGCTTTGTATGTGATGAATGCGAGGAACGCCAAGTAGACAGAATAAATGCGCAAGTTCGAAGCATTTACAAGCTCTCTGCCCGGCGCTACGTATGGTTCGTTACTATATCAAGGCTTCACTTCAGACCTTCTGTGCTGAACTTGGAGTACCAAAACCCGAAAGCCTTACGCCGCATAATCTTTCAAATTGTTTGAAGGTATACGTCTTACGTACTCGCGGACAATCCAGTGGCTCATTTTTTAAATATACAATGGATATATCAAGAGAAAGCTCTTCCGTAATCGCATTCCGCGAACATTCGTGCTACCTTTAATGTACGGTAATTAGAATACGTACAAGGCTACTTTTAATACACGCATAACTTCCAGTCATGACGTATGGAAGGGGGATTCTCCGCAAAAAAGAGGTAAAACGTGCGTTCTGAAGCTGTGCAGAAGCGAACGTGTGTTCAAAAGGCGTTCAGAAGCGGTTCTAGGCGTTCAATATGTTATCGATAAAGTATTGAAGCACAATGTACGGAAAGCAAACAAAAATCGGGGTTTTAAAAGGGGAAGATATGTGAAACAGCCAAGCACGAATGCATTGGAAGTTGTGAGTAATAATTTGACTGGAGAAGTATCTTGGCAAGATTCAGCATGGCATTGCGGTAAAAATCTCAGATTGCCATGCTGAGGTGTTAGGCACGATATACCCTCACAAGGAGGAGGAGGAGGAGGAGGAAAAACGTTTATTAAGCTCTAGAAAATTTGATGAATTTGAAGCTAAGATGGTGTCTTCCATCTTCTTAGCAATGGCTGTCTGCCCCTAGTCCAGGCCTCCGCTGGATGCCGCTGCCAGCTGGACCCGTCGGATCAGCCCTAGTTGCACGTCCTGACAGTCGCTGGAGAGCATTCCTTCCCATTGCTCCGCATTCGGGTTTGGTATTATCGGTGCCGCATTTGTTTTCTGGCAGGCCCACGTTATATGGTAGAACGTGGGTGTTTCCTGGCACCACGGGCATTTGTCAGTGTACTGTGTGGGTTGCATTTTACTGAGTGTGTTTAAGTTCAGATATGCACCCGTCTGTAGCAGCCTCCAAGCTACGGAGTCCTATCTACTGAGAAAGCTATGTGGCGGGGGGTACCGCTTCCTGCTGCCCTTATAGTGGTTTAGGATAGCCGAGTATTCTCTGGGGACTTGCTCGGTTTCCTCGAGGTCATTGGAAGAGGGTGCTCGGTATGCAGTGTAACCTCGAGCTACCCTGTCGACCTCACGGTTGCCTTCCACGTCCGTGTGACCCGATGTCCACACTATCGTGTGTCTAATTGATTGTTCTTTTTCTGGGTCTTGTGTGTGGTGATCTTCAGAGCGGAGTATGCGGAGCGCTCTGTGACCTATTCTGCCTAACATGTAGTTTCGGCATGCTGTTTGGGAGTCGGTTAGTATTATTAAGGACCGCCTAATCCCTCACAAGCTTTTTTTTGTCGACAGTTTGCCTGACGTCGCAAAAATAATAACAGGCGTGTAAATAGCTTCTTTCGTCTGCGTCTTTCCACACGTAACATTTCTGATGGAGGTCAGCGATCCCCGTCCTCACTACGGAACTCCGAAGTGGTCGGCACACCGAGCTTGTCACCATGCCTCCCGGTGACGAGGCGCCTCTGCAACGGCTTCGGCTTGTCCGACTGCTCCAGTCGCCACGGTTGCCCCACATCGTGACCCAGGTGTGTTCTCTGGCCTGGAGAGACAGGATGTCGACGGATCAAGCTCTATGAACATGCCAGCGCTAATAACAGGTGGGACCCAACGATTATGCTTGCCAATGTCATCTTTTATCTCGGCGGCACCCCACGCGTGTGGCACCAAACGCATGATGACGAAATAACCAGATGGGACAGTTTCAAAGAGAAGCTACGGGAACTGTTCGGCGACCCCATTGGGCGCAAGGCTGCCGCGAGAAAGGCTCTTGCGTCTCGTGTTCAGTCACCTACAGAGACATATGTTTCCTACATCCTCGATGTCTTGGCTCTATGCCGTAAAGCTGACGATCATATGTCCGCAGCAGATAAAGTGGCACATGTGCTAAAAGGCATCGCCGATGACGCTTTCAATTTGCTTGTTTTCGGCAACGTCTCGACTATCGACACCATTATAAAAGAATGCCGTCGCCTTGAACAGGCTAAGAGCCGCCGTATCTCACACCACATTGCGCAGCTACCCAACACTGCTGCTACGTCGACATGTGAGGGTCGACCGCGCCAGACCACCACCTGCGACGACGTCACCCGTATTGTTCGCCGCGAACTCGAGGCCGCCTGTTCGCCAGCCTTCTCCACGAAGCCTCCCGATCCGCCAGCAACCACCACTGCGATGATTCAGGCCGTCGGAAGACAGGAATTTGAAAACATGGGTCTGAACACCGTGTGTTCCACGTCTCGACCCAGCGTTCCCCAGTTATCTAGCGGCCCTCCTCGTCCTGGCAGTACTTTTCTGCCACATCTTGCCGCAACCTGTCCGAATGGCGAACCCCTGATGACAGGCCGATCTGCTTCCACTGCTGTCGCATCGGCCACGTCACCCGTCACTGCCGCAACCGATGGCCGCCACCTCCTCGGACTTACGCCGCCACTTATTCCCGCACCTTTGGACCTTCTGTACCCTATGCCACCTGCCATGAACCCACTGCCGCTGATGCCCCTGCTCCGAACCTTCGCTACAGCCGCTCGCCCTCACCTCGACGCCACCAGTCTCGTTCGCCCCAACCCCGCCGCTTTTCTTCGCCGCCTATCGCCTCCCGGACCCAGCCGGAAAACTAGGCACTCCAGCTTCTGGAGGTGAAGCTGCATTGCCAACCCTGCCCTCAAATCCTCTGCTCACGTTACCTACTAACTGAAACCTTCTTGAAGTTGACGTTGACGGCTATCCTGTCACGGCACTCATCGATACAGGAGCACATCTTTCTATTATGAGTGCTGCCTTCCGACGACGACTGAACAAGCTCCTCACCCCAGCGTCTGCACGCGTCGTCCGCGTTGGGGATGGCGGTACGGTGCCTATCATCGGCATGTGTACGGCACGTGTCAGCATCGCCGGCCGCCACACTCCTGTCCTCTTCACCGTAATTGCTCATTGCCCCCACGACCTTATTCTCGACCTCGATTTTCTCTCCGCCCATTCTGCTCTTATTGTCTGCTCTGCCAGTACCCTTCGCCTTGAGTTACCGATGCTCGCAGAACCTCCTGACGCACCCCTATGCCGCTTACGCTCCACCCGCTTTCTTCGCCTGCCGCAAAAGTCCATAGCCTACATTGAACTGTTGTCTTTCCCACCAGTTCCTGATGGCGAGTACCTCGTCACTCCTCTGCCCGACATCCCAATACAGTATGACGTCACCGTGCCTCACAGTATACTTACTATTACTGAGAACCACACTCGCATGCCTGTCTGTCTCTTTGGATTGGCAAAGCAAATTCTACCGCAAGGTATTTGCCTCGCCACCATTGATTGTCTCGGCGACCAATACGTGGCAGCGTTATCGACCGATGGTTTTCGCGAGCTTAGCATGCCACTCGCGCCAGCCTCGGGCATCGATCCCAACATAAAGAAAATGGTTGCGACGGACCTGTCCTCTACGCAGGCTGAAGATCTTTGCGAAGTATTGTCGTCCTACCACGATATTTTCGACTTCCATGATCGCCCTTTAGGCCAGACGCTCGCGGTCAAGCATCGCATTCTTACTGGCGACGCTGCGCCTATTCACCGACGACCATATCGAGTTTCTGTGTCGGAACGCCGAGTAATTCAAGATGAAGTGAACAAAATGCTCGATAAAAACATCATTGAGCCTTCATCGAATCCCTGGGCGTCACCTGTGGTGTTGGTTAAGAAGAAGGACGACACGTGGCGCTTCTGTGTAGACTACCGTCACCTGAACAGCATTACAAAAAAGGACGTCTACCCGCTCCCACGTATAGACGACGCCCTTGACTGCCTGCACGGTTCCAGCAATTTCTCGTCTATTGATCTTCGTTCGGGATATTGACAGATTGCTGTTGGCGATATGGACAGAGAAAAAACCGCTTTCAGCACACCTGATGGCCTATACCAATTTAAAGTAATGCCGTTTGGATTATGCAACGCCCCTGCCACCTTTGAGCGTATGATGGACTCCTTGCTCTAAGGTTCCAAATGGTCCACATGGCTCTGCTACCTCGACGACGTCATCGTCTTCTCGCCAACATTCGACACGCACCTTGAGCGTCTCACAACTATACTTGATGTATTTCGAAAGGCGAAGCTGCAACTTAACTCGTCCAAATGTCGTTTTGGCCACCCACAAATTACTCTTCTGGGCCATCTCGTTGACGCGTCTGGAGTACAGCCTGATCCCGAGAAATCTTGCGCTGTCCGAGAGTTTCCGGTTCCGAAGACAGCCGCAGACGTTCGAAGTTTTGTAGGGCTGTGCTCGTACTTTTGTCGTTTTGTTCCAGCTTTTGCGACAATTGCTAGGCCCCTAACTAATCTTTTGAAGAAAGGCGTACAATTCTCGTGGGGTTCTGCAGAAGCCGCCGCCTTCTCTCGTCTCGTCACTCTTCTAACCTCACCACCCATTCTCGGCCATTTCGACCCTGATGCCCCTATAGAATTACGTACAGATGCCAGCGGTCATGGCGTAGGTGCCGTCTTAGCCCAGCGTCAGCGTGGCAAGGATCGCGTTATTGCTTATGCGAGCCGCCTCCTAGCACCATTGGAGCGCAACTATTCCATTACGGAACAAGAATGCCTTGCTGTCGTCTGGGCGGTTGCGAAGCTCCATGCTTACCTTTACGGTCGCCCTTTTTCCGTAGTCACTGACCATCATGCTCTCTGCTGGCTCTCATCGCTAAAAGATCCTACACGCCGTCTAGGGCGATGGGCTTTGAGGCTACAGGAATTTTCATATACCGTGGTGTACAAGTCAGGCCGCCTGCACCAAGACGCTGACAGTTTGTCGCGTTACCCTGTATACGACTCTGACTCCTCTAATATTGCCAGTGCTTCTTGCGTATTCTCTGTATCCCAGCTGCTTCATTTCGCCGACGAGCAACGCCGTGACGCCTACATCAGAGCACTCATAGCCCGTTTTGAACACTCCCCGGCCGATGCTGCTCTACGCCTCTTCGTCATCCGCGGCGGTACTCTGTACCGTCGTAACCTTCATCCGGACCGCTCTGAGTTCCTGCTTGTAGTACCTAAACACCTCCGCTCCACCGTTCTAGAAGAGCTTCACGACGCACCAACGGCAGGACACCTCGGCGTGTCTCGAACCTAGGACCGTGTACGCCGCCGTTTTTTCTGGCCGGGCCTTGCCCGTTCCGTACAACGTTACGTCGCCACTTGTGAACTTTGCCAACGACGCAAGAAGCCTTCCCAGCTCCCCGCTGGTTACCTGCAGCCGCTCGACATCCCTGCCGAGCCCTTCCATCGTGTCGGCTTGGACCTTCTCGGCCCATTTCCGGAATCTACGTCAGGAAACAAGTGGGTTGCAGTCGCGGCGGACTACGTGACCCGCTACGCCGTAACCCGTGCTCTTCCGACCAGTTGTGCAACTGACGTTGCGGAATTCCTCCTACATGATATCATTTTGATGCATGGTGCTCCGCGTCAATTGCTTACAGACCGCGGCCGCACCTTTTTCGCCAAACTCATTGACATCATGCGTGCCTGCCCAATACAGCATAAATTTACCACCTCCTACCACCCCCAAACTAACGGCCTCACTGAGCGTTTGAACCGCACCCTTACAGACATGCTATCCAAATACGTTTCCGACGACCACCGTGACTGGGACCTGGCTCTACCTTACATTACCTTTGCATACAACTCTTCCCGTCTCGAAACTGCCGGCTTTTCCCCCATTTTACCTCTTGTATGGCCGCGAACCGACGCTACCACTGGACACTGTACTTCCGTCCGCCACCGCTTCAACTAGCCATTATGCCCGTGATGCAATCGCCCATGCTGACCATGCTCGCCAACTTGCGCGGGCTCGTCTACAAATGTCTCAAGACAAGCAGAAACAACGCTACGACCTCCGTCACCGTGATGTCTATTTTGTGCCCGGCGCCTTCGTGTTGCTTTGGTCACCATCGCATAAAGTCGGCCTTTGTGAAAAACTGCTTTCCTGTTGCACAGGCCCATATCGCGTGATTCGCAAAATGACCGATGTCACCTATGAAATCGTTCTAGCCACGCCCACTACGTCCTCCGCTGTGACAACCAGTGACATTGTCCACGTTGCCCGACTCAAGCCCTACAACTCTCCATGCACCTTGCATATTTAACAGCACCGTGACGGTGCTTTTACCGCCGGGGGGTAATATTTCGATATCACTGAGCGATGCTCAAGAGACGAGCCGCCGCGAGAATGACGAAGAAGTTGGTCGGTGCCCTTGGCACGAGCGAGTGTCAGCCTGGCTGCCTGGCTCCAGTGTAAATAGCGTGTAAATAGCATCTTTCGTCTGTGTCTTTCCACACGTAACAATATTTTTGCCGCTTAGACCTGAAAATGGTAAATGACAGTAAGCAGTGCCTCCTCACAACCACTCGAATGCCGAATCTGTTGGGGCTCCGGTTAATGCGATTACAAAATTTTATTGCACTGCTTTTACACAATATTAGTGTACTGTTATTACATGTGCTGTATAGCTAACTTTAAAACAAACCTGACGACAGATAAGTACTTCTTATGAGTTGTGAACAGGAAAAATTATTGTCCAATCGAACGGCGCTGAGTGGTCCTTTGAGTTTTGCGCTGCGAGTAATGTACCCAGTGGCGTAAAAGCGGGAGGGGGGGGTGGTAGGGCTGGGGGCCGTGGGCCCGGGTGCCAGGTGCCCAGTAGGGAGGTGTGATATATGTCTGAACTAGCTTGACCGAGCGTAAATGGTAAAGAATGACCCGGTAAGCAGCAGCACGAGCTCATGTACGAGGTGTGTAGCGCCGCAGAATTGTCGGTTGGAGCTTTAGCAACATCGTACGTAATAATTGCACGAATGTGCGGGCTAAAAAGTTCAATTCGCCATGTGGTCGCTAAACAACTTGCCTTAGCGGAACGTTGCACGTGCGGTGTGCTCGTGCTGTGTGCTGATGTCCCACCACGGTTTGTGTGTCGTATGTATACAGTGTTCCATTTATCAATTTTGTATCGTTTGTATTAGTGTGTAGCAGTTTCGCGGTGTTGAATAAAACTTATTTCCTAGTCATAGCTAACCGCCTCTTCGTCTATATTATTGCTGTCATGGTGGCGTTTAACAGGGCGGGGTGTTGAGCCGTATTCTCTTTAACCTAACTTTCGTTGGCCTTGCTAAAATATCAATGTGCGCTGATAATATTTGCCCTTGGTCTTCTGCGGTGATTCGTCTTCAAATGCGCGCAAGTATTCATTGGGCAGCCATCCGAACTTGTTCGTATCTCCACAAACAAGGCCTGAGTGTGTCCATAGAAAAATGCGCATTAATTATGCTCACGCGCACACCCATGGCACCATACCCTATTTCGCTCAGTGGCCAGGGTATCAAATACCAGAAGCCTCACCACTCCTTAGGTGTGATTATTGACAGGAACCTCTCATGGAGCCCCCACTGCATCTACCTGAAGCGGAGACTAATTTCGATTGTACATATAATGAGGTTCCTGTGTGGAAAAGCCTGGGACACGTCGGTACGGTCCATGCCGCAGCTGTACAGAGCACTGTTTCTGGGCTTCTTACGGTACAGCCTGCTGGTTTTGGCCAACACATGTAAAACAAACATTCATACCCCCGAAAGTTTGCAAGGCCAGGCTCTATGCACATGTCTTGGAATACCACGATGTACCTCGACTCACGCAACAATCATGATTGCTAGATACTACTTGGCTCCAACCTATATAACGATTGACAACCTTAGAGCATACATTCGAGATCTGTGTCGCGTACCCAGTCACTAAGTTGCTGCTTTGTCAGCTCAAAGACCTCAAGCCACATTTTCTAAATTTGTTGCGACACATCAAGGCTACCTTCCGTCGGGATTTACACCAGCAGCAAGACCACTGTTACTCCTCTGGTGCCTTTGAAAGCCACAAGTACGCCTCACGATTACCAGAAATTACGAAGACTTGTCAATCAACAGTGGCTCTACGTCAGTTCACACTGTCATTACTGAATGAGGCATATGAACAAATAACGCACATTGACACTGATGGATCTGTCTTAGCCACCAGCTCCACAGGCGTTGTTATCATCCCGGCCTTACAAGTCACAATTACGTTTGAAGTGTCCCATATAACGACCTCTACGGCAATAGAACTTGAGGCTCTACTTGCCACTGTTAATTACATCGCACAAGCCAAACCTCAAAGTGGGTCATTTCTTGTGACTCCAAGGCAGCCCCTCAGAGTCTGCAGTAAGCCTTACGAAGCACAAGCCATGAACAACTGGCGTTTGAAACCAAAGAGGTTCTCCATCAAGCTCTCATAAACGGACATAACATCATCTTTTAATGGCTTCCGGGGCACTGTGGCATCGTCAGAAACGATGCTGATGATGGCGCCCGGTCAGTCCACAAAGAAACCCTGACACTTCCCATACCCTTATCAAGGACAGACGCTGAGAGGGGTAGTTTGCTTGCTCAAACCAAGACGGGAACTTTGTGGAGCACCCCTCTTTTCTCCAACTGCCGTCTCCACCGGCTGGATCCTACAGCTGCAGATTCTATCGAACTTCTCCCGCCGCGATGCAACTTGCCTGTGCCGCCTCTTGTTAGGGGTGGCGTTTACGAAAGCCTACTTATTCCTCATTGGAATGACCCAAACACCGATTTGGGACTCAAGCAAATGTGAAGAAACGGTCAAGCACGTGTTGTGTTTTCGTAATCTCTATTAGATCGAACGCGGCACCCTTCGGAGGTTGTTAAACTGTTTAGATAGCAGACAATTTTCAAGGACCAAGATTCTCGGACCATGGTTCCACGTGTCGCAGGCTTACAAAGCGACGCGAGCACTGCTACACTTCATGAAATCTACTGGCCTCAGTGAGCGATTACAGGCGTGAAGTTATAAGGAATTAACCGCACGTATTCACCCCGATAGTACCTTCTTCTCTACCTCTTTCTTTTCTTCCCTTAGACCCCTTCCCCGGCGCAGGGTAGCAGATCGGACCTGCGTCTGGTTGACCTTCCTAACTTTCCTTCCTTTTCCTCCCCTCCACCTCCTCCTGTTGTTGTTGGTCTCAGACTTATTCTTACATAAATCTTAAATTAGCGCACAGTGTTTGTCCTTGATAAGGGTATGTTGCAAATACAGTGTCCTGTTGCAGCTACACAGAATTTACAGAAAGGTTAATTTTGTGAGGATATCTCCCGATATTCTATCAGGTTGTGTGTCTTTGTGACCACTAGGAACTCGGTAACGTGCGAAATATGACAGATAAGTAATAAGGACATCTTTAATAAGTGCTTAGTTAGCAATTATAAAGTAAATATTGCAATTCAGGAATTGAGGACATAAGGTCATTTTATTAACTCATCAAAAACCTCTCCTAACAAAATCTTCTTGGGTGCTAGAGCTTGCAGTACTTTGGCACACCACGGGGCCCAGTACGGCAGTACCAAAAGAAATATGAAATAGTGCACCAGTGACATCGATCTCTCTATCCTCTCCATTGCTTGTGCAGACCAACAGTAGCGCAACGTTTCGCTGGCACGGGCTTCATTGCGGCCTTCTCGTTTTTTGTATGGTGACGCCAGGAACGGACGCGGAGCATGCTCTATTCTGTTTCCAATCTTCTGGGGGTAGCGCAGCTCAGATGATCACGTTTGCAAATAGCAGCAAATAAAGAAAGGCTTTATGCATTAGAATGAAGAGAACTCGCCATTGTCATAGCATTGACGCCCGCGCAGCAAGGAAGCAAGTGGCAGTTTCTGATAGGGTGAGTAGATCACCATCACTGACGCGCTATCTAATTTTCGGTTGGGTTCTGGACTAGCGACGGCCAAAATACTGCACGCCGTAGTACCTACGACGATTTTTGTGAAGTTGCTCTTGGGCAACATCAAATTGCCGGGCTTCCATTTTGCAATGCAATATTGCTTCTAAAACGGCTAATTAAAATTTTATCTGTATTGGCTGCCAAACCTTACAGTCTGACAGCAGATGTGCAAGTGCGCTTATGACAAGTTATCAGTGCAGCAACCTGTGCTACTTGGTGCAGAAAATCAAACAGCCTGTATATCAGGTACATTAGCGATCTTTACGAACGGAAGTGAAGCGGGGGGTGGGGTCCAAGACGGCTGTGCTGGTGCTCAAACATCACTCCCCCCCCTCCCCTCCGACTCCCCGGAAATTTTCGATAGCCTCGCCTTCATGACTACACACGTAGGGAGGGGCGGGTGACAGGATACCTTTGGGCCCAGGGTGCCAGACGACCTAGCTATGCCACTGAATGTACCATAGCCGTACGTGCTGCCCGAACCAACAAGCAGCAGCAGCTTACGGACCAACGCCGCATGCCACCAACGCGGTGAGGCCCTCTCCCCTTAAGCTGCGCCTGGCGCTCTATCGGGCCAACAGGTGTTTCTATTCGCCCGCTGTGCCAACGCCTCCTGATTGCACGAGGCCTGTGTACTTTAAGCCATGACGCCATGCTACCTTGCCCGACCACCACAGAATCATGGGGATGCTCTCAAGTAAGCCGCAGTGATTTTGACTCCGCAGGCTTCGTCACGCCGGGCTTGACAGTGGAAATTCCGGTTCAAGTAGCATGACGTAATAAAGCCGAGCGCCCAGGCCTGTTCTCTAGCAGGCGTTGGCTCTGATCCATGGAGGAGCGCTCGCGCCGACAGCGAGAGTGACGGTGACGTACGTCACGGCAATACTCTCTTTCCTCACACAATACCTGACCTGCTATCTAGGCCACAGGTGTGCCCTCTCGTGCGCTCTGCTCTATCGAGGAGTAGCGCGTGTTGTACTATCACAGAGAATGGGAACTTGACGTGGGGTCTCAGCCAACGGCATTGCGAGTCTATTTTATTAGTTATTTATTACAATACTCTCAGGGCCAGCAGGGGCGTTACAGAGGAAGTGGGTGAAAAAAAAAGTACAAGCAAGAAGCAAGAACCGTAATGTAGATGCCTGTTCAAAGATATGCTTGGTGCTGGCAGTCTTGAAAGATGGCGTGTCTTCAATGAAGGCAATAAGAGGCGGAAGGTGGTTCCACTCTGCGCCAGTCTTAGATAAGAAATAATTAAAAAGAACATTCGTTTTGCAGCTAGGAATGGCAACTTTATGCAGATGATCAACACGTGATGATATATATGATGGGATTGACGAAAAATACTACTGTTTTAGTGTCTGGTTAAGAATGAAAATGCTGTGGAAAAGACTAAGGCGTGCATTTTTTCTACGAAGTGCAGGATTATTTAGACCAAGTTTGGATTTCATTGAAAAAAGACTAGCTGTGCGAGTATAATTCGAAAGGATAAAAGGAGCTGAGCGATTCTGAACAGATTCTATAGCTTCGATTGAAGTGAGTTGTACGGGGTTCCATATGGATGATGCATAGTCTAGCTTAAGCCGTATTAGTGTTTAATACAAAAGTAACTTCAGGTGGGATGAAGCCTGAGAGAAGCTTCTGCGCATGTAGCCAAGGGCGCGGTTCACATTGTTAGTGACATATTCGATGTGCATGCGCAAGTCCAGGTTGTTAGTAATGTGAACACCAAGATATTTATAAGATAGGACCACTCTCTAGTGTAATCTTGTAATCGAACGTCTTGGACGGATTAGATTGGCGGGAGATTGACATTCTTTACACTTAGGCGGGTTATGAACCATGCACAATTGCTCACACCAATATGTTTTCAAGATCACACTGAAGGGCGCAACTATCGTCAGGGTCATTTATTGCACGAAATAGAACACAGCCATCAGCAAAAAGCTTAAAGGAAGACTTAATTCCAATCGGAAGGTCGTCAATCTAAATTAGAAATAGTAAAGGACCCAAAACAGAACCTTGGAGAACACCAGATGTTACGGCACATGATTATGATAACGAGTAGTTAGCTGGTACAAAGTGAGAGCGGTTAGTCAAGAAACATTCAATCCATTTGAAAAGATTAGGGTCAATATTCAGGGAACTAATTTTAAGAAGGAATAATTGGTGTGACCTTGTCGAAAGCCTTAGCAAAGCCTAGAAAGATACAGTCGCTTAGCAAACCACTATCTAAAGACGATGCTAAGGTAGTGAAAAAATTTTTCTTGCCCTAAAGAACTAAAAACGACAAGAACTAAAAAATGAGTTGCTTTCAAAAAAAGATACAAAATTAGAATATATAATGTGTTCTAGAAGTTTACAGGGAATGCTTGTTAATGAAATAGGCCTGTAGTTACGATGAGAATTAGGATTACGCTGTTTGAAGAGTGGAATCACCCTTGCTACCTTCCAATCAGCCAGCGTTGTGGAGTGTTCAACAGGTTGGGTGAAAAGGTGCACTAAGTATACGCTGGAATAAACAGCAGTACTTTAAAAGAACTGAAATAATGTTGTCAAAACCGCAACGAGACGCTAACTTCAGGCCCTGTATTAACTTCACAATACCTGTGAAATCGATGACAATGGGGTACTTGGGTGGAAATCACGCTTAAGCACTTCTGGGGCCAAATAAAAAGAACAATAAGAAAACTATTCCGCAAAGTCACCCTTTAAGGCAGCACAACATTCATCACTTGTCATAGTATTTCCAGTGCTATCAGAAAGTTGACTGACATTTCGTCCTTTGGGTTTAATAAGGATCCAGAATTTAGATGGATCTGTGGAAAGAAGTGAAGGCAGTGTGTTATTCAGAAAGACATGCTTGGCTTCTTTGATAGTGACACGTGTAGTTGTTTATCCTTTCTGGGTGATCGCTTGTCACCGCCTAACAAATGTTATCGCACAGCGCAGGACGCGCCTGCATGTATCAGAAGTTTCCGAAATGTTATCGATGGTTCCATTCGCAGTCTGTCACCGAACCTTGTGCAATCTGAACCTTGTGAGGAGCAGTGTTAGGAATTAAAGCTAACAGGTTAGATGTACCGGAGGCAAACATAGTAGGTATTGAAACCAGCTATGTAAAATTGAACTGCATGCATAGGTTCAAAAAAGATTGGCTGACTGCGGAAGTCTATCTGATATTGGATAGGGACCAGACCAATCTACTTTGGGAAAATCGAAGTCACCTAACAAAAATAAAGGCAGTGAAGCGCATCTCGTAACCAAACCATTCAATACATCACGTAATTCGTCGCAGAAAAATAGTCTCAAGCTCGGTGACCTATAGCACACACAGGATAATGCACTTTCGTAGTTAAGGTCTATGCGGACACAGCGAATTTCAAGGGCAGTAGCGACGATGACGATGTCTGATACGAGGTAATCGGCAACGGCAATCAGTACACCACCTTCGTAATTTTCAATCCGGTCTTGGCGGTAGATGGTGTGATTTTTTTTCACAGTCAAATAATTTGTATTGCTGATAGCCTTTGAAAGCCAAGTCTCCGTAAGCCCCACCACATCGGCAGCGCATGAGTCAATAATGGACGTTAAATCATTACGTTTATTTACAATACTCCGGACGTTAGTAAGCAGAAACGATGAATTCCTATGGTCAAAATTGAGCAAGTTTTGGCTGGGATAAAGACACATCTGCGGCAGCGTGGCTAGTGCTAGACGAAGGCCCGGCTTAACCGCCGTCACGGCTTGGGCCTAATATACACACGCTGTCTGTGTCCGCTTAGGAAACATAACACTCATTGCCAATATGAAGCTTGTTATACCGCACTGAAAACTTTTTGCCGTTTTGCGTACCAAACTCAAACAACTTTTTCCTCACATTTCTTGTCACTTTACAGAAATCTTCACTAACGGTTACTTTGGAGGATCTTAAGTTGTTTTTTGAGCCAGGAATAGTTTCCCCGAGTACAAAAGACAACAGTTGAACAATAACAGGTCGACTTTTGTCGGGAACAAAACGGCCAAATCATTGGGCGCGTAATATGCGTTCATCGTTCCCGTGAAAACCAAAGTTAGATGCGTTATTTCTTCGGATTCACTCACGTCTCTTTAGAATTGTTGGTGATACTGTAGAATATTACATTCTGACGGCGTGAGCGATCTTCGAATTCGTTCAGTCTCTGATGAAGTGTCAGGACTTGCGGAGCTACAGTGAAACTGCAGTGCCTCAGATGTGCGAATGCTTTCTTCAACTGCATTAAGACGACCTTCAATATCTGCAATCTGCTGTTACATTGAATTTTGGGCTGCCTTGACTTTATTGAGTGTGGTCTCAACTTCGTCATGCCTAGAATCCATTTTCTCATGTAAATACTTTATAAATGAAACTAGCTCTCTGTATTGCCGGGAAGATTCCACCCTAGGAGGTCCGTGATTCAATTCTACATCACCGGACGTTAGAAACCACTTCGCGACGTGACCGCATTCAGAAGACAGAAGACAAGACTTGTGGGCATGGAAGTACTACCAAAAAAAAATCGTCAGATTTTTTGCAAAAATGTTAAGGAGATGAACCTACCTGCAACATGAAACGAAAAGGTGTTTGATGCATGTTCGCAGTTGCCGTACTTCCGTGCCCACTAAAAAGATTCCAGGGGCGCCGACTTCTTAAGTATTGTGCCGAAGATGATGCGTCAGGCGGTGCCGATGACACAGACATGGTGAGGTGAGGAACGTTATCTTTAAAAAACGGGGCCATCCCCTGGCAGCGAAGCGGTCCGGCTGACGGCGGAGCCAAGCGCTGGAAGCTGTCATCCGGCATCAGCAGCAATGAATGCAGCTGCGTAGTCGTGGCGCCCAGAGTATAATACCACGAGGCAAACAGCATGAAGATCTGCACCAAGAAACGGAAAGGTGTTTCATGCATGTTCGCAGTTGCCATACTTCCAAGCGCGCGAAGAGGTTTCGTGGGGCGCCGACTTCTTAAGTAGTGTGCCGAAGATGATGCCCCAGTCGATGCCGATGACATGGTCAAGGTGAGTTGAGGAGCGTTATCTTCAAAAAAGGGGGTCATTCCCTTGCAGCGAAGCGGTCCGGCTGAGCCTAGGTACCATTTTGTGCTACAGACGACAGACGCCGGCTATTTCGCTCAGTGAGCCATTTGAGGCTTTCGCATCAAAACAGTAGAATAATTGCAATATTTTTCATGTAATCTCTAGCGTATGTAAAAACAGGGTAATAAACTTAACTAAACACGACTAAACAATCCAATGATGGGGCAGTGTAGTGAGGAAACACTGCTGGCTGCCATCTTTTCTTGTCAGATATAAGTGGCGAAAAAGGCTCTCAGAACGGCACGCTAACTGCCATAGACAACAAAAAATGTTTTAGTCAACTGGAATGAAATAGGAGTACCCTGCGTAACTGTACAGTATTTTAGCGGACGATAACCATCACAGACTTTCGATCGTTTCTGTATTGTCCTGATAGCCACTCGTTGTACGGTATTTCTGGTTATACCAATTATATGGATGTTCCAGGCAAATTTTTGTCATTGTCGACGGCGCCGGTGTCTCCGTGAAGTTCGGTACAAAGTGCATTTGCGATAATATCCTAATGCACCTCGCACGCCCTATGCTTATGTGCAAGTAGAAGCTTATGAGGGTGAGGCGAAATATACTATCTTGACGCGCGCCCAGTGTTTGACGTTACGTGGCAAAGCGCTTGCGAAGCGCTTGCAAAGCAGGGGCTGGAGGGACGTTAACGCGTGTCTCGTCCACTAGCCTGGCCGGGCGCGGGCCGGTGGGGGCAAGGCAAGGGCGAGCCGAGATGTCTGGTAGCACGCCTTGTGCTATAGGTCCCGTAAGCTCAAGTTTTGGAGGCACATTGAATGGAGAGGCAACAGAAGCGCTCACTCCCCTCGGTTCCCGGCCACGGCGGCCGAATTTCGAATCCCGGCCATGGCGGCCGCATTTCGATAGGGGCGAAATGCGAAAACACGCGTGTACATAGATTTAGGTGCACGTTAAAGAACCCCAGGAGGTCAAAATTTCCGGAGTCCTCCACTACGGCGTGCCTCATAATCAGAAAGTGTTTTTGGCACGTAAAACCCCATAATTTAATTCTTTAACGCTCTAAATCACGCAGCGTGATGAGAGCAAGCAGTCACGGTAATCAAGTGATATACTTATACTTAATACTGTTTCATGTTTATACTGTTCATGTTCATAGTGCTTTCCTGGTATACTTAATATATGTTCATGCGTGCCAGTGCGCGTATGGCAGCATCCTTATTAGTTAATAAGTAAGTGAATGTTTACTGCAACGTACACCGCCGATAAAACTATGAACCTTACGCCGTGGAGTTCCGTAAAGCTTTGTCTATCACATTTGCATCCGAAACGCGCCCCATTGATAGAGATAGCGATCAATCTTTACCTCAATCCAAGCACTTGGCAATAATTCGGTAGGTATCTTCTGTTTCGTCACACTTCGAACCTCTGTAATAAAAAGAAATGCATGACCGACAGGGGAATCGAATCTCTGCCTTCCAGCAAAGCAGTCGAATGCTGTAATCGCTAAGCCAGGGTATTTCTTTTTCTATTTATTGCCTTGTTTATCCTTACAAGGAGACCTTACAATACCGGCATATTAGTCAGTCGCACTGTTCCAAATATCTAGATTATTTTTTCTTTGAGCACGTCAAGAATACCGATCCGGTTTGTTGAAACAGACGAGGTTCTGAGCACTTCTCTAAGTTGCAGAAACTTTTTATGAAGTGTCGTCGTACGGACCTAATATTCTCATCTTCGTCACGTTGCACTCACACTCATGTCGTGCCAACGCCGACTCGCTCTTAGAGGCTTTTGGCACGTGCGTCACGTGCGCCAAGCGCAGTTCGTGCTCCATCCTTTTGACTGCTCACGCTTTGAGAAGCCGTGTTACCTGCACCGTCTCCGCGATTGGGCCCCATTCAACAGCAGATTCGTTGAACCAGCTAACGCTACGTATAAAATGTGTGACGGTGCACCACTTCATGGTCAGCCTATAGTTCGAACATGCTTTAACGTCTCATCGCTGGAGTGCAAGTGCCATCGTCACTTTAACATACACAAAATAACATATTGCAGAGACTCGTGTAAGGGGTGCACTTTTATTTAGTTTTCACGAGGTGCGGCCCTTACACGGTCCGAATCTTTTGGTCTAATGTTCTCCTGACCACGAGTATGAAATCCGCCGTAATCATCTTTACCAGCCCACCGCTACAAAAGCGGATGTTCACATTTTCATAATAGCTTTGTTATCCTTCTTATAATCACTAAAAAAAATGGTGCAACTTGTGCACACTCCGGATCCCTGGATGTACCATTGCACCAGCGGACAACACGCTGCTCTCACCATCTAGTAGCGGCACATGGATTTTTTTTTCTACAAATTTCAGGCCGCCAAGTAGGGGGTGCGGCCCTTACACGGGTTCGGCTGATACACGAGTCTATACAGTAGCCCCCGGTACGACACAGTTGCGTTTCTCTCGCTTATGCGTGCCCAGTAAGTATGTAGAGCCCAACAATCGTTATGTCGTAAGCTCACCTCGAATGGCGGTAATAGAAATAATGCCCTCGGCTGAATGCGATCGTGGTCACTACCATATTGCTGGTGTCGTCAGACACATGCTCATGTCGTACACGTAGCTGTTCGTCTTGCACAAACACGTTGATCTATATGGTAACGTTTTGCGTAATCCCAAACGATCCTTTGGTAGGAAAACGTGTCCTTAGCGTTTCAGCCTGCTTATGCCCGGCGTATCTTAGCATGAGATGTGCTGAAACCAACGAGATGCGTCAGAAGTGTTGGTATTAAAAAAAATACTGCCGGATCCCTATAGTGTACCTAAAGATTGTTGATGGGATTGTCGGACTCACCTTTAGTCAAAGCTACAAAATATATATTCATGTGAGCCTTTTACTACAACGTACTGCTGGTGGAACACCGTCTTCACAGTACGTTTAACACTTTGAGGTGCTCCACATGCGTATCAACACTCATGTGTTTCGAGTGGCTAAAAATAGGATTACGTTCTTTAGCATGAGAGATGAGATTGAGTGCTCATATTTCGCGCAGAACACGTGTTTTCTCTCTGTCTCTCACGTGTGGTATAGACAGAATATTGTTTCTTAGCTAAATTTTAATACTAGTACGTTCTAACCAGCACCATTTCTTAAGTTTTGCGAATACTTTTGGGATCCGCTGCTTTGAGAAGTATACAGGCCAACGTGCTGATTGAACGAGGGGGCGGGGGGGGGGGGGTATGTTAGAGAAGAAATACTTGCCAGGATAATTCAAAAAGCGTAAACAGCAAATACGCACCACGAAATTGGTCATTTTAGTGTTAAAATAGCTGAGTGAACGGCCTCCTGAGCGCCAGCTCTCTAACTTCCTATTCCTTGTTGAGAATCCATTATTAGTACTGGTGCCACAAAAATAATACGGAAACTGCTACGCAAATCACTATTCCATACATCCTTGGCACCTATACCGAGCCGTAGAATTCGGCAGTTATTCAGAGCGATATTTTGTTCGTCCATTGTTTAAAGTTTAAATAGCTCCAAAATTACAAGGAACCCACCACTGCTCGACTTCATTCCAGAAGCTGTCCAAGATGGTGCTAGTCTTGGAGTACACATTGTTCGTCGTCCTGGTAGCGACAAACCTCTCCCTCGGCCTCTACTTCTCTTTCCGCACGGCTAACGTTGGCCCCGAAAGCCGGGTGACGGCGGTGGAGGTGTTTCTCGGAAGCAGGATGCTCAAATCCCTTCCCCTGGCTGCCTCTTCTGTGGTGTCCATCTTCTCATCGACCGGTCTCATTGGCCTGCCGGCTCATTTCTATGCCTATGGGTGGCACCTGGCTTGGACTTACGTGACGCCCCTGTTATGCATTCCCTTGGCCACTCACATTTTCGTGCCCGTGCTCTACAGGCTTCGCATCACATCCATATTCGAGGCAAGTATCTATTTAGAATTGTATGCGTGCTCTCAGCGAGAAACGTCCTGCAATATATAACCTTCCTTTTCTTCTGGTTTAAGCAGGTCAATGTAATGGTCTCTTTTATTTCTGCTTGCTTTGCGTCGTCTTTGACCGTGCTAAGTGCGCACTAAATGCGCAAAAAAAAAAATTACCTAATTCATTGACGTTGCATGTCCATCGGTTTGCTAGTTTGGCGTTCGAACTATGTTATTTGGCAGTGTTGCAGAGTTTAAGCTGAATTGTAAGATGAAAAAAGAAAAGCTTGGCCTAAATGTTAAATTATATACCCAGTAAAGTTCTAGTACGAAGCAACTTTAAAGAAGAGCGCATTCAAGCACTGTGTATGCAACTGTATATGTTAAGAAAGCACCTCAAGTTCAAGACTCAGGAAAATTATGATATTTAACGCCTTAAATGGATATTTCGATGTGCCTGTTTTATATGTGCTAATAACTGTAAAAAGTCGCAGTTTCGCTCAAAAGCCAAAGCATCGATTGCGATAGCAAATTAGTGGACAGTGATACGAAGCAAGGATGGTACCTTTACCGGCCGTATAAACTTGTAAACGTGGGCAATCTAACTAAATTAACAAGCATGGTGTGACGCCCACAATCAAACAGGAATGCATTTCCCGGGATGACTGCGGAAACCCGCTGTCAGAACGCTGGAGTGAGGAAGAGCGGCCGCAGCAATGAGCGTATTGACCTTTGTGCTGCGTCTCGCATCAATGATTTTTTTTTTTCAGATTTTCGTCAGTTTGTCTACACCAATGGGTTTCCACTCATCGTCATTTGTGAGCCCAGCTTGTCGAAACCAATAAGACTGTCAGGATACGAGTTTATCATCTCATCAACAAACGGTGCATGCAGCAAAATCGTCGTTTTTGTTCGTCGTGAACTCACCTATGTTTTGCAACCAATTGCGCCCCACGACGACAATCAATATATATGCATCACAGTTAAAAAGAACAAACTCTTGTTTACTCTCATAGGCGTGTATATATTGCCTTCCAGCAATTTCGATACCAAAAGATTTGCGGATATCTTGAGTGTTTGTCCCGCCCCATGGGTCATCATAGGAGATTTCAATGCACACCATCCAGCATGGGGAAGTACAAGGACAAATGCAAGAGGACGAAGATTAGCAAGTATCGCCCACAACTATGGCCTTACTCTCCTGAACGATGGTAGCCCCACCTTTCTTCGAGGCGTGACATACGGCAGCTGCCTCGACCTTGCTTTCGTCTCCAACCCTCTCGCCAGATGTGTGAAGTGGTTTCCAGACATTGAGACACATGGGAGTGACCACATTCCCACCTATCTGAACATCAAAGGCTTGTCGTCTACATCAGGCTCACGGAATACCATTCGGACGATTCAATGGGCCAACTTCAAATCTGAGATGGAAGATGCCTGCCGCGAGGGCCTACCCTCTGGGTTAGAGCAAACGATTAAAATGACGATGCAAAACGCCACTCGCATGATGACGATCTCTTCCACGCGAAATGACTTCGACATAGAATTAGAGCGACTTCGAGCGCTTCGTCGCCGGGCGGAACGTCGATATCGACGTACAAAATTAATCCATGACCTTAGGGCAGCCAGGAGGATGCAAAAGAAGATTCAGCGTCGTATGGATAGATTAGCGTCGGAACGGTGGGCAACGTTTTGCCAGACACTCGACCTCCGCAAGCCACTGTCTCACATTTGGAAAACGGTGCAAGGTCTGCGTTGCCTTCCGGAACGGCGTTTTCCATTCAAGGCGCTAGCGCTTTTCCAAGGGCGGCAAGACATCGATGTCGCAGAAGACTTTTGTGCGCGGATCGCAGACCAAGCGACTCGTCCAGATCCTCCAGCCCGAGCTGACGTCCCCCATTCCCGTGATTGCCGCATGGACCTTCCTTTTACAATGGAGGAGCTCGAAGCGGCACTAGCTCTCTGCAGGCGCTCATCATCTCCGGGTCCAGATGGTATATCATACCGGGCCTTGTGCTATCTCGGAGAGTCCGCACGGATAGAATTGTTGAGCCTTTACAACTCCTCATGGCAGGAGGGAAATGTTCCTGACGAATGGAAAGTAAGCCGCCTGGTGCCACTCTTAAAGCAGGGCAAATCCCCATTAGAACTCACCTCTTACCGCCCAATAGCACTGGCCAGCTGTGTAGGAAAGATAATGGAACGGATGATCCTTGGCCGCCTGGAATGGTACCTTGAATTTTACAAGATTTATCCGCTTTCCATGGCTGGTTTCCGACGTGACCGCTCTTCCATCGACAGTGTAGTTGATCTCGTTTCATATGTCCAGCACGAAAGGTCCCGTAAGCGTTTATCTACAGCTTTATTCTTAGATGTGAAAGGGGCATACGATAACGTATTACATGAGGCCATTCTCGACGCTCTTGCGACGGTTGGCCTAGGTGGTCGAGTTTCTTTGTGGATTGCAAGTTACCTGTCTGCAAGATCATTCTATGTGTTAACTGACCATGGCCCAACTACGCGACGCTATACCAGCAGGGGCGTTCCTCAAGGCGGTGCTCTCAGCCCGACGCTATTCAACCTCGCTCTTGTTGGACTTGCTGAATGCTTGCCAACTACCATCAAGATTTCAACATACGCTGACGACATCTGTGTCTGGACTTCGGCAGTCACACGTCCTCAGATACGTGCGCGACTTCAAAGAGCGGCCACTTTGACAGCGAACTACTTGTGTAAACAGGGTCTCAGCATTTCACCTGAAAAATGCGCACTAGTCGCATTTACTCGGAAACCGATGACGCCTTATGTCATCTCAATCAATGGGCGGACCATTTCCTATGTCCGAAACCACAGATTCCTTGGCGTAATTATTGACCGAGACCTCTGTTGGAGCCCACACGTGGCCTACATGAAACGGCGCCTGACAGCTACTTCCCAGTTGTTCAAATACTTGACAGGGAAGACGTGGGGAATGTCAGTAGACGCAATGCTTAAACTCTACAGAGCTCTCTTTCTCGGTTTCTTAAGATACAGTCTACCTGTACTGACCAACACCTGCAAGACAAATATTCGTGTTCTGCAGGCAGCACAAGCTCAAGCACTCAGAGTCTGCCTTGGTTTGCCCAGATGCACGTCAACAGAGCCAACTCTTGCGATTGCTCGGGACCACCCAATGCGCACTCACATTACGGTGGAAGCCCTGAGAACGCACATCAGACATTTTGCACGTGCCCCCTATCCCCACCTTGCAGCACTACCTTCAGACAGGCACCAATCATCATTCTCTAAAACTATCAACAAGTACAACGACAAACTTCCCTCGGGCTTCACCGCTGCATCTAAACCATCGATACCCCCTTGGTGTCTTATCAGCCCCACAGTACATCTCAGTGTGCCAGGAATCGGAAAAAAGTCTGAACTGTCGTCGCCTGTCCTCAAACAACTGTCTCTGCTTCTTCTGCACGAGAGGTACGCGGACAGTGAACACATTTATACTGATGGTTCCACAAACATCCAGTGTTCGTCCGGTGCTGTGGTTGTCCCAGCAAAAGCTATTACCATCAGCTTTAGGACTGACCACCCGACAACATCGACATCTGCTGAACTAGCTGCTCTTCGCGCTGCACTCCGTTTCGTCAGTCGGGAGCCACCTCGACAATGGTCCATCTTCAGCGACTCAAAGGCAGCCCTACAATCTGTACTATCAGCTCTGCGTCGCGGGCCATTCGAACAGCTCGTATTCGATATTAGATGCCTACTCCATACATCACAGGAGAAAGGACACCACGTGACGTTTCAGTGGCTGCCAAGTCACTGCGGCGTCACTGGAAACGAAGACGCCGATAATGCCGCTCGGGCAGCTCTTGAAGACGCACAAGAAGAGGCCATACCGCTTTCACGATCCGACGCAGCTAGCAGACTTCGAGTGCTTGCACAGGAGATGACGCTCTCTTCATGGTGCACACCAAACAGCCAGACCAACCAGAGCAACCGTCAATACCACCTGCCCTCTTTGATGCATCTCTATATGCCAACTGGACTCCGCCGAAGCGAGGCGACTCTGCTTTATCGCTTATGGTTAGGGGTGGCTTTCACGAAATCTTACTAATTCCGCATTGGAATGGCCGACAACGCTCTCTGCAATGCCTGTCTTTGCGAGGAGACGCTGCAACACATTCTGTGCGACTGTCCTGAATATAATGTTCAGCGACAGTCCCTGGCATCCGTTCTCGCGCACCTTGACACTAGACCATTGTCCCTCGACACGATTTTCACATGCCGCCGACAGAAGACATCGCAGGTGAAGGCGACGAAGGGACTACTTCAGTTTTTGAAAGAGACGGGATTGGACAAGCGGCTCTGACAGTGTTATCACGTACAATGCCAGATTGATAGACTCTACCGGACGATGTTTGTGTGCTGTGCTATGTGCTCTCTCTCTCTCTCCCCCTTCCCCATCTTTCATCGCCCCCATCCCTCTCCCATGTGTAGGGTAGCAAGCCGGTTACGCTAAACTGGTTAACCTCCCTGCCTTTCCTTCTCTACTTTTTCCTTCCTTCCTTCCTCGCATCAATGCGAACTGAGCGACGAAAACCCAGCGCACAGCCGGACTTTGTCCCTCCCAGCCACAGATGGCTTTCAAGACACAGCGATCCGGGAGGGACCGCGCGGCTGCTCAGGCCGTCCGGAGTAGAATGCGAGTATTGTGCGACTGTTTCGTGATTCACCGTAACTAGAACGCGACAATATTTACAGCTTAAGCTTTTTTATATCCCTACCAAATTTTTTCTTTCTGTTTACGTGCTTCACCTTGCCAACCAAGCAGAGTCCCTTGGGACTGAATGATCATATGTAGTGTAGGAGTTGTAATATCTTTTTTCGTTGACTGACACGACTCATAGCTTTAGCTGCACCGTTTGGAGTTGGTGAGAAGGAGTATGTTTTTTTCTCACCATTTCTTGCCGCGCAGCGCATTTACAGAGGCAGAGGAGTGGCTAGAGTGGGTGCAGGTCATCCATATGTTGTAGCGCAAGCAGAATGACACAGAAATAGGAGGCACCACACTTCTGTTTTCCTAGGCGCCTCAATATCCGCGTAGTTCTGCCAACACTACAGGAAATTCGAAGATGTGCGCAGCCTCTGCACGGACAGTGTTTCACGCGAATATCTCACAGTATCGCTTCACCGGTGGCGTCATCTCGCGCGCTACCAGAGTAGTTCCTGCGAAGAGAATGGCGCGCGGAATTCTGCTTCGAATTTCAGCTGATTTCGCGGCGCACATCGGTGAAAAAGAATGCACATGCGAATGTCACCGCGTGATGTACGCACCACGACCTGTCTGTCTGCAATACCCAAACCTGCATGGTGAGGGGCTCGCTGGCTCTAGCCTACAGCAAAGTGGTAAGCACATGTTATGTGAGGAACCTCTGACTTTAACACTGATAGTGCATTGTAGAACACCTTCTGATGACAAAGGGTTAGCATTACAATGTTTTCATTTTGGCTTCAGGATAACAAAGAAATATGCATGTGGGGCATAAGACATATTTCACTGTTTCTTTTCTGTCTAGTATATTCGCTTGCGATTCAACGGCACCATTTCCTTGACGGCATGCTTGATATACATATTCCTCACGGTAAGTCAATATCCTTAACGATTAATTATTGCTCATTTCTTTTCAAGAATGAAAGATGCAAGAGGTAAAAAAAAATATCCGACAGCAGTGTGCATGACATTGCAAATACATGACACATGGAAAGTAAATATCATGTAACTAAATATAATTCCAGTTACACATGTTCGTCGTCAATATCCAAGTGCAGCTTTGACAACAATATACAGTGTGATTCCACGCGGCAGTTAAAGGATTGGCTTCCAGAAGTTGAACGTGACCGAATGTGTGTTATCTCATAGGCAACCTCATGTCAAGTCGGTGTACGAACATTCTTGTTCTTATTTTGACGTATACCGTGCATGGTGTCGCCTAGCGCGTACAGATCAAGCATATATAAATTCATTTCAACACAGTTGCGCGAGTTGCATGGACTGTAGCAGGCAATAGGCACATTCTGTTCAACCCAAGCATACACGAGAAAGCGTAACACATGTACGACGACACTCTAAAAGCATTGTTCGTGTGCTTGTGTGCGCTGGTAACTCTTCTTGCGGTTACAACTCATTGTGGCTTATATTTGACAGGAGCGAGTCAGAGCGGAAAGGCGATGCTAGACGCTCGTTTTCACCCAACCGCGTTGAATGTGCACAATGCCCTCTGGAGTTCCTTCGCCGTCGCTACATATTAGCCTCTTGACAGCTGTAATTATCCGTGACTCCTCTCAGAAGCATTGCAGAAACCGCAGCACTTCCTTTTCTACTAAGGTGCAAGTCCAGAGGGGACGTAGATAGAACTGTACGGAGGAGGGAGGAGAAGAGGCAGTTCCCATACAAGGGAGGGGGGGGGGGGGGCGGCGACGGCAGAAGGCAAGCAAACCCTACTAGTATACGATGGTGGTTGCGGGGAAACTAGATAAGCTTAAGTTCAAAGTACGCGCAGTATGTTGCTGCTATTTCTAAAAAACAAACACCATGCAAATATGGCAAGTGGACAAACAATGCAGGGCGTGCAGAAGCAGAGCCGCATTAATTAAAGCCCACCGCAGGGTCCAGGCGACACTGCGGAAGCGGTCAACCGTCAACACTTCTGTGCCCGCCGCGTTAGATTTGCGGCTATGGCATTGCTTTGGCATTGATTCTAAACACGGCAGCTTAATTTTGACGGAGGCGAAATAGAAAACACACGTGCACTTAGAGTTTGGGACACGTTAAAGAACATCAGGGTGTAAACATTATTCGGGAGTCCGCCGCTACGGCGTGCCTCATAAGCCGATTGTGGTATTGGCATGTGCTGACCCATAATCAAATTCAAGTTTAATTCTTGTGCCACCATGCGACGTGCCATGTGAGGCAATGACTATGCTCAACCCTGTCAGAGGTTATGAAATATGGCCCACAACAACGCATCAAACATACACATCTCCCTGTGTGTCCTGTGTACTACGCAGACAAACAGCAGTGGTGCCCGCAAGGCAACGTTTAACATCAACCCACCACTTTTGTGTTAGCTAAACGTTGACGAAATTAAGCTTTAGCCGTCAACATCACTGCTAATAATCATCAACCAAAGCATCCAGCACGGTATGTTTCGCTTACATCGATTGTCAGAGTGCGTGGGATCTGCATGCAATTTTTTTACGCCCACAACAGACGCTTGAAAAAAGAAAAACCCACGTAACTATTACCGGTCAAAAGAGAGGAACCATGTGTTGTCAGCTGGACACATATGTAGAGTGGCAGCTTGTTTACGCTAGCTCAATGCGCTTTCTCTTAAAAATAGCCACTCCACTCATGGCCACAAGTAGAATATAAAAGTGTAGTGGAGGATGAATCTATTTTACTTCATTGAATAGCACCACCGTGAAAGTTAATACTGCAAGCCTGTGGAACACGTAAACTTTGGTATTAAGCTTTGCTAGCAAAATTTGCGAAACGCTGTAGCCTTAAAAAAAAACACATTCATAGTGATGCATTTGTTGCAAATGTTACTAATATGCTTGTCTCCTGAATGTGGCAGCTTGTGGACTTTGATATTATGTAGCCTTTTTCTTCTTACAGTTAAGCGTCGGCGCCTTGTCTGTTTTTGCTGCATCACTCGCACTTCTCACAGGTAAATTTTAGACCTTATGCTTTCTAAAAGTCTCACGAAGGGATGAGAAGCAAAGTGTCGTGAAATATAGCAGATAAATTATTTACTGAACAGATAACTTCATTGACTTACGCAACAAGGCCTGTAGCAGGGCAAATTAAGTTCTCGGTGCGCAATGAAAGGGCATCTTTACCTTCTGCACTGGTCCATGTTTATAAAACAACGACATCTCATTTGTCAATAAGCCATTATATAAATGTACGCGTTCGACTTGTGAGACATTTACTATAGGTGTATGTTTTTGTGTGTGTGAATTCACCAAATACCTAACTTTTCTTTGAGCACGACTGGAATATCAAAGCAAATTACGACAGGTAAGAAGTCGGTTTGCCGTAATCCTCAACTCAGTGTACAATTAAGCCAACTTGCGATGCCAAATTAAAGGAACACACACACACAAACACACACACACACACACACACGCACCACACATATATTATATATATATATATATATATATATATATATATATAGAGAGAGAGAGAGAGAGAGAGAGAGAGAGAGGCAATGCTTTTTCTTCGTTCAGTTGGACACTGTTAATGTTAAAAATACCAAAGACAAAAACTGAATTGAAAGTAAATGTGTGTTTACATATATATGCGAGTGCATTTTGTATGAGCCTGCAGAATTTCGTGCTGAATAAGGGACATGTGAAGGAAACGGTGGCGAACGCGCATGTGCTTGAAGTGGCGTTCGATGAACTCTAGTATAAGTCAACGATTGCCTTTTAAATGTTCTGTTAAGCTGATATTTGTGATTGTCACGGGTGGCATGAAGCTAAGAGGATGGCGTTTTTATAGAAATTTCAAAATGTTATTTTTTGTGCTTCGCAGATAATACTCGTATTGTTCTGTTAGAAAATTGACATATATTTTTCGCTGGTTTATAGATGCATGATAGGGGCACTTTAACGCAAAGATAATCCGAAGTGTTTGTTTCTATTCCGTTTTTGCAATCAGCCTTCCACGATCTGTCAAAATATTTGTCGGTTCACCCCCATTTTGCCTGTCTATCATGCGACCTCATGAAAACCGCGTGAACTCCCCACCTGCCATGACGTGCAGATGCTGATTATGCATGAGTCGATCGAAATAACGTAAAATATTTATTTCCGACTCTACGCCTGTTTCGCCAATAGCCCACCGCTTTTATTCAAAAGTTTTCGGGCTGCGGCCCCTTTTCCTTGTATGTCACGCGACGTCCCAAAACCGGGAAACTCACCACGTCAAACTCGTGTGTACGTGTTAAGCAAGCATTAATATGCTGAACAAAACTGAACCTTCTTTCACAACAGTCGAAGACGGCCCCTTTCCGTAAGCAATAGAAGGTCGCTGCTAGAAGATCACTCTGGCGCTGGCTACTTGCAGCTACCAAGAGAAATGGATTGTTTTGCCTAGAATGGAATTTTTGCGTGGCAGCATAACGTTATCGGGACCTTTCGACACGTATACATCGCTCTGCCAAGTCTTCTTCGCTGACGATCAGTTTTAGCGGCATTTTTAACCTTCCGTTGCATGCCACGGCGACTTTTCACCAGTCACCGCAAGCTAAGCAAGGCGAAGCATGCCAATCGCAGATGCTGGAACAACCCGCAGCCGCGGCCTCGGGGGAGCAGGGAGCGTGCGGCGCCTGCGACTTTCCTGGAGTCCCTGCAGAGTTGTGTGGTGGCCGCTTTAAAGTTGAGGCGGCAGTCGATGTGGAGGCCGAGGTATCGGACATTTCTCTGCCACGGGAGAGGGCTTCCGCGCAGCGAGAGAGTTGGCACTTCGAAGCGTGCACGGCTCGCACGGGGTTGAATTAGTAGCGCCTCGGTTTTGGACGCCGAGAGCTGAAGCCCTATGCTGCCGAGATATTCATCCACGGCGTTTATCGCCGACTGAAGTGATTGACGCACTTGGTAACCATGGTCCGTGGGCCCGCAAGCAAAAAGAGCGATGTCATCAGCGTAAATCGCCACATGAACTTCGAAGGCTGTCAGCTTCGGGATGAAATCAGGGAGCCTTGCCACCGCCAAGCCTTGCCAGCTCCAACGTCGCGCGCGCTCTACGCGCTCCCACTCACCAACGCCAGTGCAGCCAACTGGAAGGCCGTCGACTTCGAGCACCGCACCGCAGTTCGCTAAATGTACGCGCTTCGCCGCTTCTCGCAAGTGGTGGCAACTCTCGCCGAAGCGGGAAATTGGCCACCTTCACTTCGCGCGCGGAAACAAGCGCTTCACAACATAGAGCGTCTGCAACGGTCGCCACAGGGTCAGCGTCTCGTGTGCCGCCTCTACACCCTCGAGGGCTCGAGCATGGGCCAGCGTGCCACCGAGTTCAGCACTCGCATCGCCTCTTTGCTTCAACTCCTGCCCCTGCCGCCTTCGCCGCACGCCTCTGCGCTCCACGACGCAAACATCACCGTCCCGGGCGTCAAGAGCAAGCGACAAAAAGCACTGTGTGCCATGCAACAGGAGACGGCTGCATTGATCTTCGAACATCTACGCGACCGACTCCTAGTGTACACTGACGGATCCGTGTCCAGTGACGGTTCCGCCGCTGCTGCGTGCACGGCACCGGACATTTCTGCGTCTCGACAGTGCCGCCTTCGTTTTCCTGCCTCGTCGACAGTCGCCGAACTCGCGGCGATTGACCTCGCGGCTGACCTACTTCTTCAGCAGTGCGGTGTCTCGTCTGCCGCGATACTGTCGGACTCGCGTGCGGCTCTGCATGCTGAGGAAGGACTATGCCGGTATTCCGCTTGTGCAGCGCGTGGGATCAAAACTGCGCAATCTCGTAAATCAGGGCTGCGATTTGGCATTGCAGTGGGTCCCCGCGCACATCGGCCTGCCCGGGCACGAAGCGGCCGACGCCCTCGCAAAGCAAGCTCTCTCGACTCGCTTCCCCCTCGCCAGCTCCGTCACCCGTTCCGACGTGGCCAAGACGGCGATACTGCGCATTCTCCGCGCGCAGCACCGGGATCCGCGCGTTGCTGCAGGTACGCCCCCTCGCCTCCTCCCCCGCGCGGGTCTCTCCCGCTGGGACCGCTCGTTTCACCTTCGGCTGCGCGTCGGCTGCTACAAAACGGCCGCCAGAATGCACAGACTGCACAGAAAAAGCAGCCCCGCGTGCTTGGATTGCGGCGAGGAGGAGACGCTTGGGCACCTTCTGCTCCGCTGCCCGGCCTTCGATGTTGAGCGCACTGCGCTATTTGCATCATACCGTCGTGTGGGACTGCCCTGTGACTCGGAGGGAGCACTTCTCTTTCCGGCAGCCCACCCTTCCATTGTCAAGAAAGTGCTTCCTGCCTTACTTGACTTTTGCTGTGACACGCAGCTGAGAGCGCGGCTGTAAGCCCCGCATTGCTTCTTCACCCTTCTTGTTATCTTTTTCCGCCTTCTTTTCCTTCTCTCCCTGATCGTTTTCTCCCCACTCCCCTTTCCCTGTGCAGTGCTGTTGAGGTGTCCTCCTCTGAGAGACAGTTACGGCACTGCAATTCTCTCTTCCTCTCCTTCAAAAGTCACTACACACAGACACCACCCGCCTCAACCGGTTATCTACTTTCAGCGCGTTAGCTCAGTCCCACTGAAACCCTCTCAAGTTCTGCGTGTTCCTCGCCTATATTGCCAGCCAATTAAGTAGGCAGAACCAGTCCAGGTAAACAATACAGTTTGCTTTGTGAGCCAACATAAGGGACCGCCTATCTACGAGTAGAGCGTTTCATTGGGTGGCTCAAAAACGGCTGCGGGTCACCATCCTATCCAAGCTTTGGCGGTCACGTAAACTTGACGTCAAGATATTGCAATACAAGCAGATGGGAAGTTTTACGCCATAGCGCCCTTGGAGAATTAATTTCCTAAAATGGTAATATAGGTGCCTTTATGATCACTCGTTCTTAAGGCCAATTTGCGTACATAAAACAATGGGGAAGACTGTCGGCGATGAATTTCTATGAAATAGCGGTAAAAACCTTGACCCATTGCCTAAGCTCAAATTTTTTTGTCGCATGTCGAGTTTCATATGCCTTGTTATGTCCGGGTCGTAGTCGCGCATGTGACCCAAGAACGTACTTGTCATTTGTTTAAAACGCAAATATGTGCTCAAAACCGGCACCACGGAAGTAAATTTTTAATGGCAATTATTTGTAGTCGTCTAGGAGGCTCTACAGGTGTGGTATAAAGACGCCAGACGTGCAGCTATTTCTTCTCATTCTGATGCATTCCGATACACTTCTGCAGCCAACGCGATTACGTTAATTCAACACAAATTTAAAAAATCTGCACTCTATTTTCGCAGAAGCGCATATTTATTCTCCTGGGTACTTTTGCAAGGATTCCACGATGAAGCGTAGTTCGGTGACAGAGAAAGTAATATCTTTATAACGCTTCTCATTTCAGTGCTCGACATACCGCTTGTGTGGTGCAACGTGTTTATAGGAATGTCAGGGACGCTGTACACAGCACTGGTAAGCCATATTCCGAGAAACCTGTCTGTTGCTTAAGATATTTGGGTGGACGCTTTCCAATCTTTTGACGCTGCTTTTTCCGTGGTTCAGCATATGGCGTACAGGCTGACGTTAGACAAAATTAAAGCAACCCTTGTTAACGCTTAGTATGAAGTGCTCTCAGAAATAAGACTCGCAGAGATTAGAGATCTCACAAAATTGCGTGCGGAAATAAAGGAGGCGTCATCAACGAGTGAGAATGCTTAGCGTAAACTTGCCCTCGCAAGTAAAAATGTTCGTTTCTAAAGTTTCCTGTGTGTCGAGAAGAATGCCACATCTGAGTGCCATTTGCGAATCTTGTGTGAGTCACATTTATGTGTTTATGCAGTTTCGGCGCGCCTTTACGTTTAAAACCACAATTTTTGCTCCGGTGAAAACAACAACAAAACAATTTCGTTTTTTATTATATACTGCATGTGACACTATAAATTCCTGACTTATGGTATGCCAACAGCTCTCTCTTACCTGTCGTTCCTAATTACTGCCACGTAAAGAAGCATTCTCATTTTTAGGTTCCTCAAACTTGTAAACTTGTTTGGACATGGTTTAAATATGATCTAACAACAATGAAATGTATTGCCGGGCATGCTTCCGTGTGTTCACAAGGGTTGGTGTTCTGCCGGATCCTTGGCATGTCATCTGTGTATTAATGATATGGCTAACTTTTTTCACTCAGCTGTTAGCCTCATAATGTTCGGGAATGACTGCCATTTCGTCGCGCACGAAGTGTCCCAGAAAACGTCTGGTTTAATAAAGCTTTTACACCTGTTGATGAGTAGTGTCCAAAATGTAAAATGTAAATGAATTTCAATAATTCAAATGCATGACCATTTCACACACAAACAGTCATTACAATTTTTTTAGCAAGCTATATAATAACGATCATGACCAATACTTTAAAAATAAATATCTCTGTGGTATTACTAAATATACATAGTGCAATACATAGTGCAATACATAGTGCAATACATAGTGCAATACATAGTGCAATACATAGTGCACTATACATAGTGTATACATAGTGTATACATAGTGTATACATAGTGCATAGTGCAAGTGGGAGATATCCCTTTTTCTGAAGCGAAGATGAGGTTCTAGGTCATAAACAAAGTTTCTGTCGAAAATTTAGAGCTTACAGCATGTAAAACATTACTTGGACAGCATTAGAGCACTATTATGGAACTTTAGGTTGTGGGGATGCGTGACTCTCACGCGTCCCCTGATATCGTGTTTTCCCGCATAGCTCCCGTCTCCTGCAGTGCGGCTTCGCCGCGTTGCCTGAGGCCCGCGGTGGTCGGCGTGGTTGAAGCGCAGTGCGAGAGATGGCGCGAGTATTGCGCTGCTAACGCCGCCTCACGGCGGGGTTACTTGGGTGCGGAAAAGGAAGGCTCTTTCTCTTTGGCTCGAGTTCGGCAAGCAGCGCGGACTTGCCGCGCGTGCGCCGATCCATGCTTCTGCGAGACCATCTCGTGAGGCCTCGTGCGAACGTGCCACCGTTCGCGTGACCGTACTCGCGAACGACCAGGCATTGGGATCCATCATTGGGCGAACATATGCGCTCGCTATGCGGTCGCGGTGAGTCGGACTTCCGCGATTTGCCGCGCGCCCATTGGCATGTTTTCTGGATAGCAACTCGGCTAGCAGGCATTGATCTATGAAAGGTGCAATAAATGCCCTTGTGATTGTTTGCGTTACTGTATTGTCGTTCCTTTGTCGCAAGAGCACGGGTGAGAACCCCACAAGGTGTACATCAAGAAAGCTTAGGTAATTGTCACTTCAATAGTTTTTTGTCCTTTTTCATTGCATCATTTTTATAGCTTGTGCATTCTTCGGTATTACTTATCATTACTGGTGTTTCTATACATATTGCTGTCATCATTTATAACAAGCCTGTTTAATGGAGTTGTACTAATCTTATCGTCCCCTTCCTCTCTAATGTACCTATAAACTTTGCAGAGAAATAAATCAGTAAATGAGCCAGAGCGAAACGACATGAAGGACACGAGGTTCGTTTACTCATGAAATACAACCTGCAAAGGAAGTGGGCACCTGCTTTACTGGAACTAAAAGCTCTTCAGAGTTTGTCCCTGGGTACAAAGAGCGTTCAAATTAAATTTTTTTATCGGCTGTGCGATAAGAAAACGAATTGGACTCTAGCTTGTATGTGCGACCTCCTGGGCGTTTATCAGTGTTTAGTAAGTACATAACAAGAGTAAATGTATTCAATTTCCGTTTTTACCAGAACAATCAGTGAGTGCATTAAGCGTCATCTAAATGTTGCTCTTTTATGTTCAGGGTGGACTTCGTGGTGTTGTTTGGGCGGACTGTCTGCAGTTCTTCCTTATTCTGGTTGCCCCTGTAACTGTCGTCGCGAAAATCGCAACAGATTCTTTGTCAACAAACTCGTCGGTAGAGCCATTGAGCCATCTAGACATCGGGAAATACATTGCAAAGTAAGTCCATTGCATACAGGCTTGAGTGCTTTCAAAGTAAAAGCACTGTTGTGAAGCGCACTTGTCAAAATATGCTTTCTTTCTTATAAACAGCAGGCCGGCACAGTACGGAACTTATTGTTCATAATTGGTCAACTGCAGCGATACTTTGGACAGCGTGAAAAGGCTAGATGACGACATTGTAGGCATATAACCGGCTCCGTGCCAAATTCGGCTTTTGAAATACCAGCACAGGACTCGCGAAAAGCTATAGAGATAGACGTTTGTATTAAATAAACTCAAAAATACCACGAATGTTAAACGTGTGTTCTAAGAAGCAGTGGCAACTTCGTTGCCTGTTCACAAATACCTGTTCATCAACTTGCACAGCATTTTATTAATTACAGTTTAGCTCGAAGGGCGAAGCAATGGCAGCGATAGAAGCGTGCCAGGCATGTGCTGTTGAGCAGCGTAAACAGCATCCCGGAGGATACCTGGGGCATACTATACGCGATGATTGACGCGTATGAGCGAAAACGCGTCGTCAGAGCTCTGGCCAACGTTGGCTCCAGCGGCATCTCGCGAGCACGCGCACATGCACACATGGCGAAAGGTGAGCCACCGCGGTGAGATTCAAGTGGTGACGGTTGTGAGGCATCACCTGAAGAAGTGACTCGAAAGGGCCTTCGCCCATGGCCGCTAATTGAATTATTCCATAACGCTTTTAATCTAAGCAGTACTAGCTTCGTTACCCTCATAGGTGTCCAGGCTGCCGCCCACCGTTTCTATAGAATCGCTCAGTGATAAAACAAATGATACCTAAATTTCCTCATTAGAACAAGCACACGTTATCAAGACATACACAAGAGGCGCGTTCATGTACTGGAATTCTCTACAATGTTGTCGCAGATTCTACAAATGACAGAGCCTTGTGTAATCATATTGCGTGCGTGACGAGATTACTGGTGTCAATTCTACAACTTACGCCAGCACCAGCGATTACGCCGGAAGGTTCGATGAGTCATGTATAAATAGCCGAAGTATCTTATCCCCGGATCAGATTTTCGATGATTGCCGACTGAGCTCGCCGCTATCATTGTGCTTTCAGTGTAGCTTGTTTTTTTTTATCTGGAGAAAGTTCGACAGATTAAGAGTTAGTTTCCGGTCTCTTTTTTTTTTTTGCTACTATAATGTTTCTCGGTCACTACGACGGGACGCTCATTTATTAGCAATTTTTCCAATGTGAGACATTATTGCACATTCGTTGTATTCATCCTTCCCTTTGTCTTTTATGCCAGAAGCATTGAAATAGGATAAGGCGATTGGACGACTCGAATGCTAGGCATTGTTTTTATGTGGACGTGGTAGAAATCATGTGTGTCGGCATCTTCTATCATTTGTTCACACACAGCCTACGTTCAGAGGAAGCCACTTTGGTTTCGCAAGAAGTGCTGTGTAGGCACACTTTTGAAGGCAAGATGTCTAGCTCTACGGTCATTTCAAGGCTGGAGTAGCGTGTGTTCACTGACGAGACGTTTCGCAGGCACCGATTCAAGGGAGCCCTTTGCAGAATACGTATTTTGTAGCTCTTGGTTTTACCCATGGAGTAAATTTTTGGCAAGCGCTTCCTTGAATGCTGGCATTTCTCTGTATCTAACTATATTCAGATCAGCAAACCCTTTAAAGGTGACATGACATTAATCTAGGAACACGGAAGATTGCCTTTTTCTGTATGTTTTTAATAAGGGAGCGCTGCTACGTTGTCTGCGAGAATGGCGGCATGCCGAATGTTTTCAACCTCTGCTGCAGTGGAAGGCTCGGCGCTGCCATCTATAGGACATTGTTTACTTATTTATTTAGTTTTTTATTTATTTACTTATTTATTTATTTATTTATTTACATACTCTCAAGGCCTGAGGGCATTACTGAGAGGAGTGGCGAGTACATATGTCGTTGGCAATCTTGAAATTAGTGGTGTCACAGATGACAGTGATGGAGGCGGGAAGGTGGTTCCAGTCGTCCGCAATGCGTGATATAAATGAGTGAAAGTAAAAGTTGGATTCACATGGTGGTACCACCTTCATTCGGTGATCGATGCGAGGTGAAGTATAGTATGTATGAAGGAACAACTCATCTTTCGGAACGGAATTAGTGTAGTAAATCTTACGAAATAGACATAAGCGTATAAAATTACGACGTACAGCAAGGTATAGCAAACCGAGCGTCAGTTTCATTGATGATATGCTTGCGTGACGTGCATAATTTCATAATATGGAACGGGCGGCCCTGTTCTGAAGTGATTCAAGAAGCTTTGTATGATTGACTTTACCAAGGTCCCAAATGGAGCAGGTATATTCGAGCTCGGGACGTACCAATGTTTTATAAAGTTGGGACTTAACGCGAACATCGCACTGGAAAAATTGCAACGTATTAAACACAGTATGCGGTTAGCCTTTATTAAACGCACGATTCCCGAGAGATTACTGGTGATATGTATGCAAATATATTTGTAAGAGCTTATACAGCGTAATGGTGTATTAGTCAGGGCATAGCTGAAAGAAACAGGGCAAGGGGGAGTCCGTGAGACACGCATGCTTTTACATTAATTAATATTAAAAGTCATTAAAGAATTGGAGCACCAAGAAGATATGGCTGCAAGGTCAGATTGCAGGGCAGCATGATCAGAGGCGTTAGTGATGACGCGGTAAACTACGCAGTCATCGGCGAAAAGTTTGAAAGAAGAAGTAACGAACTTGGGGAGATCATTAATAAAAAATAAAGAAGAGTAATGGACGCAAAACACCAGTGTGCAACAAAAGCGATGGAAGAATCATGTCCGGTAGCAGATACATATTGGAAGCGGTTAGAAAGAAAGCATTGAATCCCGCGCGAGATATTAGTATCGATATTAAGTTTACGCAAATTGAAGAAAAGCAATTTGTGAGATACAGAGTCGAAAGCTTTCGCGAAATCCGAGAATATGCAATCAATTGTTAGTCCTTTGTTTACAGCACTAAATAAATCATTAGTAAAAACCAAGAGCTGAGTGTCACATGAAAAAAAAATTTCCTAAAGCCATGCTGACAGTGAAAAACGAGGTTGATTCCAGAAAGTAATAAGATGCGAGTAAATGACATGTTCCATGACATTCAGGGTACGCTGGTTAATGATATGGGCACATAATTAAATGAAGAGTCAGTGCGACCTGATTTATGCAGTGGAATCACCTTTCCTCCCTTCCAATGGTCAGGCAAGGTGGATGATTCTAGTGACGGAGCAAACATGTGCGACAGTATTCAAGCAGGATAAGTCACCGCGTTTTTAAGAATCTTAGAATTGATATGATCAATTCGTGCACAAAGATATATTTTAGCTTTGTAATCAAACTAGCAATACCAACAGTAACAAAAGAAACAGGGTTCATAGAAATGTAATCAGCAAACGGGATGTCAGAACAAGCATATGGTGATGTAGCAGAAAAGAATGACACAAATATATTGTTTAAAGGGCCCCTCACCAGGTCTGGCCATATTGAGCTCACAAGCGCAGAGCATACATCACGTGATAACAATCGTGTCTGCAAAGTATTACATAGCTACGCGCCGCTGAAAGATCTTAAATTTCAATCCGAACGCCGTTTCCCTCTTCACTCGCGGTCGCTGCGCTCCAAGCCGGACGCTGACGTAATCGTGCCCCTGCGCATACGTAATCGTGTCCGCAGTGTGATGTCGCTCGTGGTGACACGTGACTTAGAGAATTATTCAAGACAACATCTGTTATTTGTGCGATGTGTAGCTTTAATTGACAAATTGAAGTTTAGAGAAATAATAGAACACACAAACGGAATGTCTACGTGTTTTTTTGTTTTACTTCGCACCGAAGCAAGAGAGATGGGTACTTCCGCTTCGCGTGCTTGTTCCCACTGTCGTGCGGTCACGTGCGCAGGTACCGAAGCTATGGCATTTTCTACCGTGTTCTAGCGTGTGATCACACTCTGCGATCCGCTTGTTCTGCCCTCAGTATTCGCGTAGCACTGAATTATACCGCTAGTCATGCGTCCTTTGGCGCTATAACACAAAACTATTCCAAAATTTTCTATTCCAATTAAGGAATCAGCCCTCTGCAATTGGTCAACTACTTTTTTGGACCACTCCCACGTCTTGACGTCTTTCACGCGACGTCACGATAACCGCGATAGCTCCCCATCTGACATGACGTGTACGCAATGATTATGCATTATTTCACCGAACAAAAGAAAAATAGTTATTTCTGATTCGACGCCTTTTTGCCATTACTCCTCGGCTACTGGTCAAAAGTTTTCGCGCTGCACCCACTTCAGCTGCCTCTCACGCAAGAACTCACCGCGTCAAAGTGACGTGTGCGCGTTGAAGATGCATTAATATGCCGAACGAAACTGAATTTTCTTCTGAATAGCCGCAGGCGGCCCCGTTCGCAAAGTAATAAAAGATGGCTGCCGCCGATCGCTCAGGCACTAGCTACTCGCACCTGCCGGAGAGCACGGGTTTACTTGCGTGTAATAAAAGTTTTTTCGTATCCGTGTAATGTTTTCGATCACTTGACCAGTTTCAGCGTCATTCTTAAGCTTCCGTTGCATTCCGCCGCTTTTGTCGACGAGCCATCGCAAGCCAAGTAATGGAGAGCGGACCAATCGCAGACGTCGGCACCACCCTCTTCATCCGGTTATCAATTTTCAGTGCAGTGGCTCGGCCCCACTGTGTTCCTCGTCCTTGCGTTAGCCTCCGCTCGCTTCGCCAGCTGCGTCGCATGCCTGACAACATGTTGGAGGATTGAAAAGGAGTGCTCACGTGCGCCGCAACCACAGTTGAGGCGGCAGTATTGACGGGGACCATTCTGATAAGCAGGACGAGGCCTGGAATCCACATCCGAACGAGATGAAGAGGAAACGAATCGCCCAGGAAACAGACGAACAGCGCGCAGAACGACTGGCTAAACGCCGCAAGATAGCTAAACAACCAGACTAACCTGGACTTGCAATCAAGATTAACCAAGGCTAACCATGTTATGCCTTAGCTTTCGCTACGTATATCATGGCATTGCCCAGCTAAGCCCCTGCCAATTTTCTTATTTACGCGGGTCATCTCTTCTTATGTTTGCGCGTCTATTTCAACTTAAAGCCAAATGTGCGTCAAAGTTTAGTTGATGAAGTTGTTTTTCGAGGATACACTGAATCTTAGTTCATGATAAATGAACAGGCCAGTGCATGCATTCATAATTAAACTCGTGAAATTGACTTCTCAGCTGGAAACAATTGCATGGTTCATATTGCTTCCTCCTCGCAATTATACTAGCATAACGCGCTTGAAGTAATCGTCGTAATATGCAGTCAGTAATACGCTCAATATAGTAGTAACTCTGTATGCAACTGGAGTGGCCGTAAGAATGCTTGCACATTCTGTAACTGACAGTGTTGCTGTTTTTCTACAGTTACAGTTTTGGGTTCACACATGGTGAAACAGTCTGGTCTTGCTTGCTGGGGTCTACTGCAATGTCGATATACCGCATATGCCTGGACCAAATGGTGGTGCAAAGGCTGCTAGCTTCTCGAACACTCAAGGAAGCTCAAAGGTATACATCAGCCATTATACTTGAAATCATTGGTAAAGTTTGCTTTTATTCAAATATACAGTACCGTGACTTCCACCATTCGTCGAGAATTCCTTGTATACAGCATGCACTAATTCAGCGTGTGAGCTTTCAAACCCTCGAGGAAAGACTCACGTTCTGCGAAGTGGGCCGACTATATCCCGATTGTTTAACTCAAGGCTTTGCACATGGTAGTCTTCTTGTGGAGCCTGAAAAAAATGCGGTGGTGCTTCACGAAATCACCATTTTTCAAACCCCAATTTGCTTGCATTGTAATGAAAGCATTCTTTCTGAGCTAATTTGCGTCACTGAATTCCGGCAGCGAATCAAAAGGTTTCAGTGGGAACTGAGGACATACCAACGAGCAGTTCAAAGGCGCATTTTAACTATCTGGTTATAAGTTAGCAATTATAGCAATATCTTCCTTCGGGTTAAATTACTTCGAGGTAATGGTACCCGCAGAAACAGCTATTATTTAGTAAGCATTACGTTCAAGAGCTAATTAGGCTCTTTCTTAAGCACCTAAACTGCGGATGACGTCGTGGCGTCGGCTGCGCTGTTTTTAATTCATTAATATGTTTCGTGTCCCCTGCAGGAAATGTTAATGAACCTGTCCAAACTAACAAGTCATGCTCATACTAATGCTGACTTATTCAATTTTCCTCTCATTCGCCGAAGCTAAAACAAAATTTTCGGTATAGCACCGTAACGCGAACACACATTGCTGAGTTGCGTTTCAGTTTTAAATTTCTTTTTTTTGATTCGTCATGGGGTCAGTTCCTGCATCACGATGGCCTTCAGCAAAATAAAAAAGAGCGCAGTCATGGACAAAAAATATATGTAGCGAGACCGCATACAAATAAGTCTTACATTATACTGGATATAATAAGGTGTCAGAGACTGACAGATGACGCTAGAAAAAAAAAACGCAGGTGCTGTTATAAATTCACCGATGCACGCTTACTTTCAGTTCAGTGGTTTGGAATTTATGCTGACAAACTGATAGCAAAGCAAAATTAAGTAGTGTGATTTCATCTAATTATGAGGAACACCGTTGTGGGGAACATTGGAATAGTCTTGCCCACCGGATACTGTTTAACGTGCACGCCAGCCTCAGAAAACATTCATTTTGGGCAATATTTTAGGGGTAACGAAGAATTTTATAGCTCCGATTTTACGCGCGTTTTGACCGAAATGTTCACTTTCATATAAAGTAGAGCGCTTTATTCGTCAGATGTTTAGGTCTCAGGGATGCATTTATTTAAAAAAATATTATCCTTGTGCGCTTAGGTATTCCCGAAGGAGCGCGTATCCTGGAAACGGCGCGTGCCTGTTCTGACGTGCACAATATAACAAACAGAGAGTTTTAGAATTGAGGACCCAAGAAAATTGCGAGCCGGAAGTGCGCATGAGCCGAACTCAAGCCAGTCTTGGGTTCATGCATTCACGCTGACCCAAGACCCAAAAAAACGAACACTAGCGTGGGTCCGCAAGCCGTCATGGGTCGCCCTCGCGAGCGACGAGAAATCGCGAGAGAGCCGCAGCTATCTAAAACCATTTTCTCTCAGGCGGGAAGCATGCCTACTTTTTATCTTTTGTGCTTTCACGCTTTTCTTTTTTATTTTCTCCAGTGCGGCATCCCCTGCGCTCGACCCCACGCTTTCTGCGTTTGACCCAATTCTCAAACTCTGTTGCTCCTCTAAACCCAAGAGCAGCCTACCCAAAGTGGCTTGGCGACCCATAGCCTTGGGTGGCCAATTCTAAAGCTCCCTAATGTTTTGACTAAGCCCGACAAACGTGGTGGATAGCCTGGATAGATAACCATTGCGCATGTGTACGGGCAGCTTCGCTTGCACATGTGCAAGGGTACCGCCAGAAAATGCGGCAGATCGTAGCCGGTAGGCGACATGTTAAACTACTCCAGTAGCGTCATCTGCAGACCGACAATTGCAAGTGTCAGCGAATTGCTTTTGATTTTTCAAAATGTAAACTAAAGGGTCCGTGATATGCTCTTTCATGTTAACGTACGCGTGCGCCCTAACCACATCTCGGTGCTCACTGCTTTCCGCAGGACAATCTGTACTGGCGCTCTCCTCATCAATGTGTTTTATGTTGCCGCTTTATTGCTTGGAGTGGCGATGACAATATGGTTTCGTGGATGTGACCCCAGTCTATCTGGAGCGATTTCAAGTACCGACCAGGTAACGATGGCAAATGTCGTATGTTTTGTATAGGCGAATAGTGAAAAATTGTTCATCTGTGCATGGATGGTCAAATTCATGAAAAATAAATGTGCCCCGGACGAGGGTGTAAATACATAGATCGTGTCAATTGCAGTTAGTAACATTTGACGCAATAACAAAATAATAATTGAAAATGACCACATACGTTGCACAAGTGGCTTTAGGTTATGAGCTTTTAATGTGAAGCCTTTGAAGGCGTGCATGGCGAACTGCACAAATAATATCCCACAGTTCACCTTTAGTGACATTTGCCTCAATACGTTGGTGCCTAGCTTTGTTGTCAGGTCGCACGGGTGCGGCCCATTATACAAAAGCCAGGACTGCTCAGCCGCCTTTTGACACAGCATGCACATCCTTAAGGCTGGACAAGTGCTGACAAAGAGGAGAAAATATTGACAGTCACTTGAGTACCTGTGCCTGATTTGTAAGCGAAAGCATTATGACTTCTCTGAAAATTGGTTACGTGACATTGGTTATGACACGTGAGATCATACCATTGTCACATGTTTTTCATACCTTAATCTTAATCCGCCGTGCTGTTTTTTCTACCACTCATCTTTTTTATTGAAATGAATATTAGGAGAGGGTGGCGCCGTTATGGTGGCACCGGCTACTCCTTGTCACTTGGCAAAGGAAACAAATTTGCGTAAAAAGGGAGAATAACGACACAATATATGACACTCACAAGAACACTGGATGAATAAAGAATATACAGTCCTACAGTACATTATACGCAAAGTTTTGTGCATGGGTTCAGTACACGTGCGCATATGTAAAGTCCGATATTTTGAACAGCCAAAACACACAACACCTGTAATACACTGCAATTACAGAACAGAATTATACATATTGCGTAAAAGTTGCGATCACCACGTAGTTGCAACACCACATTTATGTTACTCCTTTAGCGTATTCGGATCATTTGAAACTTAATATTTTCCCAAAATGTTCGTGTCCTCTAAAAACTTTTTCAGAGCAAGAAGTGCGCAAGGCTCACAGTTGGCCATGGGCCAAGTATCTTTTTTAGAGTGAATGGTCTTCTCTCTAATATCAACAAATTTGCTTGCCGTACCCTTCTTTGTGGATCGTATTACCAGCCTTAATACACCTCAATCCAACTTGCTATAATTTGTGCCAGCATTAATCCTCTTTAATCGACCCTAATGATCCTTGCTCTAACTTGTGCCAAACTTTAGCCACTTTGATAAACCTTCATTCGCTTTACTTCACTTGAATTCACTTTATTCCACCTTAAATCACTTTACTCTAACTTCTTCTAACGTTAGTTCTGTATTGGTACTGACGCCACGAATGATGATGATATTTGGTATCCCTCGTTGCCTACAATGCCAACTTTTCTGCCTCTTGGGACATATAATGCTTTCGCAGTAAATATTGGTGGTATCGCCCGAAGGGTGATGCATTGACAGCGATAGTAAGATTTAGCGTTACGCTTGAATTCGGAAGGTGTTCGGAGTAAATGTGGGAGGTGACAGTTTGGTTGCGATAACGTTGTATGTGTGTTCACGCACACATGTCCGATAACGGACCATGTGTGCGCCAACCCTCACCCAAGGCAACAGCTACCAGGCGCCTGAGAACGCTGGTATCACGAAAAGCGACCCTAGCGGCTCCGCCGGAAAATTGTCGGCCTTAGTCAGCGTCCCATGAAATATTTGATAACGTTAGCTGGACAATTACTGTCTGACGCTTAGGCTAGCCCAAGCAAGCAGCGGCTGAGTAGTTTTAGGGTACTCACAGCGGGATGTAGAACGCTGCTCTGGTTCCAGCACCAAGCCGAGTAAGTGGAGCGCCAGCCTTGCGTCGACTTTGCTACGTCTTTTTTTTTTCTTTTTTTGCGGCCAAACGCACTTTACGTCTCTCAAGACCCTCTAGCCCTCCACACGCCAGTCACGCATGCGCCGTCGATATTGAAACAGCACCATCGCCGCCAACGGCGGGAAGGCTCCTAGGGCGCCCGTATAATTTCTGTTGCGATAAAGGGCGCAGTCGGTAAAAGTTAGAATAACTCAAGCAATATAACTGATTTGCAGTGTAGTCGTTTGCTGCGTCCCGTGCTGTTTCTTATCGCAAGAATGATCAGCACTCGTCCCCTGCTATCTAAAGCGAAGGCGTCTCCGACTGGCCCACCACGGTATCGTGTCTGTCGCTTCGTCCCTCGGTCGGTCGTTCAGATTTCTCGCAAAAAAGATTCCCTTGAAAGAACAATTAGCAGTAGTTTTTCGTTCAGTATATTGTTGTGCCAAGGTCTTTAATTAGATGGATGGATGGATGGATACAACTTTCTTGTACGTCCGGCAAGGTTTAGCGCGACCCGGGCTCAGGTCTCCCGCGGGGGAACGTCAAGGCCCTGCCTCAACGCCACCTCACGGGCTTGCTGGACTGCCCACATCTGGATTCCGAGGTCTGAGCTGCGCAGAGCGGCGGCCCACCTCGACGACAGGGTCTCCGGAGTAACTGCCATCCCTCCTATAACTACATTGCACTCCCACAGCATGTGTTTGAGTGTTGCTGGTCCTTCCTGGTACAATTTGCACGTGTCGTCCTGATGCTTATCTGGGATACGTTTCAGACGGAATGGATTAGGGAAGGTGTCCGTCTGGAGTTGTCGCCAGGCGACGGCCTGCCTCCTGTTCAATTTGGGACTCGGAGGTGGGTATATCCTTCTGGCGTTCAAATATGCACTGGTTATGTCGTTGTATCTGGTGAGCCTGTCCCGTTCTGCTCGAGAAGCGTTTGCTATCGTGCGAGAGGCGTTGCCCTGTTCGGCGCGGCGGGTCATGTCTCGCGCCGTCCGGTGCGCCGTCTCGTTTAGGTTCGGGAGCGCGTCGCCTTCTGTGGTGACGTGCGCGGGGAACCATATGATCCTCGAGCTCGCTGTTTTGGATCTGCCCGCTTTTGCGGGAACGGACAGGGCTTCCTTGGAAATTCGACCTTTGGCATAATTCTTTACTGCCGTTTGCGAGTCACTTAGTACGACTTCGCATTCCTGTTCTGTGAGGGCCAGCGCAATCGCTACTTCCTCCGCTATTTCCGAGTCTTTGGTGTATACTCTGCATGTGGTTCTGATTTTTGACTCTGCGTCTATGACTACGGCGGTGTATTTTTGGCCGTTCGCATATTCGGCTGCGTCGACAAAGCGCGCGTTTCTCTCCCTGCCGAATGAATGGAGCAGAGCCTCGGCTCTTGCCTTTCTTCTACCTCGGTTGTAATCGGGGTGCACGTTTCTTGGGATGGTTGCCACCGTAATGGTCTCTCTGATTTTGTTGGGGATTTGCATTTTCTGGCAGTGCTGGTTGTGGTACGTTATGCCGAGCGTGTTCATAATGTACCTTCCCGTCGTGGCGTTCGAGCTGCGAGATGCGTTGTGCTTCGGCTATTTCTTCTAGGGTGTTGTATATGCCCAGCTGAGCCAGGAGCTCGGTGCTCGTCGATTCCGGGAGGCCCAGGGCTATCTTGTACGTTTTCCTTATGAGCGTGTTGATCTTGTTCTTTTCCGCGACGTACCAGTTGTGGTAGGCGGCTACATAGGCGATGTGGCTGACAACGAATGAGTGGATCAGTCGAATGACGTTTTCTTCCTTCATGCCCGCGTGTCTATTGGTTATTCTCTTTGTGAGTCTCGTGGCGCTGGTGACTTTGCCTTCGATCTTCCTCACAGTTTCGCCGTTAGCTCCGTTGGCCTCAATGATCATTCCGATGATTTTACTTTGGGGATTGCGTTTCCGTCTTGGGTGCACAGGCCGATTTCCTCGTACTCCCGGGGTCCTGTGTAGCTCTTTGGTGACATGCCTCTGCGCGTGGGATGGTAAAGGAGTAGTTCGGACTTGTTCGAGGAGCATTTGAGGCCCGTTCCTTGGAGGTACTCTTCCACTTTGTGAATGGCCGTTTGTAGTGCGTGTTCAATATGCCCGTCACTGCCACGGTCTGCCCATATCGTTATATCGTCTGCGTATATAGCGTGGCGGATTCCTTCGATTTCCCGTAGTTTGCTGGGGAGACCCAGCATGACTAAGTTGAAAAGGAGCGGAGATATAACTGAGCCCTGGGGGGTACCTGCACTTCCCTGGGTTCGTTCTTCGGACTCGAGGTCGCCAACCGTCAGGGTGGCTTTGCGATCGTTCAGAAAGTCCCTCACGTAGTTGTAGGCCCTTTCCCCCAGGTTCAGATTAGACACTTGTTTAAGGATCGACTCGTGAGCGACGTTGTCAAATGCTTTCTCCAGGTCTAGTCCTAGGATGGCTCTGGTGTTTCTTGTCTTGTCGTCAAGGATCTGGTTCTTCAGTTGTAACATGATGTCCTGCGTGGACAGGCGGGATCGGAAGCCTATCATGGTGTGGGGGTAGGCTTCCGTCTCTTCTAGATGGCTGTTGATACGGTGCAGGAAGGCGTGTTCTAAGACCTTACCCACGCACGACGTGAGAGAGATTGGGCGTAGGTTCTCCAAACTCAACGGCTTTATGTGCTTGGGTATAAGGATAGCCTTGGACCTCTTCCACTGCTCCGGGATGCGGCCTTCTCTCCAGCAATTGTTCATATAGCCCGTGAGTTCGGTGACAGATTTGTCGTCCAGGATTTTGAGCGTTTTGTTGTTAACCCTGTCCGGTCCTGGGGCTGACTTGCTGTTGAGTCCTTGGAGTGCCGTTCTGATTTCCGCCTCACTGAAGTCTTCATCTAACTTGGGACTAGGACTGCCAGTGTACCGACCGTGCTCGACCGTCGGTCGTTGCGGGAGGTACTTGTCGCAGAGTTTCATGACGATTTGCTTCTGGCTCGCCGCCGCTTTTTCTTTGTGCAGAAGTATCTGCATGTCGGCTCTTTGCTTGAATTTGCATTGGGTTTCGCCCAGCAGGTGCCTCAGCAGTCGCCACGTACTTCCGTTGTAAAGTTGGCCATCGGCGGCATTCCAGACTTCGTCCCACTGTTGCTTGCTCAAGGTTTTGCAGTGCTCTTCGATTTGTTTGTTTAAGTCGGCTATCTTTTTTCTCAGCTTTCGATTGAACCGCTGGCCTTGCCATCGGGTTTGTATGAATTTCTTGGCTTCCCAGAGGTGGGCGAGGCGACTGTCCATCTTCTCCGTCAGGAAATCGGGAGTGATGGTTTGCGTGGCCTCCCCGACATCCCTGGTCAAGTCCGCGATCCATCTGTCAATGTCACCGATTGGCTCGTCGTCTTGCCTGATATCCCGGTGCTTTCTGGACTCTTTCTGTCCTAATAAGCATACAACAACCAGCTATACAACATATTCCTCAAGTGGCACGTATGTTATGGTTACTTTCTTCAAGAGCTAATGATTGTTTAGTAAAGCAATGAAGGGGGCTAGTTGGTGAACGTTCATGGTTATATTGCGCTCAGTTTTACAAACACGATATTAAGGAAGGACAGGACGTGGACGGACTTGCGCTACGTCCGTCCACGTCCTGTCCTTCCTTAATGTCGTGTTTGTAAAACTGAGCGCAATATAACCATGAACTAATGATTGTTAAATGATTAATAGACGATAATCTTATATGAACTCAATTACTATCGGTAACAAAGAATATCTCACAAAGTTGCGTGGATCGTGAACATAATTAAGGAAATAAACATTAAAAAAAACACGTTACGTTTTCCAGCGTGTGCGATTCTGAACACTAGTGACGCACACATCCACAAATATTCACATACACGTGCAAACACACAAGCACGAGGTGATAACGCTTGCTGGAGAGAAGTAAACCAAACACGAACTATTAAAAAGATACCTATTTACCATAGCCATCACAACTCTGATTACATTTATGTACCATAACCTTTGTTCTCTCGACACCTTATCTGAGAACTGGCATGTCATCAATGTGTTGAAATAACTCTGTACGTCCGAGCACAATTTACACGAGAACTTTCTCTTTTTTTTCTTTCAGATCATGCCATACTACGTCAAAACATACCTCATCCATGTGCCTGGGTTTTCGGGTCTTTTTCTCAGCGGAGTCGTAAGCGCTGCAACCAGGTAGCGAAAATCTTTATGTGTTCATAATGTATCAAAATATTTAAAAATTTCTCATATGGTAATTTTCACAGGGATTACACAGTAACTGGTCTTCGTGAGTGGTAACTAATGAATGATTTAGGAGGCGACAAGCTCGAGATTAATTCAATCACAAAACGTTGTCCACTTTACAGACACTTAGATGAGATAAGCGATTCAAATCGATTAAAGTAAGCACTCGTGCAAAATAACGTTCCTTTCCTGCCATGTGAATGCCGTCTCTTTTTTTCCACTGTAAATCGAACAGTGAGTGAATGAGTATATACTTTATTGAAAATAGATAACAGAAGGCATGATGGTCGCGTCCGCTATTCCAAGGCCCCACCGGCACAAGCGGCTCGCTGGGCTTGGTCCAGAAGAACCAAGTGGCTCTCCCGGCCTTCGTCCGCAAGCCACATCTCCCACGTCTTATTCTTTATTAGTGGATGTTTGTGTATTATGGGGCTGCCTATGTGTGGGGGCCTCTCGGGCCACTGCCATGTTGTATGCTTTAGTGTGGGTTTGTCTGTGAACCACGGGCACTGGTCTGTATACAATTAGGAGAGCCATAATTCAGTTGACGTTGTGGGTAACTTTGTAATGAACAAAGCTGCACAATTTCAATCCAGATGCCTTATAAGTCGCGATGTTCAGGCCTAATGGGATGTTGAACAACTCACATAAAAGAAATACCTGCTGCAACAGTGTCACAAATGCAATCACTGGTTTGTCCCATAAAGGTTCGAATCGCTTGATAGATTATTCCGCCAATTCTACATGCAATATTCTTCTGCGTATTTTTCATTTCAATATTTGGTACACATAATGTGACCCTCGTACCCGGAATTGCCTGTCAAGCTGATAAACAATGTTTTTAGTTCGGTTTCTTGATAACTTTGCGAGAGTTCATTTAGCATTGGTTACAGTATGAAATACATAGTAAATTGATCAAAACATCTTTTTCTTACAGCACAGTGTCGTCTATAATAAATTCTCAAGCGGCTATTCTCTACGTAGATGTGATTGTTCATCGATGCCAGAACGCGGAAAAACATGTTCGATGGATTACTCGTGGCACCGGTAAAGTAAATTTTGTTCAACAGTCACCAGGCTCTTCATAACCGGTGAAACATACACTTGACATAAGGTTTCGCTAGAGCGAAAGCAGCTCAATTTTTCGCGGTTTGTGTATTTAGGACGTTCCCATGATATACTTTGCGAATGAGATCTGCGGAAGCCTGCAAGGTGTGGGAGGAGTCATAAAAAGAAAAAAAAATGTTCATTATCTCAACTGCAGCACGAAAGTATAAGTAAGCAGAATACGGATTTCTAAAATAAGGCAGATTCGCAGTAAGAAAAGTTGCCCTTGTTCAGGGATCAAACCAGAGGTGAACACATATCTGGGGTGGTAGCTTTGTCAGCTGAGCTTATCTGGAGGCTAGCAAACATCGTCGAGCGAGGCAGCACAACTCATGAACCCGATGCCTGATTACGGTAAATCTGTTCTGCAGTGGGCAACAAGGTGAAGAAAAGTTAATGAAAGCGAGAACCATTATCCTTCCTGCATCAGCACGCAGCTTCAAAATAAACTCATACTGACTTCTCACAGTAAAATATTCCTTAATATGTACGTCAATCGACGACAAGCTTACCGCACTTAAGCTACAATTTCTCGTTGCTGTTCAGTCAGTAAAATTGTGGTGGCAGTGTCCAATAATCAAACTTGATGGAAAAATTAGATATGTAAATTGCAGAAAGTATGTGCGCAAGTTGAGACAGCATTCAGGGCAGCGCTAACGAAAGAAATGATATATCATCCAGCACCCGTGAGTTAACAGCATACCGTATTTGAACGAGAAATGGTAGCAATGAGTCACTTTGCCGAAAATTTCAGCTGCTTACAAAAAATGTGTGTCGTGAAGATGCAAACTTTAAGCTAGACACTCTTCAATAATCTCAGTGTTTACGAGAACTCTCATAATTCTCTTTTGCGTTTTCAGCACTCGCACTTGGGATCTCAATGACAGTGTACAGCATGCTCTGTGCACACATGGGCTCTTTGTCGAGGGTGAGAAATGCATGTTGCTCTTCTATTGTGTCATGGGTGGTAAGGTAGAAACCGAAAAAATAAAATGAAACGGCAGCTGGGCTAACTAGGTTGGGCTTGGTTTGCTACCCAACGGTGGAGAAAGGGAAAGCGGGAGGAAAAGGGGAAGATACAAGAAGCGACGCTCACGCGCGCACAGTAGGGTTCACCGGTTATTTATAGGGCATTGCAGAGCCCAAAGGTCTTATGTGTATGCAGCAGTGCTTTGGGGTGACGATCGACTCCCCGTGTCATTTCTTCTGTGGGCGTTCTCTCGTGTAGTCGGCTTAAAGCGGCCCGCATAAGGTGGGCCAGTTTGACCTAAAAGAGCTATCGTTTGCCATACAGCGTTCAAAAGGCCTGCAGGCATATGCGATAACATGTTGTAATGGATATACATAGAGGTTAACTTGAGGGCAAATAACTTGTAGAGGAAACGGGAAAACTAATACGTAGACCTGTATAGCCACCTGTGAATAAATGGAAGCAGGTTACTTTCGACTCTTGAATTATTTTATGATAATTAGGAAACGAATATGCTTAAAAACCAGGGATTTCTGTAGCTTCACTCTAGCAAAAAAGATACTGGGCCAGAAACTTAGTGAACCAGCCTATATGTCTTACCATTTAACAGATTGCTCATTCATTGCTTGAATTTTTGGAGTTGCAGCTTCCGCGACATCCAGCTGGAGTCATTATCACCACTCAGTACATTCACTTCACTTTATAGAAAATAGAAATATGATTAGTGAACATTATTGCAATGGGAGTACAAGCATGAGGTCAAGAAGTGTTCAATTGCTATTTTAGCCAGCAGTAATCTTGTTCTCAATGGCTACATGGTTGTTTATATGTTTATATGCATGGTGTCCCAGCTAACTTTAGCCAGAATTTAAAAATATCCAAATGCCTCGTAGCTGTATAGAACAAAGGTACTGTTGCTTGCCGTCGCTCAGAGATATTCAAAGTATTTTTCATTCCGCCTAATCAGATAATTAGTGTTAATCAGTTATTACGGTCACTCACACAAAAACGGTTTCGGCATACTAACTCAAAACTTCAACCGGAAGTGACTGCCTATGAGCCCCTCCTATCGAGAGCGATCTCCATTTTGGCGTGTACTGTGAGACGGCAGGAAATGCGCGCCACCGCTGTGAAACAGTTAGAGATTAACATCGGCACAATAGCACAGCAAGGGAATGGCTGTTGCATTGTACTCAGGCCGCGGAGACGCACATTTAAAAAGGAAACGACGCATGCCGGCCATGACGTACTTCCCACTCATGCAAGCCATTCCGAGTTGTAGATGTTACAGGAAAAAGTAACCGATTACAAATACAATTACTTCTTTCATAAATGTAATTGATTACAGTTACCAGTTACTTCACTAATTACCTCAACAATTAGCAAAGTAATTGATTACTTTAACACTACCTTTCTCCCTACATTTAATAACATTGCACAAATAAAGTAAATAGAACGAGAAGGCCGGCCACGTTGAATGCCTCGCCATTCAAACGTTGTTTATCTTAACTAACGATTGGTTTTCAAAATGTTATGCGGTAATCTTCCTCCCTTTTCTGGTGAAGACATCTGGTATTGACAATGAAAACTCACTCTATGTGCGCGTTGGAAAGAAGGACTGTGTTGCAACGTACCAACAACTTGCGCACAAGATTGTGCTTACTCAATGCTGCGATGCTCGGGCCTGGGTCCTCCTGACTGTTCCTGGGTCTAGGGGATGGTGCTCCCAATAAGGCCAGTGAAAAACCTGAAAAATTGTCCATGGGTGATATTCTGGTATCAACGCCCGGAGTTGTCATTGCTATCGAGCCATAGAAGCGCCGATTATATTTGTCGGGCGACATCTGGCAGATCTCCCTCCGGAGCTCTTGACTCGTTAGCCATTTTATTCCGATATGGACTACGGACATATGGACACTCCAGGTGAATTGTTGCCGTTGCCGTCCCCGTGATGTTCCGTATGAAGTCCAAGGTCGATAAAACCGTCGCCGCGCGTCGTATGCTGTACGTGCGGGTGAAAGCACACGAGAGAAGCCGGAGATCGCGGCTCAATCTGGCGTGCGGGAACGATGAAGAGAGCAAGTGCGCAGTCTTCTGTCGCACGAAAGGCCGTGGGGGGATGAAAGAGAGGGATGGGGGGGCGTCGTTGTTTCCCGGCTGCAACTGCGCATTTCGCGAAGGGGAACTGACGTGTTTATAATTGCATATGACACGTATTTATTCCTTAGGAATAGGTGCCTTTCTTTCTCTTCCTTATTGCATTCTTGTTTTAATATCGCTCGTTCATTGCGCGCGAATTGCGGCCGCACCGTCGGTTTTCATTCCACTGTGTTATTGTACGGTTTCCTTTGGCCAACAAATATTTTTCTTGTGCTTCAAACCCGTTCGTATCCCACTCCTCGGTCACTTAAAAGAATAGACCCTGACCACTCAAGTCGCGCTCCAAATGTTGTCATGACTCATGCTCTCTTGAACACATGCTCCTGCTGCGCCCAGCCCTTAACGCCTCTCCACCTATCACGAAAGAACAATGGGATGAATCCCTCAAGAGCAGCAATCTCCACATTGAACTCCAGGCTGTCCAGAGGGCCCACGACATTGCGGCAGGACTTATGTGCCGGTCCCATCGTGGTCGCAGCTACCAACTTGATCTTGGGGAGCCTTCGGCTCCCCTATATCTCAGTCTCTCAGGACTCAAATAAAGTTCTTCTCATGTAACGTTGTTCTTCAAGCAGCAGGTATCTTTCGTGCGCATTTCTGCTCACGTAATTTTCCATCAGTGTGTTTTGTGAAACGCCGACAGAAAAACATATGCAAGTTTCCTGCCCCCTTGCCATTTCTAACAAATATAACATATGTGCCCCATGCGGGGCCCTACGAGAAGTACTCTTTTAGAAAAAGAAAGAAAAGCTGCAGTGCAACATTGCATTCATGTTTCCTACTTCCTCCCGTAACAGAATGCGAAATAATTGGTTCGGGTTCTTTTATTGCGGTCGGACCTCGGGTGCCGAGAACCGATTTAGGTGGCCATTATATATATGTTGATATTTTGCCCGTAAGCCGTGCGAAATTTTTGTCCTGTCCATGCTTAACAACAAAAAGCGGTGCGGTAGCCTAATTAATGGCTACATAGTGGATAATGCGTTGTACTGCTAAACTCGAGCTCACAGGTTCAAATCAGGTCGCGGAATTTGATGGCCGCGAAATTGAAAAACACTCATTCATTTCTGTTTAGGTGCAAGTTAAAGAACCCTAGGTGGGGAGAACTAAACAGGGTGCCTCATAATCATATCGCAAGACGTAAAACGCTTGAAAATGTATAATTAAAAAAAAGCAAAAGGCAGCTGCGTCCTTCGGCTTTTTTCTAGGGGTGTAAACAAAAGAAATTATTCTCGAGTCTGATTTCTGAGAAAAATATGTTACGCTTACCTTTTATTTCGTACCTAAATGTAATGTGATTCCCAACTTTAAGTCCCCTGAACTAAGCAGCTTCTGTATTATAAACGGCTGCTTTCAGTTATTCGGTGCACTATAAGGACAATAACGAATCAATTAAAGGAACGGCATGCCTCACATACACGTAGAAATATTTGTAGGTCTATTGTGTTTGTTGAGGAAAATAAGTCTGGTACCACATTCGTTACACAGATTTAATGGGTTGGAGACATAGACTGTGAAAAAAAAAATGTTTTCTTTTCCTGAATCAAGTTAGCAGAGTTATGGACTGCCTCGAAACGGGGCGTTTATTTTGAATGACAACTCGGAACTTCTTAAGCAGGACCGATTAGCACCCGTGCGTTAATTCTCTCAGGAATTGATGCACCTCTCCAGCAGCACAATCATTCGGAATGAAAGTCCTCACATCGGCCCCTCACCTTCGAGACTTCAAAAGTGCTGTTGTGCGTTACATTCGAACGGAAATGGCTATTTGATCATTTTTAAAACTGAATTACGAAGTCGTATACGATCTGAATAGCGAATACCATTCGATTAGACTATGTGTTTCTACTTCATTTCGCCTGCTGTGCCGTTGAAGGAGATCGCCAGACAAGCCACGGAGATCACATTCATAAAGACTTCCTGGTCTCCCCGATCCAGTCTGAGTACATAGGCAAATTCACTACAAAATTATTTTCTTTGATCATTATCTCTAGTCAATATTCCACCAACAAGAAGCACGCGTAAAATGACACGGTATTCATAAGATTTTCTTACGTATCTTCATGTTGCAGTTAGGCGGCTTCTGTGGCAAACATTACGCGTTCCTTTTAGAAAACAATGTTAAAGATAGCCCTTCACTTGGCTAAAACTACAGCTGATACCGGCTGACAAGAGTCGCGGGCGCACCAAAGCAAGTAAAAACGACAAAAAAAAATTTACTGCGCAGACTTTTGCGAGAGAAACTGGGCGTCCGCCGGCGTCCACGCAACGAACGCGCGCTCGCTAACAGACGACGCACTTGACAACGACAGCAAAATTGAATACGTCACGTTGTATAATCCATGCCTCAAATATGTACGCGTGGCGAAAAGGTGTGAATATAAATTTGCAGTTGAAGTAAAACACCAACATAAGAGCGTCCGCGCGCTATCGGTCTCAGCGCCCGCAGCGTAATTACGTTGAATATGCCGCGAAGTGCGTCACCACCCCAATCCAGTTCGTTCGCAGCGCCCTCGCGCAATTTTTCCACACGCGGCGCCTCAGCGGGAGAGTGCCGTTCGGTCCACTCGACCGTTGTCAGGTACACTGCAGTTCTCGCCGCTCTTGCGCTGAAGCGATAGACCTTAGGTCGCTTCGCTCGATAGATAGATAGATAGATAGATAGATAGATAGGTAGATAGATAGATAGATAGATAGATAGATAGATAGATAGATAGATAGATAGATAGATAGATAGATAGATAGATAGATAGATAGATAGATAGATCGCTTCGTTCGCTGCTGCTGTCGCGCTTGCTCACACCAGCGAGCAAGCACGGTGTAAGCAAGCTCATGACACTCGACGCCAGCGCGACAGCGAGCGTCCGCGCGCATCAAGTGCGATGTGTTCATGTTTCCTCGTGCGCTCCGACACCATGCGTTTTAATTCAGTGTGTAAGCGAATGCTTCTAAGTTTACACGGCCGATAAAACTACCATCCTTACCTCGTACAGCTGTCTACTATTTTGCTATCGCAATCAATACTTCGCCTTTCAGGCGAAACTGCGCCAGTTTTAGACTTAAACGACGAATTGTAAGGGGTGGTAGGAAAAGTTCATGTTAGTTAATAATTATGGGGTTTTACGTGCCAAAACCACTTTCTGATAATGAGGCACGCCGTAGTGGGGGACTCCGCAAATTTTGACCACCTGGGGTTCTTTAACGTGCACCTAAATCTAAGTACACGGGTGTTTTCGCATTTTGCCCCCATCGAAATGCGGCCGCCGTGGCCGGGATTCGATCCCGCAACCTCGTGCTCAGCAGCCTAACACCATAGCCACTGAGCAACCACGGCGGGTTTCACGTTAGTTAAAAATGTGGCCAAATGAGCAATGTTATTTAATATAGAGCTGCATATTATTCAGTTCAATAAATACTGCTCTGGCGTTACAGTAGCAAAAATAGGCGTGTACGAATCAGATATATATCAGCCTCATAGAAAGATATGGCTTTAGCAGCCTAGAACTTGTGTCTACATCAAAGAAGTCAGATTGCAGAAAGTGTATAAGAAAATTGAAAAGCAGCTCTTACCGCTTACAGAAGCCGCCTAAAATGCTTCCAGTGGAGAAAGATATTTATTGTAACAGGAAAGCTGGGAGTTTAAACTTCTGAGCAGGGTGTGCAAATACGCAAGTCTGCCTTGTTCAGGTAATCGAGCCGTAGCTGCAGGACGGTGACTGTGGGAAGCCGGTAACCCACGTACATTTTTTCATCGCTTTGAGCACTGTAGTTGCCGACAAATTTACGTGCTCAAGGCTGTGTCAGCTGATGTATTGTTTTGTGAAAAATTTAGCTGAATATATGTAGTCTTTACTTAAAAAAAGCAATCGTTAAAGTATAAGATTACCAAAAAACGTTATTTATTAGGAGTAATTATTTACCTGTAATTCGTTTCGTACAAGCCTGAATCGCTTCTGTTGTTTGCAATCAGAAAAGCGTGGCCTTTGAGATCGGCCTCCATTATTACAAGGGGCCATTTAAGTTCTTCACCACTTAGTGTTGCCAAGCTGCTGTACAGTTCGATCAGGCTATAAAAAAACTAACACAAGCTTTTTAAGTGCGCTCAGATTATGCCAACTTGCTGTAAGGCATGTAAGGTAGAGCATTCTTTGCATAGTTAAAGCTAGAAATTTAGTGTCAAGGTCTTTTAGGAGTTTCTATGGCAATGTAAGGTGCTCTTTTTCTTTTGTAAACGGGGCAAGTTGTGGTCGGTAATGAAATTTTCACTGGTGAGATGCATTGGCAGCTGGAATTCTAGGTCAAGGCGCGCACATACTTAAGGCATCGCAAAGCAATTAACTACTGTGTAACCAAACTTTGGCGGAAAATGCTCACATTTTTTTGTTCTACGGTCTGCCCGCGCGTTATTTTCGACCCAGCTTTACTACATGACCTACAACTATATAAATTTTCAGTAAGTAAGGATGCAGTTTTCGTATATAAGTTTCGTGCACCAACCATATGTTCTTTTTTATAATTTTACTTTTTCTAACAGTAGATGTGACCTGACCTACACCCTTACTCTGCGCAAATAAGGTATCCCCTTGCACTAATTTTTATTTCGTCGTTCACACAATGGCAAGTGCTAATAATGACCAGCTTGCGATGCATTTTCTTTTTCTTCGCGAATGGCGCATTTAACGCAGTCAGCGTGTCTTTTATGGAATAGTGGCGACAATGATAGTGCGTATTTGAACACTTTCGAAGGACACCACCAGGGTGATGAAACTCTTTTTTTCCTGCTTTCTTTACAGTCCTTCCTTATGGCCTGCAATAGCCTGACTGCACCTTTTGTCGGTTTGTGCTTAATAGGTGTCTTGTTCCCTTTCGTCCGTGCAAAGGTAGGTGTTGATACCAAGGTTAGAGTAATTATAGCGGCCTATCTTCAGGTCGGTTTCTATAACTAAGCGTATTTCGTTGACTCCCTTGAGGAGACTGAGGATTTAACAGAATTATTGTATTGCGGGCTAACTAAGCTTGATTGCGTTTATTAAGTTACAGCGCATAATAGGGACGGATAAGAAGTACAAAGAGTACCAGCGGAACCTGTAAAGTCAATGTTCAATGCAAAGAAATGTTATGAGACAGAAAATGAACGACTAGGGTTCGTTGATTCGTAGGCCTTTGGTTTACGCATGGCAAGATGCAACTTAAAGAGAACGATATCCAAGGAAGTATACACTTAAATCCAAGTAGTCATGACGTTCTGTCTATTCAATCAGCGTAACCACTTTCTTATACAAAGGTTCTTTGCACAACCTCATATACAATGCATGCGTTAGGACATTCTTCGAGAGAGAGCAAAATTACCAGTACTAAATTGAGTATAAAAATTTAGTTACGTGTATCTATGATATCATATACTAGTCTTTTTGACACTGTTCAATTTGCTCATTCTCGATATATATATATATATATATATATATATATATATATATATATATATATATATGCGTGTGTGTTTGTATGTGTGTTGTGTGTGTTTGGTATTTGCATACATGCTACCTTGGGGAAGACTCGCTAAATGGTGTAGTGTAGCATGCCCCTTGACAATGACTGGAACTGTTGATCGAGAAGCATTAACCTCCTAATGACCTAACACAATTCCACGTCAAAGAAAGTTACATCTTGTACACCTTTATTTCTTCGCAATGACAGTGCGCTTTCACAAAGACCAATTATGTGTTACTTTAGTCTTAGCTTTTTAATAAAGTAATTAAATGATTAGTAGTTGGTTTGATGAACCATGCCCAACAAAAATAATCTATAGCATGTCAAAATCGCTACTATATCATATGTATTAAGTTTCTTCGGTCGAAATATGAGTTTTGAGTTAGCATGTGTGATAGGTCGGGCAACACAGGATTAAAGCGCGTCTGCTACCGTCTATGGAAACATTATGCCACCTATCGAAACCGAAACCGCCGTCCGCAGAGACGCATATTTAAGGAGCACAAGGAAATAACATCGCCTTTTGACCAACGAGAAGCAGCGTCGACATTGGGCGCTCGTAGTAGCGCAGCTGCTTGAAGAAAATCGCAGTTTACTTTGAATGTCGGCGCTGGATGTAAGAAGTTCTTTATAAGATTCCCGAGCGTCAGCATCGACAGCAAGCTACTATGGTGACGGCTGATTTAAAGTGTGGTGGCTGCATCAGTGCAAAGCGTCAACGCACTTCGTCGCATGATAGGTGTACGTTGGGGAAACCATCCTATGTCCATGCTTAAACTAAACGATATGCTGATAACAAGCAGTCTTCTCTATCAGTTGCCGCTGATATCACCATCATCGAGTCAATTCGAGCGCTTGGAGGCAATGCACAGAAAGGGACTTTTCTTGGCAAAAGGGGCTCCTCAGGCGGCTTGAAACAAACAGGTTAGTAATGAAGGAGGGTCTTGCTGATGCAGCTTTTAAGGCTAGGCGAGTCGCCCGCAGGTGCGGTGCTTCTCCGGCAGCTAAGAGCAAGAACTGGCTCCATTTCCATGTGGCGCTAAACACCTTCCGATTTTTAGGATTTGAATGACCTTTGGGATCTTACCGTTGAGTGCGAGAGTTGGCTGACGTTGAGGATGATTTTGAGAACTGAAGGTTTATTTACATTATTTACAGTAATAACACAAAGTCATGAACAGTCATAATGTTATCGACGGCCGGCAGCAAATCGGACGTCGCGGCCGGTGGCAAGAAAAACGAATGAATGAAGGAATGTCTCTTCTCCCTGCCTCTCGCTTTTAACGCCTTCGGTTTCTCGGGGTCACGTCATTTTCGGCCAACCATCGGGCCAGCTCAGCTGACGTCATTTTCCTCCAATGGTAGGCGCCCGTGCAAGTGCCGTCACATTCGGCCCATGGGGTCGCTCCAAGGGCTCGACTGTCCGATGGGTGACTTGCCACAGGCATTGCCTCCTTGCCTGCAAGCGCTCAGCTGGAGTAGACGGGTTGTTCTCGAATCACCTTTCAGAGCCACACAACAGCTTTGCTCGGGACCAAGATCAGCTACCTGGAACCGTGCAAGCCTCCCGTTGCAGTTTCGGGAGGAGTCAAGCAGGGGGGGGGGGGGGGGGGGAGACAATAGCTCGACGTGCGGCGCATGAGGTGTGGGCCACCAACCACTCTGACGGGTCGAGCAACGTGCTAGACGCGACCCTAGCTGCGCACCATAATTGGAATGCGACGGCGATTTGATGTTGTCGGGGGACTTTAGTGATGCCAGGAAAAGGGTCCATATCCAGCAGGCCTAAACGAAGTCGCCTAGATCCGCCATGGTCTCTTTAGGACGTTACATGCAGCCTCAATGTACCCCACCTACCAACGAAATGCGCCATTTCAACTGACGAAGCAATTTTTCTTGTGCTGGAGCACTTGAGCACAGTATTTCACTGACACATACAAGTGTACACTGACGGGTCGGTGTGCGCACAAACAAATAGCTGCGCAGCGGCATTCTGCTTACCCTCCCTTAATGCGTCATGGTCTGGCAGCCTGGATCGCATAGTTTCCTCTTCAACAGTAGAAAACGCCGCAATTACCACGACTTTGCGATGACCGCGCGCCTGTTCTGCACGAGACGTGGTGGTGCTGACAGACTCAAAGTCAGCGTTACAACGATTACACCATGGCTTACCTCGAGAAAAGTTTACAAGGCAATCTCTGGCGCTGAGTAAAGATCTAATGAGGAAGGGTTCTAACGTAAAAAATCAGTGGATCCCATCCCACGTAGGAATTGAAGGAAATGAGAAAGCTGATGCTCTTGCGTGCGTAGCGCGCACATGCGCCCCAGAGGTGAGAGCGCCGAACATCTTTCAGATCTCTAAGGACACAATCCGAAATCACTTTACAGTTATGCACAACAGTCCACACCGAGCCTCTGTGACCCATGGAGCTATACTCGAGAAGAAGGAACGCTGTTGCACTGCATCAGAACCGATTCCGCGTACACCCGGTCTTGGCTATTCAAAACTGGGCTTCCCGTTCTGTGTATTCTGTGGTGATACAGGTGGCATCGAACGTTTCATTCGGCTATGCCCGCTGTTCGACATAGAATGAAAAGCGATGGTCGACAGCCTGCACAAGAACGCTCTTTCGAACAGGAACTTTGAAGATGTCCTCTTCCCCGGATGGCCCGTGGAAATCAGGAAGAGGGTGCAACGACTGCTCATTGCCTTCGTGTGAGACACGGGACTCCTCGACACCTGGTGACACACCCAATCTCAGTTCCCACGAGGCTCAGGTGGAACAATTGCCGGCTATCTATGCCAGGCTAACCGCGCCTACTGCAAGAACACCACTACGAGCACCTTCATTAAAAGGCTTTGGAGTTCTCGGATACTTTTCTGTAGTACTCGGACTTAGCTCTTAAGATATGAATGAACTTTGTGAAGCATCAGGAAGTCGGGGTCGCATTAGAGCATTGGATGTAAATAATTGAATGTTCGATCTCAACAAAATCAAATGTATTTGTTAGTGTGGTGGATTTTGTTGGATAGTCTCAGGTAATATCAAATTTTTTCTTCGATGCAGTTTTGTTTTTGTCTAGAAATTTTTATGTATTTATTCCTGCGAGATCTTAAGAAGAGGGATGCCATGGTTGCAAATAAAAAGAAATTTGCATTCTTCAATACTTCTAGAATGCTGTTTGATACACATACCGCATTACCGCTGAATCCTGTATATCATACCGAGTAGTGTGTCCTGCATCATAGAGCACAGAAAAATTGTTACTTTATGCACGTTATTTGTTTCCTTTTATATAGCGGATTCATTAAAATTGCTCAACGGTTGCTTTTGTCGGTTCAGACATAAGAGCGAACAAGCAAAATTGACTGACACATTCCTACGTTTGCAGCGTTCTGAGGTTGAGAAGCGATAACTCAAATACCATAACAATGTTCATGATGTTACTTAGTGCACATCAAGTAGATAGAGGAAATAGAGAATGTTTTCAATTTTATTATGTCTGAGCAATATTCCGAGAAATACACTAACGTGCAATATGTGGCCTGTCTGCAGCACTAGAAATGAGAGTAAGTAAGCTGAGGTGCTTGGGAGGGGGGGGGGGGGGGGGGCACACCTGCAGTGTTTGCAAATTCGGATAGTACAAATAACACTTTAGGGTACTTGTGATAGAGTGAGAATTTGCTTTTGTTTCCTTTTTGTGCCATACATTAATATCATTTTAGGTACACCTCTTTGCATGTTGAAAATTGAAGCGGAAGCGCTGTAACGTCATTGTTAACGATATACATGCACTAAACATCAAGTCTTTTCAAATATACATACCCACTTATGTATGTAACCGGATTCTAGTTACCTGAAAGGCATTAAATTCGAATGGAAAATGTTGCTTCGTTTTTACCTTGGAGCCTTCAGCTTGTGTCTGAGCCGTCATGGTAAATGCAGCAGAATCACAACTGGCAATACTCAAACCTCCGCCTGCCAGAGATTTTCCACTCGTTAAAGACTTCTGCGAATCTGATTCCTTGTAACATTTACATATTATGAGGAAATTACTTTTTTGAATTCTACCCTACATCATGGTTGAATAAAAAGTAGATTGCAAGATTCATGCTAATAGCTGCATTCTCTCTTCTCAATAAGAAATAACAACCCAGTGATATTTCCTCCATTCCTTGCTGCGTTCATAATCGCCATTGGATCCAGTGGCACCCTAACGGACGTTGAGCTAACCCAAACGTGTTCATTGTAAAACAAGGCATTAAAAGCAGAATTTTCCGTGCGCACAGGGTGCTGGCGTGGCGACGATTGTTGCAGTTGTGTTTCAACTGTTCCACATCGCAACCATTATCAAGAGTGGAAGGAAGCTTACCAGAATGGAAACGTCCCTGGACTACTGCCTCCACAACCACAGTGTCATTTCTTGGACGTCGAACACAAGCATCCCTATTCCACAGGCAGAGTAAGTTTATTTAGGGTATTGTGTTTACTTTATACAAAGCAGTCACTGCTTTATCGGCAATGCATCACCTACACAGCGCGCCCATGTACTTTTTACTGGGGGAAGATAATTTACTGCCGCCGAACGTATTACGCTGCAAGGTAAACATTTATTTCAGTTGAATAAAAATTAAGCGGCGACGTGAATGCGAGAAAAATGCGTTAACACTATGTCGCCACTCTTTTACATCCCGAATGCATGATTTAAACCGTGTTTACCGCATTGTGAAGTCTTGTTCAGGAGTTTCTTAGACACTAGTGGCATAGCCAGAAATTTCGTTCGAGGGGAGGGGGGGGGGGGGGGCAGGCTCACGTTGCCGCTCAGCGTCCTGCTTGCAGAATTTGTCGAGGGTCATATACATGAATATTAGTTGCATTGCCATTGAAAAAGATGCTGTAAACGAATTCTTGGGCTCTACATACTGTCAAGACAAGTAAAATGTGTATATTCTCATAAAATACTATGTCCCAATGTCCCAAAAATTGTGCCCGCAATAACTTATATGTCTGTGTATACGTCTTTCATGTCTTTTGTCTATAAATAGGTAAACAAAATATCACATGAAGTTTAGAACTATATCAGTTCGAAACCAGCAAAGCAGTGCCTGCCGCTGATATGATAAACGTAAAGGCTGTGAAATGAACAAGTTGAGGACAAATATTTTAATGAAACTTTGTCATTCGAAAAGCTTGTTTACATTTTTGTACATATGCAACGGCCTGGGAAAAATCTCAATGACGCTGTCCTTCGTTGCAATGTATTGCTCAGGAGCAGCTGTCACTGGTCTCGTATTGTAATTGCACCGAAGATATTCTCGCAACAGAGATCACATATTAAAAGCAGGAGTTCTGCAAAATGTACATTAGAAATGCGAAGGTACAATGAAATGCACAAATGCCAAAATAAAGCTTGATAAAGAGCAAAAAAAGTGTCGCTGGAAACAAAGTTCACTGCATGTATCCACAAGACCTCGCAATAAGATATTTAAATATACGTATAAGTCTCCAGTAAATCTATGTATCTAAAAAAGTCACTGTATGTAATGCGTCAAACAAGGCAACTAAACATATTGCGCAATCACAGAGTCAGAGATCACAGAATACTAAGGTGCCCCCCCCCCCCTCCTACATCCCTGCACTTCCCCCGGCGCATCGCGCGCGACGAAAGGCGGCGCACTTCCTCCCCGCTTTTCTCCGTTACACACACAGGACTAGTGGTCCCCCCCACACCTCCTACCTCCCTGCACTTCCCCCGACGCATCGCGCGCGAAGAAAGGCGGCGCACTTCCTCCCCGCTTTTCTCCGTTACACACACAGGACTAGTGGTTTGCACCGTGTCGGTTTCCACCGGTGGCGGCGCACGGCCATATATCTATGGCAGTGGCGGCGGCGGCGGCGGCGGCGGCGGCGGCACCGGGGAAACCGAAACCACAAATTTAAAAAGCCGTTTCGCTGTATCCTTCTTTGCTAAACTGGTTGAAATTCTGGCCTTTTCACACTAAGCGATGAGAGGACCGAATGCAGAGGTGTTGCAAGTGAGAGAAATACAAAACATTTTGTAAGTCTCTTGCTTTTCAGCCGACATAAATCTCGGCACGAATCTTAAAGCGTTTATGCCGAGTTTGTTTGTATATTCCTTCCTTCACGATTATGCACATCCTTGCTCTTTCTCGCGTCGTAGTCGCCATTGTATTATATTTTGTTATGCCGCTGTTTATATGAGATTTTTCCATTGAGCAAAAAGTCGGTGAATTCGTCTAGAATTGCTAAGCCAACACCGACGCACGTAACACTCTCTAGATATGTTAACCTTGTTTACACTTGTTCTGAATGATATTGTGTTTATACAATATGTATTACGTAAAAAGAAAGGAGACTCTTCTAGGACCAACTTTTTCTGGGTTCAGTCCTTAAGCTGTCAACCAATGAGCAACTGTTATAACGTGCACTGCTAACTGGAAAATAAATAAAATCACTTGTTCTGAGTATTAATTACGCTTAGGTTATGCAACATTTCTTATAACGTCCTTTTTTCCCTGAAAAAGAAAACAAATTTGCTCAATTTGTTAACTCGTCATCACCAAGTTGAATGTAGGAAATGTGGACTAGTAGAAACGCAGGCATTGCTCGGATGCACAATCATTAAAAAAAATTTTTAACCTGCCCGTCGAAATTGTTTGATAGTTCAGTGCAGCTATCGGGCAGTTGCATTCAATTTTTTATATGAATGCTACAAAGAAACAGCACCATGCAGTAGATATGCAAACATATTTTTTTACATGCAGAAATTTAGAAAAAGTGCTTCGAATGCAACGGCTGGAATAAAGCAAAAACCTCCAACCGGCAGCTTAAACATTACGGGACCAGGAATTTCTATCTTGCTACAAGTGGCATCTCTCGCGTTGATGCCGCTTTCAGACATATCGCCTATTCTACGCGCAATTGCGGGGCCTACTACCCTCAAGCCGTGATTCCGGCGTTCGGAGGCCACTGCTTCTTCTCGCTGCGCCATATTGCGCTTTTGAAGAAGTTTCGGAATCGAACGTTGGATGATTGTGGTGACACGCATGCGCAGATGTAGGAGAGGAGGGTTACTTTTGTTTGTATTGCATTGCTCATTACTCCCCTGCTTGACTTGATTCTATGCTTGAAACAGACAAAACAATTAAACAAGGCATCACAAACCCTTTAGCGAAGCTACACTGATTTAAAAAACAAATCTTTACGCCCAGATTCAGAAACGCTCCTTTCCTTCGACCTTTTCCTATCCTTACCGAAGAGCCCTTCATGCTTCCTAGCCTCAGAGGGTGCGCGATGGCCGGCAGCGTGTTCTGAAAGCCCCCTTCACCAGTCCTAAAGAGACGAGTGACTGAGGATTGATGTCAGCCGTCTGGGTCCGAGCGTTCTTAACAATTTTAACTAAAGCCTTCATTAAGCCAAACAAATGAATGCTGCTTTTATTATTTTACCACAAAGTGTATATAGATATAGATACGTATAGACGCTTTCTTTGTAACGTTGGTTATTTAATATAAAAAATTCAACGGGAACCACGAAAGCGGATCACGTCTGGCGACAGAGCCCGCGTCATTCGGGTCATCCCAGAACACCGGCTGCTAAAGTAGCGAAAGGGCGCTCTTGTTTGGTCGTGTTTTGCCTCTAGCGGCGGTTCTCTCCAGCAGCGCAGTGCGAAACGCAATAGTCATGGCTGGAAAAGTCTATTTCACCGAAGAAGAAAAGGACCTGCTGACAGAACTTATTAACGTGTATAAGGCGTGCATCGAGAGCAAGCGATCAGACGCCGTGTAGATACACGCGAATGCCAGGACCTGGGACAAATTTTGCACCGAGTACCATAGCCGGCCTTTCGTTCGTCCCCGCGACGTAAAGCAACTTAAAAAGTTTTGGGACAACATGAAGCAGAAGTGAAAGAAGGAGAAGGCAAAGAATATTCGCGACGTTATGGAAACAGGTAGGCTTTGCTAGTTTCTTCTGAATTGGCAATGAGATATGTTATTTAACAGGAGGCGGCTCACCACCTCCGCCCATGGACTAGCGCTTGGTGCAATTTGAGGCAGTCGTACCGCACTTGGCCGCAAGGGTTCCAAACCCATTTGACAGCGATCGTCCTCAAACCCTACCTCGTACAGAAGCTGTGGATGACATGGCGAGCAGAATGATGCACGCGAGCGGACTGGATGACAGTGATGACGGTAAGTCCACACGCATGGCAGCTGTCTGTGGTGCTGCAGAACGAGTCGCAGGGCATGTTTGAGATGTACCAGGAACGGATAACTAAGCCGGCCGCTAGAGCTTTCGTTACCCATACTCAAACCTGTTATTGATTGTGTCAACTATAAGTGCAACAATTTTTTGCAAAGTATTTGCAATGCACTTGGTGTAATTCTGAAGTAGCATGCTCACATTTGAAGCGTGCCTAAAGTTTCTAGTATGAAAACAGAAAATGCTTCAATGTCCCTTTTTTATTCAAGGAACATACAAGATTCTTCTTTCTCGTTTGAAAAGTGACACATTATTTCCAATATTTCCCATAGCTGAAGGCTATTTGTGGGTGCGATGGAATTACAATTCTGCAATTCTAGTCATAAACTGTGAACAGAGTAAGGACACATCTAAGTGCAGACACACATGTTATGGACTACAGTGTGAAGTAGTCAAAACGCAAGAGCCCCTCATCTGAGAAAACCCAGGCAATAACACAAACATAGAGCAGACAAAAACAGGATAAGAGGTGTTCATTTAGGAAAAAGTTGTCCTGGTCAAGAACGAATTTTTCTTGAACTACAAAGTTTTTTTTCAAATGACATAGACGAAAATTAAAGAAGGTACAACATAACACAACAGGAATAACTCGTAGATACAGTTACGAAATGGTCACAAAAATGTCTCTGTAACAAAACAGCTTTAAGAAGTAAAAGTAGAGAACAGCCAGTGAGTGCGATGTGAATATAGGCGTCACAATAATGGAAAAACAACATGGCTAGTATCATCAGTAACAGTGTTAGTTTTCTTTAGCTACATATCATCTTTGAGCAGTGAAAGAAACCTGTGTGGACTCCTAATTTCTATTAGCAGTTTATTCCAAGTTTTAGTTTAAGCAGACTGAATGGGATGTCTACCATAAAATACTCTGCAAGAAAATAACTTGGCTGTCTGTGTAGCGTATAGCTGCACTCATTTGTATGAATGAACTGATTGATCAGCTTCTGTTTTTATTGCAGAAGGAACACTGCACACCTGAGCACAAGTTTATTTATTTATTTATTTACAGTGCCCTCAGAGTAAATATACATTATAGAGGGGAGAGGCTACATAAAGGAAGTAAAAAATGATATACAGGAAAGGCACAGTATAAGTAAAAATAGAAAATCACACTAGCTCACTAATTTACACAAAAATAGTAGTCGCAGTTCACCATACAAATTTCATCATACACTTCAATATACAGGTTGGGAATGATAGGTAAATACATACATAGTTAACTTGAAAAAATAGTACTTATACAATAACAAGTCACATGATGTATCGAACGCAAGGTTAATGATTTACATGTAGTTAACTAAAGCATTTCTAAATTGAACAGGATTACTTATATTAACAATAGATGCTGGCAGACCGTTCCATTCATTGCATGTTTTAGGTAAAAATGATTGCGAATGTGTTAGTGCGTTGGAGCGAGGAACATGTACCGTATGCGTATGATCTCTACGTGAGGAGATGAATGGTGCTGGGTTAATCCATGCCGACCGAAGCGCAGCGTTGTGGTAGTAAATCTTATGAAATAAGCATAGGCGTGATTGTTTCCTGCGGGTTAATAGCGAAGGCAGGTTCAGAGTAGTCTTCATTTGTGTTACGCTTGCTGTACGACGGTAATTAGCTAGTATAAACCGAGCGGAGCGATTCTGGACACTTTCAAGGCAGTTAATTGAGGTGGCATGATGTGGGTCCCATACTGATGATGCATATTCCAACTGTGGACGGACATATGTCGTGTATAACAAATGTTTGAGTGATAATGGTGCGAGCGAGAAGTTTCTACGAAGATATCCAAGTGTGCGATTAGCTTTGCTCGTTATAAAGTCGATATGGTACTTCCAGGATAAGTTATAGGTTATATGGACGCCCAGATATTTGTAATTTATTACGCTCTCTAAAGGAGTGTTATTAAGTAAATAGGCAGGACAAGCTTCATTAGTACGGGATATTCGCATTGATTTACATTTCTTGACGTTAAGCAGCATGTGCCATATTATAGTCCAGTTATGCAGTGTGTTTAAATCGTCCTGAAGAAATGAAATATTAGCGTCATTAGTACTTTTACGATATATTACGCACTCATCCGCAAAAAGACAAATTTTAGACGAAATGTTTTCAGGTAGATCATTAATGTTGATTAAAAACAACAGCGGCCCATGCACAGACTCTTGTGGAACACCTGATTTAACTGGGGTTAGAGTTGAATTAACTTCATTAGCGCTTACAAATTGCATGCGGTGTGTTAGAAATGCTTTTATCCAATTAAGTACATTAGTATCAATGTTTAGTGCGCTGAGTTTAGATAGCAGTAATGTGCGGTGTACTTTGTCAAAAGCTTTAGCGAAATCAAGAAAAATACAGTCCGTAAGAAATCCTGCGTCCAAGTTGGAATGCAAGTCGTTAGTAAAGCAAAGAAGCTGGGTATCACAGGAGAATGTTTTACGAAAACCATGTTGGCTAGAGGTAAAGAAGTTGTTAGATTCAAGGTGATTGATTACCTGAGAATAAATTAAGTGCTCCATTATTTTACAGGACACTGAAGTCAAACTAATAGGCCTATAATTAGAAGGGTTATGCGTATCGCCAGATTTATGAATTGGAACGATCTTAGCAGTTTTGCAATCTAAAGGCAATATGCCGTTGTGAAGCGACTGAGAAAAAAGTAATTCTAAAATTATCGAGCAGTACTCACTAGTACTGTGTAAAAATTTAATGTTAATTCCATCAACACCACATGACGATTTCAATTCTAATTTATTTATAATCGATTTAATACCGTTACTATTAAATGCTATGGGATCCATGTGGGGGTATCTTTTAGGCCGTATTTCGGGAGGAGGAGTAACATGCGTAGACGGCGAAAAGGCCTGTACGAACGTGTCATTTAGCACGTCAGCGCATGCGTGGTCGGCGATTGCTTTCCCAGTTAGTGAAGTTAGAGTAATCTTTCTAGTGTTATCTCCTTTCATAGAGCTCCAGAATGCCTTACTGTTAGTTTTCAGTAGCTTGGGAAGGGTAACGTTGTAGTAGGAAAATTTTGCAGACCGTAAGTTTGAAAAGTACGTGGCGGCAGCAGATTTGTATGAGAACCAGCGTTCAGGATTTAGTGACCGTTTAGCGATACGAAATAGGCGTTTCTTTTTGTTACTTAGTCTGCTAAGGTGTCTGTTATACCACGGTGCGTTACTATTCGAATATATACGTCGGACTGGAATATAACGATTTATTAGATCAGATACTTTGTCTTTAAAGAGGCGCCAATTTGTCTCCACAGAACGATCAAGATGGCAAAGTAGAAACGTGTCAAGAAAGGAAGCAAGTTCGTTGTTTATTGCCGAGAAGTTAGCCTTTTTATAATCTTTTATTTCCTTAAATCGTTTACGTTTCAGTGGTAGTGATATCGTGAGTGTAAAATGTAATGTATCGTGGTCGCCAAGGCCAGGTAAGTGCGTTATCGGGGATATAATATCAGCTGATGATGTCAGCACGAGATCAAGTAATGATGATGTAGTGCCTGTTACACGTGTTGGAATAAGGACCGTTTGTACTAAGGTAAAGTCAGAACAAATAGCGATAAATTGATTAGCCTCACTGGATGATGGGTTAGAGAAGGGACATGTGCTTGACCAATTTATGTTAGGAAAGTTAAAGTCACCCATAAGAATTATCTTTGCTCCCGGGAATCGTACTGTTAACTGATTTAGACAGTCATGCAGGTGATCACAAAACGAACTATTCGAGGGTGGCCGGTAGCAGACGCCTAAGATAATTTTTTTGAAATTAATGGTTAAACAACACCAGATAGATTCAATTTCAGTGATTATCGGTGCGTTAAAGCACTCAACGTCTTTACTAACAGCAAGTAATACACCGCCCCCTATTCTGTCAGTACGGTCATTCCGATACACAACGTATCTTTTACGGCAATGAAACAATTCTTCGTTTGTTATTTTGTTAGTAAACCAAGTTTCAGTTATCGCTATTATGTCAGCATCTGTGTCATCGACCAGACAACACAATTCGTCCCTTTTAATAAATATACTGCGAATATTAGTGAATACAACAGAAATAACATGTTTCGATGAAGTGCAAGCATCTCCCCTTGCATTTCGCTATCGCGAGTTCTGTAAGACACGACCTGAGCGCAGTATTCGAGGATCGGAATTTCTGTTTCGTGGCGTTATTTCGTAGACAACATCGTTATCTAGGTCGTAGCCGTAACATTTTTCTCCCACGAATAGTCTTCTGTAACGTAGCCTGTAGGGTACATTTAGTCCCTTGCCATATTCCGTTAACTTATGTCTTATATTTCGCGTTGCCTCACAGAAGTCTTCGCTCACAGTCAGGCTGCTTCCTTTTAGAAGAGAGCGCTTAGACACAACTTGTTCTTTGGTTTTATAAGAGGAAAACTTAACTATTATCGGCCGTGCTTTTTGTTGACTGTAGCGAACAATCCTATGTGCACGCACTATGTGGTCGCAAGTTAAACTAAGTTTTAAAGTGTTATTTATCAAATCCAGGGCTATTTCCTCTGACTGCATTGAATTTTCTGTTGGAGTATACGGTACTCCAAACAAAAAAAAAAACAGATTGTCGCGACGTGAGCGATCTTCCGCGTCATCAAGTCGTGCACGAAGCGTGTTCGTGTCAGTTACTACACCCTCAATCTTGTCGCGCAATAAGCTGACATCCTGTTTCCATTCATCAAGGATGGCCGTCTGGCTTTCCACGTGCTGCAGTCTTTGATCGATGTCAGATATAGCATCTGAAACGGTTTTTTGCTGTTGTTTCAGCTCATGAATTGTCTCCGACATAGAATTTTGTACAGATCCTATTCTAATAGATCTTTCATTTAGGTCCCTCACGGTTTTAAGTACTTCAGCAAGGACATCGTCCTTGGATGGGCCAGGATTGCTTTCCACGTCACCACACAGTGAAAGAAACAAGGAACAGAACGGGTCACTCAAGGCTTCTGGGCACGGAAGCACGACAATGAAGCGATTACTAGATTTAAAGCAAAGAAGTGGCAGTTTGGAAATGTAACTGACCTGCAGGGTGAAAAAAGACAAGTGTGAGCCTGTCATCTTGTCGGTGCCTCCGTGCCCTCTGACTGCCCAGAGCGTGTTGCTTGGCTTTAAGCGTCCCGCTGCTGGCGCTGTCGATGCTGTCGCGGTTGCGCAGTGATGAGCCGAAGATACGAATGGGGTGTCGTTCCAGATGTAGATTTGATGGCGGCTTTGATCCGGGCGAAGTGTGGCGGGAACAGGCTCACCGAATTTGCCGGCCTCAGAACCACGAACGATAGGTTCGCCATACGAATCCAGTGGAACAGCGCACCGGAAACCGGGGATGAAGGCAGCGAGTAACTGCAGGGTGAAAAAAGACAAGTGTGAGCCTGTCATCTTGTCGGTGCCTCCGTGCCCTCTGACTGCCCAGAGCGTGTTGCTTGGCTTTAAGCGTCCCGCTGCTGGCGCTGTCGATGCTGTCGCGGTTGCGCAGTGATGAGCCGAAGATACGAATGGGGTGTCGTTCCAGATGTAGATTTGATGGCGGCTTTGATCCGGGCGAAGTGTGGCGGGAACAGGCTCACCGAATTTGCCGAAAGTTATGGATTATTGATGCGGTCAGTGGATCACAGCAGCCCCACACCAACCAGGAGCAAAAATGGTGGTTGTGCACAGTCAAGCCTCAATGATGAGAACTACGAGGTGTACGAAGCTGCTGGTAGTTCAAAGAATGGAAACCCAAGCCACAGCACCTGAGCCAGTTGTGCCACAAGTTCGCAGCGGCGGCCGACTGGCCGTCTTGCAAGAGGCGTTGGAAACTGAGCTAGGCGCTCGGGTCGAAGCTATGTCCAAAGAAGAAAAACGCAAGACAAAACACAAACAACAAATGAGGCTGCTAAAGGAACAGCATGACATCAAAATGCAGGATATCAGAGGCAGCACACTGATTAAAAGTACAAGCGGAAAGTACAGCACAGGATGCAGATGCGAATTTTAAAAGAAAAGCAAGAACTGCAGAAAATGAAACAAGCTCTTCTGTTCAAACAAATGGAAGCACATGATAGCAGCAAAGATCACTAAATCAAATAAATTGCACTCTCTACTTTGCGTAATTTGCTTTCACCAAGGCATTTCACAGTAATTGAGTGAAGAACAGAGTACAGGGCTGCATTCGATGCAGCACTGTACTCTATGGCGTGTAGTAAAAATTAATGGGGTTGAACTTAACAAGAAACTCTGTAGCTACAGGCAAGACAATGTGGAGGGTCCTGGATTAATTTCAACTACACGAAGTTCTGAAATGTGCACTGGAACTCCAGTACATATGATAATGTGGGCTTAGTTTGCGTCATCTGTATGCCTAGAACAAAAACATCGTTGGATGAGGCGGCTCGCAATTGTGTGCCCAGTAAAGTGTCAGATTCATTTTAATTTGGGTCATCTCCTGAGCTTGAGTCGCCGTCTTCGTCAGTGGACACTGGACAGGGGCCCTGCATTGCACATGCAACATTGTGCACTGCTGCACAAGCCGTAATGATGGCAACTGACCGAGGAGTGTCTGTGAGCAGTTTCGTCCTCAGGCATGCGAAGCATCCCTTCCACATTCCAAAAGCCCTTTCCACGGTCTTCCACGTCTTTATATGACTAGTGTTGTACCTGCACAGAACAAAATACGATATAGTAATGACCCATCTTATTACAGCTACATGCCAGTTAAAGATCCTACAGGCGTAGATTGCTTTCACACTCAAACTTGTAACTTCGATATTTACAATAGATCTGTGCGCTGAATATTAGGAATCATGCTGACAAGTGCAGTGATTGTGTACATAAAAGCGTCTCGAATTTCACGGAAATCAATCTCTTTCCGTGCATGTTTTACGCTACCCACAGCTCTCATGGTATATCTTCGGCACGTAACCACAGTTATCTCTTGATAGTAGTAAAAAAAGAATGCTGTAGATCTGCATAAAAGTAGGCTACTGTGCACCACAGGTCAATTTGCATATTACTCATTTAGCTGTTGCAAAACTTCATGCGTTCTACCTCTTTTCTACAGCTGTCCGGGGATTCTGAGTGGTGGCATCAGATATGACAGGTAGGCATAACCTTGGTCACCCAGAAGAATGCCTGGTACAGCTTTTTGCTCGTAGAGCACCATCACTCTGCTGTTCGAGAATATGCGGCTATCGTGAATCAATCCAGGCCAACTTGCAACTACATCCAGAAACTGTAGTTCTGGTTCGGTGACCGCCTGCAAAAGAGAGCAACACATATAATTGTGATGGACGCTACTAGTTCACGACAGAAAATAGTGTGAGAACTTGTACAGGATGCGAAATTTTGGGACGTTCCCTTTAATACTACAGCTCAGGTGCACTGAAGTATGATGCATGCTCTCTTCAGAAAAAAAGAACACACACCTAAATGCAGACGCCATTATTTGCCATCCTACGTAAGACAGAACATCTGTAGGCATTACATAAAGCACACACTTATTACGTCATTCATTTATAATTATGATTACATAATCTATTATTTCCAAATACATAATTTGATTTAAGTAACGCAGCCGACCGTAACACACAGCGAAACAGTAAATTTCATTGCACAGCAAGCTTGCCTTAAGAGGTGATCAATGCGGCAGTTGCAACAAGTGTCCACAAACTTCATGGCAATATCGCAACCGCTTCGTTTCTGCATAATATACATTCAAGGGTAACCATACAGCATGGTGACATCGCGCCGCTGACACGCTAAGGAAAGCAGTACATAACAGGGCAACAAACAAAAGGAATAATAAAAAAGGCACGCATTTTTACCTGCACATTAACACAGACGCATTCCTTCCGATTTCGGAACACCTCCCCATCATCCCCGCCCGGACTGTCGATTGTCACGCACGTGCAGTCGATGCACCCAGTAACACCAGGAAATCCCCCGATGTTGTAGAAGCAGGTCATCGCCGACGTTGCTTCTTGAGCGTCGGGAAGTCGCACATATTTCGGAAAAAGCCATAAACACACGACCTGCGTCGTCTCCCATATGCATCGCGACACCGATGGCTGCGACACATTTACCAGGTCACCCACAACTGTCTGCATTGCGCCAGAGCCGAAAAATCTCAGCGTGATCAATAGCTTCAACACTGCGGGAAGCGGTGTCCCTCTTCCATCCGTGTTGTCCTGTAGTTTCAAGTCGGACATTATCGCGAGTACGGACGTTTTCGTGGACCGGTATCTGAAAAGGAACTCCTCGTTCGAGTAAACTTCAATGGGGTTCACCCTGTCCCGAAGGCACCTCACACTTGGGGTGTATGTGCACACATTCCCGAAGAAAAAATAGCAGGCGCGGCTTAAAAATCGAGTGAAGTCTTCCGGATTGCCGTCCGCCGCCGACCTATGGCGCCCTGCAATGAAGTTTGCCTGTACATGTCGCGCTACCTAGCAGCGGCGGTCAGCACCCGTGGGTAGGCCCTCACCGTCATTTCACCATTGTCCGTGGTGCGCTCAGGGGCGCCTGAAAGCCTGCTTTTCCAATTTTCCAATGAATTCACCGCGGCCTCTTGGCAGCTCCTACGTAAGAAGTGTGAACAAAAAGAACAAGCGCAGACGCTACTGCGTTAAGGATTGTTACAAGCGCGAAGGCGATGTCGGCATCAAATTATAGCGCTTCCCATCAAAACCGGGGGAAGCAAGCCGGCGGCTGAAGTCTATCGGTGCGCTTCGCGTTGGTCTTACAAATTTCTGTTAAACTAACTAAAACGTACATAAAAAAAGCGAAATAAATGAAAATGAACCAGCAGCGGCCTCCGTAAAAACGCACAATAAAGCGTCAACTGCATAAAAATGCGTGAACTGATTCCAGCTTTTGTAAATAAGTTTAAATAGTTGTTTAGCTAGTCTTGGTTAAAACACGTTGGTGGGCTAGTTGGTTAGAATCCATGGTAGAGTGTAGAAGCGCGACTGAACAAGGACGTAGAAAGAAACAGATACACAGACAGAGATACACGGAAGCGCTGTGTCTGTGTATCTGTTTCTTTCTACGTCCTTCTTCAGTCGCGCTTCTACACTGTACCATGGATTAGTTTGTCTTGCTCCAAAACAAACGCGCAGTGGTTGTTACGTGTCAAATCTAGCTTTGTAAGCGCTCCGCGCTGGAGCTTTGTACGCACTGTGCTTCTTCCTGCTCCAAGATCAAGAAGCGAATGCTGGAACCGAGCTGATTCGCGCTGATGTTTTCTCGCAAGAATGGCTGTGTCGCGGATCCGGAGTCGACGAATGCCATGTGCGTTGACGCGATGGCCGAAAAAATACAACTCCCTAACGCCAAAGTCGCTCTCCGGACCATCAACGATAAGACAAACTTGCTGAGTCTTGCGAGCACCACATAGGTGGAGCTTGTAAGCTTCGGCGTTTGGTGCTACAGTCTAGAATGTCATCAAGATAGGCTAATCAGCGCGTCAAGCCAGGCAATACCTGGTCAACAAAATGTTTAAATTTCTGGGCCGCGTTACATAGACCGAAAGGCATGCGCAGATATTAGAACAGGCCGAAGGGAGATAAAGTCGACCTTGCGAGAAACGGTGTAGCCGTGCAGTGCCGTCTTAAAACCCTGAATGTGAGGTATTGGGCACCGGACCGGGAGAGTGACCTTGTTGAGAGCACGGTAATCGCCGCACGCGTGCCAGTGACCGGTCTTCTTCGGGCACCATACGGAGTGGCGAGGCACAAGGACTGGAGGAGGAACGAATGAAACCAAGGTCAATGACGTGTCCAAACTGCCCTTTGGCGACAGCGAGACGAAACGGCGCGAGGCGACGAGCGCGAGCAAACACGGGAGGGCCAGTCATGACGATATTATGTGTCACGCTGTGAGAGACATAGGACTGAAAAGAGGCGTTCGGAAAACGTCCAGATACTCGGCAAGGACGGTTGAGCAAAGGTCAGGAAGGGCTATGCGCGCCCGGAGAAGCCGAAGCGGTGGAGCGCGACAGGAAAGCTCGTGCTGGAGTCGAAGATGCGGCCGTGCCGCACGTTGACGACAAGCTTGTAGTGCCAAAAACGTCGGCTTCGATGATGAGCGGGCGGACGGTCACGATGACAAAGATCCATCGAAAGGCACGTCTGAGGCCAATGTCAAGGGTTAACGACTTTCGTCCGGAGGCCCGGATGGTCGACCCGCTGACCGCGGTGAGAGGAGGCGGGTCGGGAGGATGGCGGCGCTCAGCCAACGTAGGAGGAATGACGCAAATCTAGGCGCCAGTGTTGACGAGATAGCGGACTTTGGTGACGCGGTCGATGACGTAGAAAAGGCCACTGGATCTGGCGCCAGGAAGAGTGGTCGCCGTCAGTGTTCTTGTTTGTTCCCGCGTTGTAGCAGGTCCTGCGGCACTGGTTTTCGCAAGAGTCATAGCAACGGTGGTACCATCAAAGTGTATCGGGAGGAAAATGGCGTAATAAGTGACCCGGACTGGGGCGGCAAGGATGTGACGAAGAATGCTGTCGGCGTGTTCGAATAGCAGTGACCTCAGCTATTACTCGGGCTACTTGCCGTGTGAGCTACTCGATAGCTTCGAGGAGACGCGCATATATAGCTGTCTCCATCGGCTGCGCCGTGGGACGGAGGGTCAGGAGTGCGATGAACTGTGCCCACGGACAGAAAACTGAAATTCATAATCTTGTCGGCCAGCTGTGCCTGAGATCCCAGCGTCGAGAATGAGGACGCGGCCAGTATCATGGGCACCTGCGGTGGCAGGCGCTGCAGGAAAAGTTCCCGAAGAAGTGCGCTGTTAGTTGAAGGAGTCAGGTTTCCAGCCAAGGCTTGCATGCGACGCAATAAGTCGGTGAATTTGCGATCGTCGAGCTCCTCCAATGTAGGAAGTTGCTGTAAGCAATGCTGCTTCGTTCTAGTGGTACGTGGGATGGGCGTCACCTTAAGGTGGTCATATGGGCGGTTGATGGGTGGGGAGAGTCGAACATCGCGAACAATCACAGCAGTAGAACGTGGAAGCGATCCAACTACACGGTCGAACATGGCCAACTGCGAACTGAGGCGGTGGCGACGGAAGAAAGAGTTGATGGTAATGAACCAATGTTCCCCGAGTCTGACAACCATAACTCTGGGAGCTTAAGAGCGGAGACCTTGGCATCGCGGGTTAGTGACGCTAACAGCAGTATACTTGATCGGGAGAATCCGAGGCCGTGTCTTACTGGATAAGAAGGCGGACCGCGAAAACAGCGGGGCTCGACCTCATTGCGGCGGTAGGCCCCGCGAAGGGGCTGAGGCACCCGGAGCTGAGAACGATGACGCGACGTCCGGAGTCACCAATTTTTGGGTGAAGAAAAACCAGACAAACATTGGGGCCTGGTGTCCACAAATAATATTTCAGACGAGCCCGCTCAATCATGCGGGAGCCTGATTTCGGCGGTTTCACAACTCGCATACGGTCAGCGTGCTGGCTTGTCGCCGTCTTCTTTTGTGACCGAGCCATTGTGGCACGTAGAAGTGCGCTACAAACATATTGTTACGCATGAAGAAAACGAAGACCAGTGAACGTGCTTCGGTCCCGAGTGGAAGAAAGAAGAAGAGGACGACGCTCAGTTGATAAACCAGCTGACCGCTCTTGCGCTCACCTTCACGACTTAAAGTAAACGGTCCCCTTCATCCGTAAGGGTTACAAACGGTCTCCTTCGCGCGCAACAAAGTGGTGGAGGTGCTGGGTACCGCTCACAACAACGGAACCATCACTGCCGCAGCTTTGTCGAAGCCGTCGACTTGCCGGCCTCCCGCCATCAGCCGTGACCATCTTCGACATGCCAGAAGAAGGAGCCACTCCGAGGGCAGCGCCTAGCAGTCCACTGCCATACTACCGAGTTCCACCCACCTTCGGAGGCAAAGCGGGGGAAGATGCCGACGAGTGGCTCGTCCACTACAAACGAGTGAGCAAATCCAACGGGTGGGATGCAACCGCTCAGCTCACCAATGTGGTGTTCTCCCTGACCGATACCGCCCTCGTGTGGTATGAGAACCACGAGGACGCGCTTACGACGTGGGAACGTTTTGTTGACGAGTTAAAGGCGTGTTTTGGGGACTCAGTCGCCAAAAAGAAGCGTGCGGAGCAGACAATGTCGCAACGGGCGCAGCTACCAGGTGAGACATGCACAACATACATCGAAGAAGTGTTAAAGCTGTGCAAGGTGGTCAATGCTCGCATGTCGGAAGAAGATAAAGTTGGACATTTGCTGAAAGGAGTGGCTGAGGATGTCTACAATTTTCTAATTGGAAAGGAGAGCCTCAGTTCTGTGTCCGACGTCATTCGGCACTGCAGAACTTTTGAAACGCTCAAGATGCGTCGGATTGCGCCAAAGTTTGGTCGGTTGGCAAACGTTACGACGGTTGCCAGTGTGGACACGAGTCCTTGCCTCGACCTTCCTTCGACCATCCGACAGATTGTCCGCGAGAAACTTTCCCGCCGCGAAGGGTTGTTGCATTCAACTGTTGACCACCATCGCGTGTACACGTCACGAGAGGCTATGACGGCGCCACATTCGGCCCCTTGGCAACCGATGGTTACCGCAGCGGCCGTGGGGTACAGCGCAGCCCCACAATCGAGGATGACAACACGCCCGCCGACTCCGCGCTATGACCAACGCACTCAGCGCACGCCTTCTCGACGCCCGATGTATCGTCGTGACACACGCCACGAACCAACCCACTACACGCGGGAAAATGATAATATCCGCTTCATCGACGAACGACCAAGGTTTCGGCCTCTCCCGGTGTGTTATTCCTGTGGTGTCCCGGGTCATATATCGCGGTTTTGCAACCAGCGTATGACCACGTGGTATGGCCAGCCGTCAGTTTTCTCCGAACGGCCACACGGTGCCCCGTGGCCAGCACACGTATCGTCTGGCGACGAGTATTGGCTGAGCAGCTCCCGGAATCGCTCCCCAGCATCTGACAGAAGTTTGACACCCCCACCGCAACGTCGTGCTCCCCGTTCTCCCTCACCGCTGCGTCGCAGCGCGTCCCCTTCGTCACCGGAAAACTAGCTAGCGCGGCCGATGGAGGTGAGGTCGCTGGAGACGTGCTACTGACAGAAATACCTCCTGTGTTGATGCTGAAAAACAAAGTGCGCGTTCTTGTAGATAATGTCCCTGTGATGGCTCTGGTGGACACAGGCGCAACAATTTCGGCCATGAGTGTCTCTTTTAAACACGTGTTAGGGCGAAAGGTTTTGTTTAAATGGGACGAAGATTCAAAGTTCTGTGGAGTGAGTGGTGAGCCGTTGCGACCTATTGGTGTGTGTAGTGCTGACGAATTTTTGGGAGGCCATGTTATTACGACAGAGTTTGTAATTATTCCTCGGTCGACCCATGATGTTATTCTCGGCATGGACTTCTTGCGGGAGTGTGGTGCTACTGTCGACTGCCGCACAGGAAAAGTATTCTTAAGTGGTAGGATTCCATCAGGACTCCTGGAGAACCCTGTCGATCGCGAAACTACACTGTGTGTTTGTGGTGATACGGTCATACCTGCATCATCTACCGTTTGCGTTCCCATTGTCTGTTGCGGCGCCGATTCCGACTGCTTCGAAGCTACCGTAGAACCGATGCACTTTAACTGTATGAAGAAGAATGTGTTGGTGCCACATCGTGTGGTGTCGATCAAAGGCGGACGCACTGGCTTATGGACCGTAAACTGTTCTAAGGAGCCCGTTATACTACCAGATGGCATGAAATTAGCATTCGCCAGGGAACACGCGTCCTTATCAGTGGCTGAACTTACAGATGTGCCGGAAGAACCTGATGACCACAGTTCGGAAACAGCCCTTTTGTCGATGGTAAATAAATCGCTCAGCACGAGTGAACGCCGAACGTTAGTGGGTGTGCTTTCGAAGCACGTTTCGGTATTCGACTTTGCGCAGAAGGACAATATACCTGCAATCCCTGCGTCTCGAACGCGCCATACCATCAACACGGGTTCGGCAAATCCGATTAGACAAAAGCCATATCGTGTTTCACCATCAGAGCGCCAGATTATCAACGAACAAGTGCACGAAATGATGAAAAAGGGAGTCGTACAAGAGTCAGCAAGTCCGTGGGCAGCTCCAGTGATTCTTGTTTAAAAAAAAGATGGATCTTGGAGATTTTGCGTCGACTATCGCCGTTTGAATGCTGTAACAAAAAAGGACGTGTACCCACTCCCACGTATTGATGACGCAATAGACTGCCTTCATTCCGCCTCTTACTTTTCCTCAGTAGATTTACGATCCGGCTATTGGCAAATTCCGATGCATCCTGACGACAAGGAGAAGACTGCCTTTGTAACCCCTGACGGGCTCTTCGAATTTAATGTGATGCCATTTGGATTGTGCAACGCTCCGGCAACTTTCGAGAGATTTATGGACACTGTATTGCGTGGCTTGAAGTGGAACATCTGCATGTGCTACCTCGACGACGTCGTCATCTTTGGCCGCACCTTCAGCGAACACAACTCGCGTCTGGATATTGTCCTGAACTGCATCAGAAACGCTGGTCTAGTTTTAAACTATAAGAAATGCCACTTCGGAGACCGCCAAACCCTTGTTCTTGGGCACCTCGTCGACAAGGATGGCATCCGCCCTGATCCCCAGAAAACAGCAGCCGTTGAAGCGTTCAGTGCACCGCGCTGTGTCAAGGAGCTCCGTAGTTTTCTGGGGCTTTGTTCCTATTTCCGCCGATTTATTCCTAAATTCGCCGACGTTGCGTATCCGCTGACATGCCTGCTACGAAAGGACACCCCCTTTGAGTGGACTCCGGAGTGCGACTCTTCTTTTCGTCAGTTGAAGTTCCTGCTGACGTCACGACCGGTTCTTCAACACTTCAGTCCTTCAGCTCTGACAGAACTCCATACGGATGCCAGTGGCATAGGTATTGGTGCCGTCCTAGTTCAACGCTACGGTGACCGCGAACACGTGATCGCATATGCAAGCCGCTCATTAAGTAGGCCCGAGCAGAATTACACTGTGACGGAACAAGAATGCCTCGCGGTAATATTTGCGGTTCAGCGGTTTCGTTCTTACCTGTATGGACGCCCCTTTACAGTGGTCACCGACCACCACTCATTGTGTTGGCTTGTGAATCTTCGTGACCCTTGTGGCCGCCTTGCGCGCTGGGCGCTCCGACTGCAAGAATACAGCTTCACCGTATCTTACAAGAGCGGTCGACGACACGCTGATGCGGACTGCCTCTCGCGTATGCCACTTAGTACTACGGACTGTGACGCCGACGACTTCAATCACCTCGTGGCTTCTGTGTCGCCGCGTTTTCCCGACGTCGACTGCTTCAAAACCGAACAGCGAAAAGACGATAAATTAACACCGCTCTTCACCGCTACGACCGCCTCGACGACAGCAAACCATTTCTGTGTACGTGATGGACTCCTCTATAAGAAGAACTTTTCCAGCACTGGCGCACGTTTTCTCCTAGTGGTGCCGGAGAGCCTTCGCACAGCGATTCTGAGTGCTATGCACGACGACGCTACGTCTGGCCATCTAGGTTCGGCGAGGACGCTCTACCGGATTCAGGAACGCTTTTATTGGCCTGGAATGCGACAATCTGTTGAGACGTATGTGGCCAGCTGCATGCAGTGTCAGCGCCACAAACGGCCATCTACTGCTCCAGCAGGTCTTCTGCAGCCGATCCCGCCCCCAAGCACGCCTTTCCAACAAGTGGGCATTGACTTCGTAGGCCCATTTCCAAAATCAGCCAAGGGAAACCGTTGGATAGTTGTTTGCGTCGACTACCTCACACGCTACTGCGAGACGGCGGCCGTGCCCTCCGCAACTGCCACTCACGTTTCAACATTCCTGCTGCAATATGTGATACTGCGACATGGTCCGCCTCGCGTGATCATCAGCGACCGTGGACGACAATTCACAGCAGACGTCGTAGAGGAGCTGCTTCGTTTGTGTGAGTCCCACTTGCGTCACTCGACACCATACCATCCACAAACGAATGGGCTTACGGAGCGCACCAACCGAACAATTGTAAACATGCTATCTATGTACGTTTCATCCGACCACAAGAACTGGGATGACGTACTGCCTTTTATCACGTACGCGTTCAACACCGCCAAGCACGAGACCACCGGCTATAGCCCTTTCTTCCTGCTGTACGCACGGCCACCCCGGTACACAATCGACACTGTTTTCCCCTTCTGCAGTCACGAAAATCCCACTGTCGCCGAGACTCTCTGCCTCGCCGAAGAAGCTCGTCGTATTGCTCGTTTGCGCACTTTGGCATCGCAGGACAGATCAAAAGCACGCTACGACATTCGCCACCGTCCGGTAACCTATCGCCCTGGTGATTTAGTTTGGCTGTGGACTCCAGTATGGAAACGCGGGTTATGCCAAAAGCTTTTGGCCACCTACGATGGACCGTTTGTGATTATTAACAGACTCACGGTAGTCACGTATAACATAGCTCGCCTCACGGCGAGTGGTAGAAGAGCTGCCAAGACACAAGTGGTCCATGTCGCCCGCTTGAAATTGTTCACGTCAAGACACATGGATTGACTCGCCCGGCGGGCTTCGTCTGCGACGAGAGGAATGTTACGCATGAAGAAAACGAAGACCAGTGAACGTGCTTGCGGTCCCGAGTGGAAGAAAGAAGAAGAGGACGACGCTCAGTTGATAAACCAGCTGACCGCTCTTGCGCTCACCTTCACGACTTAAAGTAAACGGTCCCCTTCATCCGTAAGGGTTACAAACGGTCTCCTTCGCGCGCAACAATATAATAACCTCCATTGCGTGAAAGCCTTCCCACACTTAACAAACATACATCTTTTTCCCTCTTTGTTACCCCTTCTGGAAGCGCAATGAAACAAAGAGTAAGCCGACTTCAGCTATTGAAATGGTACATTGTATTGACCATGTATTGAAGATTATGACCGAGGTACTGAACAAGATAGAGTCTCCAGCTTGTCCTGTTTGAATTTCGCTCCCCGTCTTTACTGAACAAGGTTCATCAGCGCCAAATAAAGTTTGATCCAACTAGCCCAGCAACGAAAATTCCGGAGACTTCGGCACTCCATTCAGGCCTTAAATCAATTAGTGCAACAGCAGAAGCCTCTTGCAGAGAATAAGACCTTCTTAGGAACTAGTTAAACATCGTTATAAGAAGCTTGAAGGGGGAGCAGAGCTTGCTCCGTTCTCTTTCGTTAGAATGGTTTTCTGCGCACGACCAACATTGGCGCCTGGAGGAAGAGAGGGGGGGGGGCTGTTGTTTGTAAATAATAAACATTGGGCTTCAGGCAGAACATTACATGACGTTCATAGCATTAACAATGGTTAGCACTATGGTTAGTGCTGGAATGTTTAGGGAGCACAATGGGTAAGTTGACGAAACAAGCAAATGCGCCGTGAAGACGGACCGCAAAAGATTTTTTTTTTCCGCTGCGTTTCCGTAAGCGAGATGACTACTTTTTGTAATGCAGTTTTAAAGGGACCCTGAACTGCCCTCGGGCTTCGTGAGAAAACACAGTCCGCGAATAGCATATGCTACCGTGTAGTGACTTTTGAAGGAGAGGAAGAGAGAAGTGCAGTGCCGTAACTGTCTCTCAGAGGAGGACACCTCAACAGCACTGCACAGGGAAAGTGGAGTGGGGAGAAAAGATCAGGGAGAGAAGGAAAAGAAGGCGGAAAGAAAATAACAAGGGTGAAGAAGCAATGCGGGGCTTACAGCCGCGCTCTCAGCTGCGTCACAGGGCAGTCCCACAGGGCAGTCACAGGGCAGTCCCACACGACGGTATGATGCAAATAGCGCAGTGCGCTCAACATCGAAGGGCGGGCAGCGGAGCAGAAGGTGCTCAAGCGTCTTCTCCTCGCTGCAATCCAAGCACGCAGGGCTGCCTCTTCCGTGCAGTCTGTGCATTCTGGCGGCCATGTTGTAGCAGCCGACGCGCAGCCGAAGGAGAAACGAGCGGTCCCAGCGGGAGAGACCCGCGCGGGAGAGGAGGCCAGGGGGCGTACCTGCAGCAACGCGCGGATCCTGGTGCTGCGCGCGGAGAATGCGCAGTATCGCCGTCTTGGCCGCGTCGAAACGGGTGACGGAGCTGGCGAGGGGTAAGCGAGTCGAGAGAGCTTGCTTCGCGAGGGCGTCGGCCGCTTCGTACCCGGGCAGGCCGATGTGCGCGGGGACCCACTGCAATGCCAAATCGCAGCCCTGATTTACGAGATGGCGCAGTTTTGATCCCACGCGCTGCACAAGCGGAAGACTGGCATAGTCCTTCCTCAGCATGCACAGAGCCGCACGCAGACGGGACACCGCACTGCTGAAGAAGTAGGTCAGCCGCGAGGTCAATCGCCGCGAGTTCGGCGACTGTCGACGAGGCAGGAAAACGAAGGCGGCACTGTCGAGACGCAGAAATGTCCGGTGCCGTGCACGTGGCAGCGGCGGAACCGTCACTGGACACGGATCCGTCAGTGTACACTAGGAGTCGGTCGCGTAGATGTTCGAAGATCAATGCAACCGTCTCCTGTTGCATGGCACACAGTGCTGCTTGTCGCTTGCTCTTGATGCCCGGGACGGTGATGTTTACGTCGAGGAGCGCGGAGGCGTGCGGCGAAGGCGGCAGGGGGTGGAGTTGAGGCAAAGAGGCGATGCGAGTGCTGAACTCGGTGGCACGCTGGCCTATGCCCGAGCCCTCGAGGGTGTGGAGGCGGCACACGAGACGCTGACCCTGTGGCGACCATTGCAGACACTCGATGTGGTAAACATCGCAGCCAACGCAGCCAAATATTGCACTCGTGCGCCGCGCGTGGAGCTCGCAAATGGAGCTCCGAAGTCACCTTTTTTTTTTAAACGCTCTTTTCAACAGAATTCTGCTCGCGCTTTTCGGCCTGCCATATTTGATCATATAGCGGACACTATATGGCGTCATATGAACTGGATGGGCTAGCGTCCCTCCAGTTTATATGTCTTTGTGTTCCCATTCCTTAGCGCTTGTTATGATTTCCATGTCCCATACGCGGCTGCTATTAGCGAATAGCCGAGCTCAACCATGAAGGTTGTTTGGATCAGGTCACTTCTTCCTACTGTTAATATTGCTACGGAACAGTATTTGCGATCACGAAGAGGCGAGCAGTGTGAAGACGACGACGACGATTAGAGGCTAGCGCGGGCTGTTGCCTCTTGGCCAAGTGCGGCGTATTTTCCTGTAAGTATACTTGTGTATAGCTTTTCTTCTGCGTCTTCCTACGTAACGTACCTGGTGGAAGTGGACATTTCCTGTACCTCGTCACGGAGCTTCGCAGTGGATGGTACGTCGAGCCTTCCTTCATGGCTCCCGGCGACGAAAACTCGTCTCCGCCGGCTCCGACACCTGCTGCCACTTCGACGACCTACATCACTCTCCCCACTCCCCGTGGTCCTGGCGTATTCTCGGGCAAAGATGGGGAAGACGTCGAGGACTGAATCAGCTTGTAGAACACGTCAGCCGCAATAACCGGTGGGACCCTACTATAATGCTCGCCAACGTAGTCATTTACCTCGGTGGCACACCTCTAGTTTGGTTTCGGACGCACGAATATGAGCTAACCAGTTGGGATTCGCTTAAACAAAAGCTCCGAGACTTGTTCGGCAACCACTGCGATCTCAACAAGCGAGTATGCGCGCGACGCCATCGCTCTCGCCGACCATGCACGCCAGCTTGCCCGTACTCGACTGATGGCCTCGCAAACCACTCAGCAGTGTTAGTACAACGCCCGCCACCGAGACGTACAGTTTTCGCCTGGTGCGCTCGTGCTCCTGTGGCCACCCTCTCGACAGGTCGGACTATCAGAGAAGCTCCTTTCGCGATACACCGGGCCCTACCGCGTGCTGCGCCAGGTGACGCCTGTGACGTACGAAATTGCTCCTGTGCGTTCAACCTCGTCCTCTACTCTGGCATCTAGTGATGTCGTGCACGTCAGTAGGCTCAAGACTTACTACACTCCTTCCGAGTCTGGCCTTTAGTCGCTCCGGGACGGCGCTTTTGCCGCCGGGGGTAGTGCTACGGAACAGTATTTGCGATCACGAAGAGGCGAGCAGTGTGAAGACGACGACGACGATTAGAGGCTAGCACGGGCTGTTGTTTCTTGGCCAAGTGCGGTGTATTTTCATGTAAATATACCTGTATATAGCTTTTCGTCTGCGTCTTCCTACGTAACAATATGTATGCTTATTCACGCAATTTAAGAAATAGGAATAAGTAAGCGAACATTTGCTTCATCATTTTGATAGGAATGACGTAGTTCCGGAAGTAAGACTATCGCACTATCGCTGACTATTGTTGCTAACGCTTGGCCACAACTTGAGCCAGACACAACTTGAGCCAGACTGTTTATAAGTGTCGGAGCCATCGGGTCTCGCCAATATTTATTACTTCTGAACGCTCATCTAGCCTCGGACCACGTGAAACTTACGGCCACTCCTGGACGCTCCTGGCTATACTCGCGGACAACTTTCTGTGGCTATGACGGGTAAGTTGCGGGGGCAGAGGTTGTGTACGTGTGTTACCACGCCAAGTAGCTCGCCAGCGTATGACAGTGCTTTTGGTTGCTTGCAACAGACGCTGAATCGACGCAGCTTCCACGTGTGACGTTATCGCGTTTGCTCAGACACGTAAGGAAAAAGCCATAAATAATAAACTTTCACATTCAACGGTGTGGTTCGTCTTATTTGCCTGTTGCTAATAAGGTATTTATGTTTTCTCTTTCCTAGCTTAAACAAACGTGGATGAAAACACGTCACTCCTTTTTAAAAGCGCTCTCAATTATGCGCGCTTTGCATTCGTAGAGCTTTCCCTTCATAGTCACAGAAAGTTGTCCTCGAGTATACACGCCTTCGCAGACTTCGTTTCGTAGTGAGCTGAAGGCACACTGCAGACTGTCACGCGGGGCCACCGTTGGCTATCAGAATGCGCCACCACATGGCTACTTTGGCGGATGTTGGGGCGTTGCCTGTTAGATTTAGCGCTACCCGATCTCGGAGCCGATAGTGCAGGGCGGGGGGGGGGGGGGGGGGGAGCGGAGGCCGACTGTTACTTCAAATTAAAGATCGCCGAGCGAGGTCGGCGCCTTTCTTATTATGGCTTCAAAAGCGTGCACGCGACTGTAACAACGTGATTCGCTGAACTGCAAGACTAAGGCTCTGTCTCTCAGCGCTTACTTCGCGCCATAGCTCATGTTTAAATCCGTCCATGTCAGCGAAGTGGAGAAGGTGGTGGTTGCAAGTGATTTAAGATCACCGGGACATGCCTTCCTCAAACTATAATCAATGTTGGGACAAGACAGAAAGTGACTATAATACTTACCGGCCGGGTATAGCTAGATAACAACAGAAGGATTCTAGCGACTGCCGCACCGGTGTTGCGGAAAAGCGTAAAGAGACTACGGCTGTTGCTCTACATGTTCACGAGATGTCATGGAAAGCATATGAACCTGTGTAAGATTCACGAGCAGAAAGAAACTTAGTAAAGCTAGAACGACTTGGTGGCTAACCACACTATTTAAGAAAGCTAGTAATGTTCACCGTGGTGTCAGGTGTTGTAGTTTGGGGAATACCGAATGCCCGCCCCGAGAGGCGCTCCTTGCAGAAACTAACGACCTTTCAAACAAACATTACGTTATCGTGTCATCGATGAGAAAGTGCTGCTTTTCGAATACGAAATAGACAACGCACAATTCTCGCATTTATAGTCCAAGAAGTATGAACAATGACAATGCGGATGTTCTTGTGTGCAGCAAACCAGTTTGTATGATTTGAACAATTTCATGTTCCCGATAACGTTTTGACGACCATCGTTGGCGGTAACCCTACGTACCCAGTTCGTATATGACAAATTAAAATGCTTCCTCTTATTACGCTTTTCCACTGAAGGGAAGCATACTAAACACATTCGTAAGTTTGACGCGCGCCGCTTAGCCGACCGAAAATATAGACTGTTGCTTTGAAAAACGCTGCAGTTTGTAAAATGCGCATGTAATGGCTTGCTAGGTAAATTAAGGACACATATTTTAGAATGCGACCTCTTTTTAATGCGTAAAATAATTCTTGCGGAAGAATACATGCAACGGGACGGTAGTCTGCAAGGCGTCACCGTGTAGCTGTCAGCACCAGGCCACATACATGTGTTTGCGTGTTGCAGAATGTTAAAAAATAATTAACGCCTGCTAATGGGACTTCTGGCAATCTAGCGCAGGTATACCTGTAGGCTTACCTCATGGCTGTAACGATCGAGTGCGACTCAGCAGCCGTTAGCATTAGAATTTAATTTAATCAACTTCGTAGACATTGACGCTCGGTCGCAAGAAAAAATGCTACCAAGCGGAAACTAAATCCACGGCGCGTAGCTCCACGATGCGCCAGGTTATCACGAGAAAACGTTCAACGAAATTATCGAGCGTGTAGCTGTGTAGCTGACCTTCTTCAACGAACCAGCTGGGTACAAAGTATTGGCCATTGCTCCATTGATATCCGAGTGGGCAAAAAGCTTCGTGCCTGAAATAATACTGTAAGCACACTTGCCCTCTGCAGCAAGCAGTCGTAATGGTTTGGATGCGGAATTAATGATTTTATTCTGGGCTTTACCAGAACTACGATTGGATTATGAGGCGCGCTGTAGTGGGGGACTCCGGATTATTTTGACCACCAGGGGATCTTTAACGTGCCTCCAATGCACGGGAAACGGGTGTTCTTGCATTTCACCTCCCATGGAAATGCGGCCGCCGCGGCCGGGATTTGATGCCGTGGCCTCGTACTTAGCAGTGCAACACCATAGCGGCTAAACTACGACGGTAGGTAAATGTTGTTGTAGACGTACAGAGCGTCGGTTTTCAGTTGAAATTTAAATGTTCGGAGAAAAAACTAAGAGCGTGGTCCGAGTTCGCATAATGACGCTGTCGCTACCGCTGCTGTTGCTAGTTTGAAGCTGCGAGAGAGAGAGAGAGAGAGAGAGAGAGAGGGTAACTTGTTAAAAAGGTAGATAGGTGGGCCTGAGCTAGCATGCTCTGGCTGCTACTCTGCACAGGGGAAAAGGGAAAGGGTACAAAAATAGTGATGTAAGACGATCATGAGGACAGTAGGAAGGGATGCATATATGCACTAAAAGACTGGTTTCCTTAAAGCCTTGCGTCTAATCTGGGAATCTACAAGTAGTCAAGAGCAGCCCTTGTAGCTATTGAGGCTAGTGTACGTCACACACTGCAGACAAAATAGTATTTTCAAAGTTTACATGGCAATGCCTGCTAGCGAAGAAGTCAGCGTCTTGCGCTGTAATTAATACGTAGTCTGAAGCTACGCTCATGCCCCGCTAAAGCCGAACTCGTCGGAGCTGGAGCTACATTTGCGGGGTGCCTTTTGCGCAAAATGCGCAGTTTGGATGTGGCTACTATCTGTTGGTCAAGCTGGTGAAGGACAAAGGTGGCCCGCGCCACATAGCACGATTAGACTAGGGCATATGAGCGCAAGCGTGCACTCCAGCCCTGTGGTGAACATAGTCACTACAGTAGCTCATAGAGCTGTGTCTGCTGTGTCACATACCGCGGCTACCGTGGGGTGCCGCGACGAGCACGCTCGCAGAGCTACTGCGGATCGCTGAGGGCAACAGCGTGCTCTGAGTGCTATCTGTGCGTGAAGCGACTCCAGACCCGAACGCCAACATTTCACGAAGTGGTCGTCTACTACCAGAGTTGCACACGCTCCGAGTGTGTCTCGACCGGGGTCGAAACTCGTTACATTAGCAATGTTTTCCATGCTTTTCGTTCCATATGGTATTTCACTGCAATATAAATACGTATTTTGCAGCAGGAGTGGCGGTGTTTATACGCATTTCATGATAGTGAATGTGCTTTAAAAAATTTGGAGGACGCTTAAGCTTCGCCTTTAAGAGTGCAACGCGATAGCATTCAGAGACCCCTGACTGCTTCTCACGCTTCCCGGCTACTGTGGCTCATATAAGCGTAATGTTTACCAGGTAACACTGGCTGCGAACGCTATGCACGAAGGCGAGCTTTCTGGTAGAAACGCGGCCTCTTGCGTGGGCCGCGATGCGATGTAGGCGAGCGCCATCTGGAGCTGTTGCATGGAACCGGACGCAGCGCTTTATGGCGTTGGCATTTACGAAAGGGGCTTTTATTTTGAGTTTCCGCATAACAGAATTATCTTTTCTCGTATGTGGAATCAGACGCTATGATGTCTGTAGGTTGTGTGTAAGTTGTATTTTACGATTTTTCTGAGATATGATGTGCACATCACTTGCACATCATTGCCTGTGCTGTTATTTTTCCGCTGGCGCGCATGCATTTACGTACCTTGATCGTACGATTTGGCCCTATGAGGTCATTTAGCATGCGAATAAGTATGCATCTATATACAAACAGGCGAATTCACAAGCATGCAGCATGAGATAAACGCACAAGTTGAAAGAGACACCTCTTGCGTTAGCGCTAAAGTAATATAATAGCATCGCGATTTGCAACAGAGCAATCGCAAAAGCAGTAGGAAGTAAAATGCTTGATGTTCCTGTATATTGAAGTACTGTATATTGTAAATTGATTGAGTTCTTATATATTCGACCTCTACTTACGCGGGTACAATGTTCGTTTTTGTGGAAAAGAGAGAAATACAGACTTCATCTGTTTTTCTATTTTGTTCGCTAAAGTATACAAGGACAAGCTCTTTGCACGTGTCATTTCCCGTGCCTTTGACCAATACATAATGTTCGCGTGTTCTCCCAGGCATAGTGAGGCCCTTTATTGAGCGGGCCGAGTCCTGTCTGGGACCGTGGCCTCGAGGCTGAGCCAGGTCCGGGCCCGCCGAAAAACGCTTCGGAGAGCCAAGGTCCAGCGCTGTGCTCTAATCTGTGGTCACACTGCTGTCTTGCCGTGGTGGTAGTGCCAGCGTCGGTATGTCAGAGTCGCAATTCGTTTCTCGGCATACTCCTAAGACAGAGAAACAAGTTCACACAGATGTCGGTGTGATCTTTCCGGACTTCGTCACACATACTCTCGCTCTTGGACCTAAGATTGCCACAATGGGAAGGAACACTCCAGCGGAAGTTCTGACTATGGTGCGTGATTTGACTACTGTGGAATGTGAGGATGACCGTTGCGTGTCTGAGGGCGTCGGTGTGCTTCGGTTGTACTCTCATCGTCAAAATGCTATTCCCGTTGAAAGGGTGTTTTGCCTACTTCACCAACAAAGGGCGTTGTCTCGCAGCAGCTGAGAAAGAAGGTGGGTTTTTTATCACACCTAGAAGTACTTTCTTGAAAAGAAGCGCAAATTTCCATTGATTTGGTGTTCATTAGGAGAACTGATATTGATCTGAGGAGGATAAAATCAGAGGCGAAGCGCATGTTAACAGAATTGAACCTTAGCACTCTTGAAAAATCTGTAGACAGGCAGGAAGGGGTTGCCTTTGGGTTGTTTTTCTCAGTAAAAACCAACGAGCTTGAGGCGCCTTTTGGTGTCATATTGGAAAAAGGCACGTGGCAAAACTCTCTTTCTTACTAGCTCCAGTGTCACCTTAAGAAGCTAGAAGTTAATAATCCGTTTCTAATTGAGGGATTTTACGACATTATACACTACATTTCTCAACATTCTAACGTTTCATTTAATGCTATGCCCACATATATTAAAAACTTATATATTATATTCCGCACCCCACACAGTTGGTTGTTAGTGAATGGGCTATTTCCATTTTCGGTGATGTGGCGTTCCAAATGTGTTCCAAATGTGTTCCGGATTTTACAAAATTGTTTCATCTTTTTTTTCCTTGACCTTCGTTGAATGTAATAGGAACTTCTTCCTTCAGAAAAGCGGGATATGTATAGGGTCTTGTTTCGTCCCCTCTTTGAAGGATTTATTTTTGGCGTACCTATACAGGAACGTCGAGTCACGGTTGGGCAGTACAAAATTCGGTAAAGCCTTTCGTTTTCTCGATGATCTTCTGATTCTGCTTAACTGTGAGAACAGCTGTGTTGCGGCCTCTGTTCTGCAGACGCTACTTCTGTTTGAAGAATGCCTAGCCCCGCTCTCACTCACGCATGAACATTCGGAAAATGGATCCCTTAGGTTTTTCGATCGGAAACTATCCTTTACTCGGCATTATGTAGGCTTGATGTATGAGCCTTCATTGTCCTATGCATCTGCTCATTCAAAAGTGATTAAAAGAGCTATTCATTCTTGCTTGCATAATGCACTAAATAAATCCCGCTATCATTTAACAGAATCCAGTTTTAATTCGCAGATCGCTGGCTTGAAGGTGGCTAGGTACCCTAGCGATCTTTTTATCTCAAGGGCAAGCATTCATCCTCAGAGTAGTGAACCTCAGCTACATGATCGAATAACTAAAGCGGCTGTTCTCCCATACCTCCATAAGATATGTCACAAACTTAAGAAAAAAGGAAAGCGAGTAAGTTTCGATTTAGTCTTTTCAATGCCTAGAAAACTTGCACAGCTTGCGTTAGAGCTAATTATGTTCGCTAGGTAACGTAGTTCTTGCTTTGTCAATCACAACAAAAAACGTATACGGATTGTTCGAAAAGCATAGTTTACAAGATACACATGAAATGCGGTGTCTTATATAGGGCAGACAGGTAGGTCTCTAAATGTTAGACTGCAAGAACATAGCAATAAAGCGCGCAAGCAGCGAGATGAGTTTCTATAGGTGTCCATTGCGCAAAATGCGGCTGTATTCTGTTCTTTGGAAAAAAAAACAGTATATTGGCCAGGCATCCCAATGAAAACACTAGACTTATCGTTGAAGCAGCAGCGATCGCTGAGGCTGACTCGGTTAGTAAGCCATAGCTTACATATGGTATTACTGGGCGCTTTATTGCACCACACCAATGTTGGGGTACAAGAAAGACACCGCGAAAGGCGGCAGTCGATGGCTTGAGGCGCAAGGGGCCCACCTTACCCTAGTAAATGACCCACAAACACCCACCAGAATACACAATAGCATCAGCATGGATACTACGCCGCATCCAGCATTTATCACAAAGATGCATGATGCCCATTGAAGAAACAGCTTGGAAAATCTTGGGGGTGAACATTATATCCGTGAAATAGTAATAAACGCCGGACCCCCGCTCAGCAGCAGCCACAGCAGCAGAATTTTAGTGACCACGCCGGGCTCCACGCTTGCGTGGTCACCAAAATGCTTAGTATGAACAGAAAGGAAGCGCTGTCGAGGACGGGAGAAAATTAGGTGGAATGATGAAATTTGCAGCCACAATTTGCAATCAGCTAGCCGAAGTCGGGGGTAATCAGAGATTGCCGGGAGAAGACTTCGTAATGCAATGGACATTAAGACACGCTGATCACGTTTTACAGCATCCAAAATTCGTACGTAATTTTGACGCACTGTGTCTCTTGAGCCGCCATTTGCATCGTACTGCTCGGCCGCACTGGCATGTTTCAGATCGATGTTTGTCGCCGCTTGGATAACTACCCTCCCCCCCCACCCCTCCTTCGCCTTGTCATCCTATTATGCGTACGTGCAGTGTCGGTTCTGCAAAGTGCGTCGGTGTAGCAAAATAGACGACTTGAACCGATTTGATCCGGAACCAACTAGAATATTGAGCCGTCTTGTGCTCCGCGTATGGTGCTGCGCAGTATGCTGATGGGCACTTGAACGTGTGTTCTTATGACGCTGGTAATCTTATGAAAACATTGGTCCTGAGCATCGTGGTTATGTTGATTGACTAGCCTGTACTTCTATGTGGTGCCACTTGGGCTATGACAGACGCCGTAGTGAGGCGTGCCGGGCCTTGACGCTGCCAACCTATGACTCATTACCGGACTCCAAGGCTGAAGTGCACACGCCTTTGTGCACTTCGCTTTACAAGATACCAAATCGGACGCCCTTTGCGTCGAGCACACAATCTGGTTACAGAAAGTTCGGCGACAACATATACAAAATAAAGCATAAATAGCATTAGAAAATATTTAGACACATCCAAGCGCCCCTAGTGCCTAGATAAAACTTTAGCGCAGTGGTCAGGAACTAACCAAGCAGTAAACAGAAAAAATTGCTGCAGAAGCCCCCTAGTGGGACTTGTTAGATAGTGCGTAAGAGTTCTTTCCAATATATACTAGGTATATATATATATATATATAGTCATCATGGCTAATCTCTGCTATCCTCAGCAGTCACACGGCATTATCCTATATACCCCCCACCCATACACACACATAACCCTATATACACCTATGGAGCGCATCGGGTCACGCGTTAGACAGACGGAAGGACAGATTTCCGAGGGACGTAGTCCTAGGACACTTTACTCGCGTCACTACTTTCCAACGCTTGCCAAAGTGAAAGGCTGTAATTGAACGACGCAAGTTTAAATTTGAACGAACATTTGCCATAAAGTTATCTTCACTTGAGCAAAACTTCATTTCCAGTTTCCCTAAGCTAGCTGGCTCATTTCTTCACGATTCAAAAAACAAGATTTTCTGTCTTTTAATGCTCCACCGATCTTGCAGAAGTATTCTATTGAAAATGTTTTATGTAACCCACAAACTTTCAATATCGACTACCTATATCTTGAACGATATATAAAATGTGCCTCATTATATTCGGTGAACGGGCTGGTGAAATATAATGCGAACTCTTTATATCGCCTGAAAAAGGCTAAAAAAACAAATCGTTTAGCAATTATTTTCAAATCGCCTAATTAGGTGAAGAAAGATTAAGATTCGCCACCCATTACACCTAACATGCCTTTCATTGCCACCAAATGTAATCTTAGTAATATGTACATACATTTCTGTTAGGAGCCTGATTAACATTGGTGATTGCTCCAGTAATTTTGTGCAAAGGCTCTATCTAGTTCAACTTCACAGAATAAATATATATCACTGTGCCGCCGTGTGCTTTCTAGTTTATCGAAATATAAACAACATACCCTGCGTAGTTCACCGAAGAGACCGGGAGAATCAAATACACGCCTCCTACAACACATAAAAATGAGATCAAAAGGAGTATTCTGTTTTTACTTTCATGGCAAGAATAAACATGTACCCTTCAAAATCTTCCCTACATGTGACCCACAGCACCACCCAATGTTTGGAAAATATGAAATTGCTGCTATTTATGATCCACTGGGAATAGGAGAAAATCTTTGTCAGTGTTTCATGTAACCCGTATGAACAGGCAGAAAGCGAAGGTTCAGCAAACTTTTTTTAGCCCCTCATAGGCCGCACACTTCAAGGTTTATTTGCATATTACCTGTAAAGTTCAAGATTTCAACTATACAAACTTCGTGAATTGTATAAACGTTCTTGAGCGTATCTTGTTGCATTAACAGCTTCGCTGTAATAATTTTACTTTGTAGCACTCTCTTACATGATTCCCGAAGCACAATAAGCGGGCACGTATACCTTCTTCAACTTCTTGTCATTCCAAACTCTTCGGAGAAATCGAAAGGAATATGACAGAATTGGAAAGAAAAACTTCTTTAATAAAGGTTCGTTCATAAAATGGGAGGTACGCTGCAGAGCACATTCTTTGTGCACAGGCTTATTTTATATGTAGGGCAAACTTCTCCCGTTTCTTTGCAGGCCAGACGACTCGTTCCTCCTGTCCCGCATGTCCTATCTCTGGGGCAGCTTCTTCGTTATATTCGCGACCATTTTGCTGGGAGTTATCGTGAGTGCTGCCACAGGCAAGTGTTTAATAAAACACGACTTCTCATGTGGGTGCCCATCTTTTTACCGTTGAAAATGAAACATGTTCCCTTCTCACTATGTGTACAGTGCTAAGCGATTCAAACGCGATAAATCGGAGCGTGTGGCGGCTGGTGCGTTTTGAGCCAACGGTGAGCACGAGAGGATTGATGGAAGGGCCGAACATCGTCACAATGCGTCACATGGGCGCGTCGCTTCGATTGCACAGAGTAATTCATGGGCTCTGTTTCCCCGGTGCCCACTGGTGGTGCTGGCGGCCATGCGTTTCCAACTATCGCGTTTCGATCGCTGAATGATGCGTGTAGGTCTTTAGAAACAACAAATGGCACAGCATCTTAGCAGTGTTAAATAAGCTCCTTGTGCCAATTCGGTGACACAATGCGCAATGTGTGACTGCAATATACCTTTCCAAGCTTCTATACTTTCTTCTTTGAAAAGGGGGGCATGCGTTGTTCCTTTTGGTGCGGAAGTTTTCAGACTTGTACGTGCTTCTCTTCGTGTCTCTAAGTTTGTTTATAGCGTTTCCCAACAAAATAATCATATCAATGACAGTAACCCACTGCATCACGTGTTAGGCAAGTTTTTTTGCCACAGAATGCGGCACAAAACCAAATATGATTGTCCGGCTTCCCCAATTAACTTTTATACTGAAAGCGCCCCTAAACAACAACAAATAAGCTTTTTACTCGTATTATTAAATTACCATTCTGTAATATAAAGAACAAAGCGGGACCTTCCTGAACGGGAACTCTCGACGATGTGCGTAGCATTATATGATGGTCGGCGGGGTGCGGATTTCGTTATCCGTAGTAATTATGTGTGCTGAGTTATGCTGATTGCCGAGCGTACACATCCCGCACCACTCCGAGCGCCATGCAATGATACGCTACAACAGCTCCCGTTCAGAGAGGTTCCACGGAATTTACTTGCGCGATGCCCGGCGTGGCACAATCAACTCGTTAATGCCGTCTCAGACAACCACAGCCCCACGCGGGGGCGCTGCGGCCCCAATTGTTGACTCCTGTGGGATGGCTCACATTAAGCGCTCACGGGAGGACTACAAGTGAAGCTGTGCAGGCTGGTGTGGGCTGGATAAGTTTTGAAGTGAGGGAAGCTCAGTGTAAAATTGATCAAGAAGGAAGACTCGGAAATATGGAAAAAATTACATGGGCTGGGAGAGTGTTCAGATATTTGAACAGAAAAAACATTGATTCACAGAGGAGGAAGAGAAACAGGAAGCTTACCAGCAAGTATGCAGTCGTTATAGTGAGCAACAGGGCAACAAAGAACATAAAGCTGAAAGTCATCAGAGAAGCTGAGACATTCTCAGTGGTGGCGGCAATGAAAAAGAAACCTGCTATTAGTAACTACTTTACAGGAAAAAAAAAACTAAATCAGGAGAGAAACACTAAGGACCCTATAACGTTCTATTTATTTTTATTCCAATCTGCTCACGTCGAATTTACGCAACCACTGACGAAAGCATCGGGCGGTAATCCGCAGCGTTGTCTGAACAGCCCAATCAAATGATCTCCTAGTTCACAGGAGGTAACCTTTGTTCGTTCTCAAAACGAACAACATTGCCTACATTGAGCAGTTTTTTCTTGTCTAATTAGCTGAGAATAGGCGAGGAACACACTCAAGTGGAGAGCGTTTCGATGGGGCCGAGCCAGCACAATGAAAATAGATAACCGGATGAGGAAGGTGGCGCCGGCGTTTGCGACTGGACCGTTTCCCCTTACTTAGCTTCAGCTGGCTGGTCGAAATAGTGGCGGCGTGCAACTGAAGTTTAAAAATGCCGCTAAAGCGGATCCACAGCAAAAATAGTTGGCAGAGTGTTGTCGTATACGTGCCGGAAGGTCTCGATAACGTTACACTGCAACACAATTCCTTCCTTATAAGCAAATAAGTCCATCCTACCTGATAGCTTCAAGAACTCAGTCCGCCAGCAATCGATGGATAACCAACTTCTATTCCTTCCGGAACAGGGCAATCTGCCCTCATTCAGAAAATATTTCAGCTTTGTTCGGCATATTAAAGGGCCTTCAACTCGTACACGTTACTTTGGCATGGTTAGTTTTCGCTGTTTTGTGACATCGCGTGACAGGCAGATGAAGTAGGCACAGCCCTAAAACGTTTGACGAATAGCATTTGGTCAAACCACAACTTTTTTGCTAATGGTGAAAAAGGCGTCAAATCAGGAATTATTATTTGTTTTTCGTTCGGTGTAATCATGCATAATTAGTGTTAACATATCGCAAAAGATGGGGCGTTCTCGCGGATTTCGTGATTTCGCGTGACAGATAGGCGCAGCGGGGCGCGGGGGGGGGGGGGGGGTGGAGGGCGGGGGGCTCGAAATTTTTTTTACCAATCGTGGAGGGATGATTGCGGAATTTCAATAGAAAAGCTTGGAATAGCTTAATAGTATGGCGCCTAAATTTCTGACAACTCAAAGAGAAGCTCTGTAAGATCAGGATGCCTTAGAACACGCATTTATAAAGCCAGATGCAACAAGAAGAAGCATGTGCTTGCTGCGGTAAAGGCAGGGAAACAATGGAGCACGTTTTATTAGAATGTGAAGATATGTGACCAGTGGTCGATTTAGACACCTCTGGCTTCCCTTAAAGGGCCCCTCACTAGGCCCAATAGGAAATATTAGTTATAGGCAGGAAGTTGTTACGTGTCCTCTAGGGAGAGTTCTGCCGCAAAAATTTTTTAAATCGGCTCATTAATAGCCGATAGAAATATTTCAGTGCTGCGTGAACCCGTGATTTTAGCAGGTGAACCCCACTGCAAAGCGAGACACTCTCTTCACTTCATTCGTCTAGCCTCCGCAAGCGAAATTCCTTCCCTGCGTTCTCCCATACAGGAACCCGAGGATCACGTGACGTACACATCACCGGCTCCACCTTAATTTTTTTTTTATCCTCGCTTTCTTGCGTCGCGGCACACTTCCGCTGACGGCGTCGCGCGCGAGTTTTGATTGTCTGGGTTCGCGCAGCGCACGATTTTGCGCGCTGTGCACGAGGACACTTTACCAGCGTTATAAGTCAGTGCTACACGAATACTGAGTCAGACACAAGGGGATCACAGAGCATGATCCCGCGCTGAAACACGGTAGAAAATGGCACTGTCTGTGTCAGCGCGTGCGACAGCACGACGGTGGGGACAAGCAGAAGAAACGGAAGTACAGCTCTCTTGCTGCGATGTAAAGTAAAATGAAAGCAAGCAGACATTGGGTTCGTGTGTTTTATTATTTCTCTAAGCCTTAATTCACCAATTCAAGCAACAGATCACATAAATAACAGATGTTGCCTTGAGTAATTCTCGAAGCAACGCGTCTCGATGATTGACGTCACACTGCGAGCACGAGTACATAGGCGCAGGAACACGTCTACGTCACCGTCCAGCTTGGAGCGCGGTCGCCGTGAGGGAAAGGGAAAATGGCGTTAGGATCACAATATGAGACCTTTCCACGGCGCGTAGCGATATAAATAATTTGCAAACACGATCGTAAGCGCGCATTGTATGTTATGCACTTGTGAGCTCAAAATGGCCAGACCTGGTGATGGGCCCTTTATGCCCTTGGGTTCAGCGAGAGCCGGTGAAAAGAAAGCATGTCCGCAACAGAAGTTAGTAAGAGGCGATTGGAAGATCGGTGGAAGAAAAACAGGGAAATGGCAAACAAGGGAGGTGCCCGAAAACAAAGTTCTCAATAGGGGTTCAGAAATTTGCGGGATGGGAATTCTTGGTGTATTTCCTTTTTTTTTTGCTTTTTGAAGATTGGGATGACAGGCAAAACATTAGAAAGAACAGCGTGGCGCAACCCACCACCCTGTTCCAAAGGGGATGCTAATATCATCCATCCATCCATCCATCCATGGACGCCACCTACAGCATATAATTTACAACGGCCGGGGATACAGCCCGCTCCCCTCCTCCGTTTCACTTCACCATGGAAGCATGATTTTCTGCGTCCGCCAGAAGGCGTGAGCAAACTTTACGGCGATGGTTTGCCACAAGTGCTTCGTGTCGAATGACATCTGCGTCATCTGATCTGCATCAAGCTCACAGAGTTATTTGCACCATTGAAACGTAGCGAAAGCAAAGTTAGCCCTGCATTGTTACGTTTACTGCACGGAGCAAGCCATGAAAAAAAAAGTGATTGTGCGAAGAAAATGCGCCTCTGTGTCAACTTTCTTTTTCTGCTTGCAGTACATTTTAAATGTCTGCAAAACAGAACACGTTTTCATACAGTAATGCACCAGCTGAATAACCAATACTTAGCATCAGGTCAATATTTTTTTAGGTAATGAAATTATTGCAATTCCGGCCTAAATGAAGGCGAGCGGGATCACTTATTGTAATTTCAGGCTTCCAAATAAAATTCCAGGCAGCAGGAGGTTATGTTCACTCTCAAGCGGCTGCAGCGACTGTGGGTATTTACTAATCTCGTGTGCGACCTGCTGAAATTACATTCCGCACTTTCAGAGCCGGGAGGCTGTGATTTGGTAATTGTTACTCTAGACTGCGTTTGTTTTGCGATAATATACGCGGAATGAACATATCATTCATAATATTTTTTCTCTGTCATCCTGCATGTGATAGATATGAATAAGCTTGTTGTTCTTCAGTTAAAAACAGTGTGAGAAGTGTTAGCTTATGTTTAATTGCGGGGTTTAACGTGCACGCGTGCAGAAGCCGAAAAGTGGGCTATATTATTGACACTGTAGGCGAAGCCCCCACATTTACGTTCACCATCTGGTGTTCTTGAATGCACACCCCAAGCGCGGTACACCACTATTTCTTTCAATGAAACTCCCTGAATGCTGCTGCCGTGGCCGGGTATCGAACCTATGGCGTCGTGCTTAGCAGCGCAACGCTATCTCGCCAGCGAGCGTATTGAGCAAACAGAGCACATGTGAAATTAAAGTATTGATTTCGAATATGATTCTATTGACGCAATTATGTTTCCGACAACCTTTCTTCTTTTCTTTTTTTTTTTGCTGGTTATTTAACTGTCAATAACAGTATTTCTCTAATTCTCGTTCTCACGAAAAATCAGGCGCACTGGGATTAACAGGCCCTGCTTACGTGTGAAGATTCCTGCATGTTTCGTATTCTTAATACCACTTGAGAGAACCAACTGCATGTCCCCGCTTCACTCTACCTCCTCCGCACCGCCTTCCGTGGCTAACACACTCTCGCTTTTAAACATTTCGACTTCAGCCGTCACACTCTACACGTCCACTTGGCAATTTCGCAGCTGCATGTCCCGATCGAGCATCCGTGGCAACTGTTGGCTCGATGAAGTCCCATTGTTGAAAGGCTTGCACGAGAGACATCACTTCTTCAACCAGTCTTGATCTTTTCACGCGAGTCATCGTGAATCAAGTGACATATTGTTCAACCAGTGTTCACCGCTTACGATTTGGGTTTCTTGGCGAAGCATCTGAAACAGTGGAAGCTGAGGTGACAAATAATGCCCATTGCTCACAGTGCTGTGTGTATCTTGTCGTCTTTTTGCCTGGGCTTGCGTTTGTTATTTTCTCAGCAACATTAAAAAGGAAACGTCAGCAACGCAACTGGGTTGTTTCGTAAAGTGAAGCATGACTTCATCATAGCTGCACTTAGTACTTCAAAGCACGCAAACTGATGAAAAGGCAGACAAACTAACCATAGTCTATTCCCTAGTAAATGTTACAACATTGCCACCTACGACAGGAAGTACAAAATTCTCGTTGCGTTCGTGCAGTGTCATTTGCGGACGAGTGGAGTTACGCAAGCTCAGATGTTGCTAATGACTGAAAGAGATGTGTCTATCCAAAGAGTAACACCCCCGTTATACGGGTACTTCCGTTCACCTATCTATCACTTCAGCAAGTTACGGAATAAGACCAATCGGTTTTAATAAATTTAATCTCGATATGATTTTATCACGATTGACAGTGCCTCGTGTGAATGGAGTATTAGCTTAGGTTTAAGGGCTGGAAGCGTGTAGATGATTTAGTGTGCACGCCGACGCCTACCTCCTTTGAAATGTACCCTCAGACGACAACAACAATAGCTCACTACGCACCTTAGCACATAAGTTCAAAGTACGCGAAGATTCTTTTGATACTGGACGTGATTACGAAAATTTAAATGACCCATTCTGCATCTCAACAAACGGGCCAACATCCTGCAGAGTTCAAACGGCACTCAGTGATTTGTGCATGCAATCGAGAAGTGCAGGTTTTTAATTTGACAACCGGCGTTGGTATCACAGGCTGCAGACGCAGCAGACGCGTCTTGAAGATAATTCTGTCCAGCAAGAACTGAACAACTGGAAAGCGGCGCTCGGTCGGCTCCGCATGCAGACAAGCGCTTGTTCTCAGTTCACGGACGTGCGCATGAAAACTCACCCCCACACGAAAATCAGTCACATAAACACACACCTGACTTAAAGTTGTTGTAAACTTACGAAGATTCGTAGTTTTCAACGTTTTCGGGCGTGATCTGGCTCCGTAAAAAACAACAAAGAAATGACGATGTCTGTCTTCTTCACAGGTGGACACAGTCGCGGTGCCTCGGCATCTTTGATGCATTCACTGTCTGGTATGCCGTGAGGATCAATGCATTCGACACCGTAAACAAATAACTTCTCGCTGCATCCGTTTTGATAAGAAGCACTCTGGCTGCTGAGGTAGTCGCTCGCAGGAAACGTGAACTGCCCTTGCAAGTCGAGCCTCACGGCACGCCTCTGACTAGGCCTGGCACGCATCCGAAGCATGGCGCCGCGACGTCGCTGTAATGCCTAACATACTTTGACGGTGCTTATCTCTAACTAATAAGGTGTATGTCTCAGGGCAGCGGTGCGCAGATGGCTGCGTGCACATGCATGTGTAATAAATGCACAAGCGGTGCATCCTCTCGTTTTAAGTCCTCATTAGTCTCCTTCCATCCTCACTGTTCGGGTGCGAACAAGAGTGTCCCATAGTGTTTGTTATCCCCTGTTTAGTAACTTAGGCCTTTCTGCTACGAAGGTGTACGCTTCCTTTCTACGTGTAGCGTATGGGGAATGGCGAAAGCAGACAGGCTCGTAGATTGTTTAATTTTGTGTCCGCGATAACCTACTGTTATCGCGGACAACGGCTCGTTTGTCACTGTAATAGCAATGCGAGCTATCAACCGCGTGCACAATGAACCTAGCTAAACTGACCATCTTCGCCCTACATGCGGAAACGGGTTTTCTGGCTTTACGGCATTTTTCGACCGACTGACCAAATAATCCTACGCATTAAAGCACGCCGCTCTTACCTGCCATAAGAAGTTTGGGGAAGCAGAAAAGGCGCAGAAAGAAAATATGAGTGGCGACGCCGCCTTCAAGTTCCCACACGTGCGTGGCGTTATGTCAGAGATATTACCGGCGTCTGCTACGGCGTAGTCAATTCTTTAGTAGCAAAAATAAAATACACTGTGTTTATAAAGAAACAAACTGTGAACATGACAAGCTTCGGGAACATTTACGGAAGCATGGGCTTTGTGACCTAATTCGTTAATTGCGTTGTTATTTTTCAGTTTTAATCTAGAATTTTCAAACGGTTTTGCCAGACTTCATAAAAGAGGACCCAACAAAGTTCTCGACCTTCATAAGCGAACAAGAGAAACCTTTCACACAGCTTAAATTTCATAGTCACATAATTTCCGGCTGGAGAGAAATTGCGCAACATTTTAACACATATTTTCATAGTGTGCTCTCACGAGCAATCATGCGCCCATCCGCGGCTTCTACTTTAACATATCACTTGCCGTTTATATCCTATCCCAGTGCACTGTCACTTTTGCTAAATCTGAAGGTCGAAAAGTCATCTGGTTGTGATAATATTCCTAGCACTTTTCTCAACCTATATGCATAAACGTTCGCGCAATTTCTTAAGTTATTCCGTACGTCGCTGGCAAATGGCAAATTAACGGATGGCGGAAAGACAGCCCGAATCGCTCCTGTATTTAAGAAAGGAGACCGTCTCGTTGTACAAAATTATCGTCCTATCTCTATAATAACGTCTTCTAAATTGATTGAACATATAATCTCTAAACAAATTAACGAGTTTCTCGATAAAAACTCAACTTTAACACGTCACCAGCATGGTGTCAGGAAAGGGTGCTCAAGGTAAGCTAGCTAATCGCGGTGATTCACTCGCTCGCCTCTTCTCTTGACACTAACAGACAAGTCGGCATGATTCTTTAGATTTCAGGAAATTTGAACGTGTACGTCATGATTCACTCATAACAAAATTTAAAAATACCGGTCTTCCACCTATTACTAAACATTGGATTACTGATTACTTGAGCAATCGTAAACAGGATGTTGTGATTGACGGGCAACAGTTTAACTGTCTGACGGTAACATTGGGTGTACCGCAAAGCAGTGTACTCGGACCGTTACGTTTTCTTTTGTACATTAAAGTTCTTTTAAATGCAGTTGACTCAAACATTACCATCAGAGTATTTGCTGACGACTGTGTTTTGTACAGAGATATAACATTCCATAAGGATGAACTTGAACATAACTAAAACATTTGGGATTGGTGCAACATGCGGGGAATGCTTCTGAACAGGGAGAAAGTGTTATTTTACGAATTACATGTAAAATGAACCCACTAATGCACACTTATCAGCTAGGTCAGTCAGACTTACAAAATGTTACTAACCAAATATAGTTGGGCGTCCCCATTACTGAAAATCTGTCATGGAACATTCATATTGACAATACATATTTATTCGGCCGATACATGAGTATGCATGTGTAGTCTGGGATCCGTATACCGTACTAAACATTAAACATTCAATGTCCTTCCACTCTCTGAAGAAGGATGACCAGCGAAGCTGTCAATGTGGCGCCCTTAATGCCGACCGGCACTTCCGCCGCAGTTCAGCCCGGCATTGCACTATCTTCGTGATCGGCACACGTATGGGGAGTGCTTAACGCCTGCGTCCCCTCCGCCGCGGATCGGCCCGGCATTGCACTATCTACGGGATCAGCCCACGTATGGGAAGTTTGTTGCTTACGACATGAAAATTTCCTTGGACGCTAGAGGTACTCTCGCAGCAGGGTATTCGACGCACACATTTCTTTAAACTATTTCTGAATAATTGTTCTGCACCCCCCCCCCTCTTTTCTTCTGGCAGGAGAAATTAAAAGCAGCGAAGATAACTCTCTGTTGTGCTGGGATTATGCGGTGAGATTTTGGGAGAAATCAGGGCTGCTACCCCGCCAGCAATCACGAAAGGTGAGAACTCTGTAAAAATCTTCCATCGAACTACAACATTCATTTTGTTACATATTCTTGCGCAGGTAACCGAGGCACCCTGTAGGAAGGATGTTACAGCAAACTGTGCGACAGATGATGAAGGTTTGCTTACGCGTAAGCACGAGACATTGGTATGAGGTAGTGCGTAAATTAAAGTGTGGCTTCAACAAGAGTCCAGGAACGAAAGCTAGTTTCATTATTATCAATTATAACTAACCCTGAAGAATCGAGTTCGAGGGCCAATGCTGCCACGAAAAGTTTTTTTTTTCCTTAATGTACTAGGTGACAGTGATCGCTTCATCGGGTTGCTATCAGGCTCTGATTAACCGTCGACTGATCGATTTACCTTAGAGAAGTACTGATATGGTGTTTTTGATTGTTCTTTTCATTTTGTGTGTGTGTGCGCGTGTGTGCGCGTGTGCGCGTGCGTGTGTGTGTGTGTGTGTGTGCGTGCGTGTGTGCGTGTGTGCGTGCGTGCGTGTGCGTGCGTGTGCGTGTGCGTGTGCGTGTGCGTGTGTGTGTGTGTGTGTGTGTGTGTGTGTGTGTGTGTGTGTGTGTGTGTGTGTGTGTGTGTTTGTGTGTGTGTGTGTGTGTGTGTGTGTGTGTGAGCCGCATTGGGAGTCAAACTCGCAATGTCGTCCTGCAAAGAGACTGGTTCCTGCGACTTGATGTCACAACACCGTAAGCAGAAAAACGAAACCAACTGCAGAAAAGCTATTATGATAAATTACATAGGGTGCGGCGAGGCTTGCAAGTATTTCTTTCCAGAGTATAAATGTGCAGGAACTTCATAACTGTAAAAAACGATTCATGAATATTGTGTCAGTACTTCTTTAGCGTCAATCGGAAAGCTTGCGGTTATTTCGCCTACTAGAACCGCAATCAATTGCTCACTGCACCTGGCGTGAACTTCTCTTTTCTCTTTATGGTTCCGCTTAAAACTGCTGGGCTACTTTTGTCGGACAGCAGTGACTTTCTTTTTGTTGTTCGGTTTGACAGAGAATTCAAGAAGGGCTGACACAAAATGTTGAAGTTGTGAGATCGATTTCGGCGGACATATGCACAACATCTACGAAGTATCAGTAGGGAGTGTGGCTTGAAAAATGTTTCATTGCAATTTCTAAGTACGTGTGGCCAGTGAACCGCATTGTGAAGCGTCCCACGACGTCGGAATCAACATGATGTGGCTTGTTATAACATTTCAGACCGAAACAACATCAATGTTACGCCACGAGTATTTCTGACAATTTTGCCTACCGCGCACCAAGCACGGCAAGCAGTTTGCCCTCTAGTCCGTCGTTGGACTGGAACTGCGTACCATGCGGCGCAGGCTGTGCTGCCATTTCGTGTTCGTGTGTTTTTCTCATAAAAGGGCAGAAACGAAATTATTTTGCGCTTACCGCCTACAGAAGATCAACTGTGGGTAGTGCAACGGGCCGACAACGCGGTCAGGCCCCAGGGGCTCGTGGCACACGCCTGAGCAGGGTGAAGCCCACCCTAATATCTTTCCGGACAAAAATAAGTTTTCGCCCCCAGCGCTACTATCTCCTTTCGAACGCTTTCTTTTTTTTAAAACGTGAAAGCATTACGTACCGCAGTGCGAGAAAATGCGGCGGTGTAGTTGGCGGCGTGACCGAGTGATGGTACCAAAAATGGCCAATGCAGAGAGTGAAACCGCACGAAAAAATACTCAGACTGAAGTCAAATTTCTCAGGCAGGTTACTATAAACCAAGCAAATTTATGTCTGAAAGGAATACTAGGTAAATTTCGGTTTGCATGGGAATCGAGCCCGGGCCTCCGGGGCGCCAGACCAGCGCACTTCGCCGACGCCAAGGTGACCCCACGGTTGCTGTTCACTAAAGATGTGCCTAGTATATGCGTCATTGCACACGTCAATTCGCAGCTATCTGGCTGACTAAACGTATGGCCGAGAGCGTGCGTCGTTGTGGACGTGACAGCGCAGCCGATGGCTAGGAGGTGGCGCCGTGTTACGAGTCTATAAACTGAGTGTGTGAAATAAAAAAAAAGCATTAATGTCTAATTGAATGCCGCTGAACGGTCCATCGAGTTATCATTCTTCACGGGAAAGCAAGCGCCTTGAGACGCCTGGAGCGCTTTTATTTGGTCGCACCGAGGCGCAGTTAAAACTCTAGCGAGAGCTTTGGCGCAAAAGGAATGCGTAGAAAAAATATTTCAGCAAAGCGAGCATTCCTACACGTAAACAGCTCGAGTGTCTATGCGATTTTTTTTTAGAAATATGGCGTTATATAGTCGAGATTATGTGATGTAGCACGCGGCAATCTGCACAGGTTTATAAGAGAAAAAGATCACGGACTATTAACGACACTCCCCATTGTGAAATTTGAGCACAGCTCTATACGTGTTTTCATTTATTTATTTATATAGTTATCAGATACTGCCGCCTACCTTTTGTAAACCATGGCAGGAGTGGGTAAACTGGTTGGTTTATAAAGAAGAATAAATTATACATTGCAATCATTCCAAGTCGGGAAAATTGATGACAATAATAGTATTGCAAAAAAAATACTGCGACAGCAGATGTGACTAGAACGCAACTGGAGGCGAGAACAAGAAAAGGCACTAAATCATTAGTACTGCACTGAGTTCGTAATCTCTTGAAATGGTAGTTTCTCAGAGACAATACCACCGGCACAAGAGCAACGAATAAAAACTGCGAACACATGTATCTTTTTGTAACCACAAGTCAAGACGCGAGAGAGCTATCCACAATGAAGATAATAAACAAGACGCCCGAAGTTAACTGAAACCGCCAACAGAGGAAACCTAAGGAAAAGGTAAGCAAACAATAGCTATTCAGAAACTGACACATCGCGTCGCGAATACAAGAATGCTGCAAAAGTAACACAGAAGTGCCTAGGGAATAAATAATACTGACACGCATGCCATGAAGCTATATGCACAATGAATAAACACACGCAAAGAAAACATTGCCGATAACTATCACAGGTAAGGTTCCACGGCAGATGTGAAGGCATCTGCTGATGATAACCCAACTACGTGACATGGAAGCGCATTGCGTTCTGCTATGGCTCGAGGAAAAACTGCATGCGTTTATTTTCGCTCATGTCATTACGATCGCCTTCGCGTGCTTCTATCTCGTTGGCCTTGCACTGTACACCGCATGCAATTGATGAATTGCACTTTTATTCTACTGTTTCCAATGTTAAATAGCATTTCTAGTCGGTGTAGTTTCCTACATTATTCTAAAGTAGGAAGGCCACTTAATTGCCTAAGGTCATTAACGCACCTACACATATGCCTGCCATAGCCGTTGAAGATGAATCACAGCGCACTTTTCTCAGCACATTCAATGCAGTTGATATCACATTTGTTATGCGGATAGCAAACGGCGTCTGCGTATTCCAGTAATGGTCTCACTAATGTCGTGTAGGCCACAAGCTTAATTTAGAAGCGCAATGTTGTAGATGATTGCTTAGCATGTAATATCTCTTCAAAGCCAACCAAAATATGTATTTCACATGACTGCTACAGCTTAGCATAGTGTTTAGATATAACCCCATATATTTAAATTTGTCTATAGCTCTTAATGGAATATGGTTGATGTTATAGACTAGCGGTATCTTCTTGCATGTAACTTTCATGCAAATACATGTGAAAACGTTTAGTCGCATTTGCCATAATACGCACCAGTTTTTAATTGCTGATAAGAAGTTGTTTAGTATTTGTTGATTCTCGTCTGACTCATTCTGCATATGTACAATATAATCATTAGCAAATACACGACAAAGCACTACAGAGTTAATTTATAAATGATTAGCATAAACTTAAAAAATAGCGGCCCGAGCACCGATCCCTGGGGAACGCCTGAGAGAATGGATGCAAATTCTGAGTTCAAGTTGCCCATATCAACAAATTTCTTGCGCTATATAAGGTAGGTGTCGAGTCACTGTACAATTTAACAGTTGCTGGAAGGCATCGAACCTTCAACATTCAATTGGCGCGAGCCACACGGTCGAAAGCTTTACGTACGTTAACGATAACCATATCAACTTATCCGTCCTTGTCTAGTATTACGATCAGCTCATTTGTAGTATGAATGACTTGTGTCGTAGTTGATAAGGCGTGCCGAAACACATTCTGGCTGCTGGAAGAAAAAAAATTGTTGTGCTCTAAGAAAAAGAAATGTGCTTGAAAATGACGCGCTCCAAGACTTTGCTGCAACTTCACAGCAAAGAGAGCGGCTATAGTTCATTAGGTTTGTCACCCGATTTATAAATTGTTGCCCGTTCCTGGAACACGCAACTTCCACCGTGAAACGCTGCTTTCTGCAGCTGCCGGCAGGCGGCGACACAAGTTTATGCTTATGCCATCGCGGCAGCAGCTTGCACGCCCATAAATGCAGCTAAATTTAGACTTTTTTTCTTAAAAGCCAAGGAATTAACTGTGCCAGGTCTTATACTGAACGACACAGACTCCAAAATGGGATCTTTCTGCAAAATTTGAGCATGAACAGTGCAATGCGAGCGCAAAACATTTTTTCAAGCATACGAAACTAAATATGCAGGACCTTGTAGGCAGAAGCTTGCGGCTGGCAATGTGGGGCGTGTGTCGCCGCCTATCGGCAGCTGGGGAAAGCCGATGTTCGGACAGGGTTTCCACTGGCGAAGGCGGTTGATTTGATGATGATTACGCCAGGTCAAGTCCGGCAGTGACTCAGGTCTGCAAAAGTAGCGCAAAAATGATGCAAAAAAATTAAATTATGGGGTTTTACGTGCCAAAACCACTTCCTGATTATGAGGCACGCCGTAGTGGAGGACTCCGGAAATATCGACCACCTGGGGTTCTTTAACGTGCACCTAAATCTAAGTACACGGGTGTTTTCGCATTTCGCCCCCATCGAAATGCGGCCGCCGTGGCCGGGATTCGATCCCGCGACCTCGTGCTCAGCAGCCTAACACCATAGCCACTGAGCAACCACGGCGGGTCAAAAATGATGCAGACGGTGAATACGGCGAGGATGTCGCGCCGCACATGTTCTGCCGGCATATCAATCAAAATAACTAGCAGAAGTGTTAAGTGAGAGTGAAATTGTTGTACACATGAATACAACTGTACATGCATTGGCATTATATTAGGTGAAATTTGAAAATGAATCGCTAAATATTTATGAGTTTTTCGTTCAACGTGTGATAATTCTCGGAATCGTGCGAATTCAGACTGAGTGGCAATGTGCGGCGACAGATTATACCATTCAATGTTAATAGGGATTTTAGAATAGGGGCCCCAAACGTTGTGGAGCCCCAAAGAAATAGCGTCGAAGCCACTGCGCATGCGCACGACGCAAACTGCGTTTGGGTTTTGCGTTGGGAACGCTATTTCACCGATTTAGCGGGAGCCCAAATAGCGTCCCCAAAAGCTTTGCGTCGGCAAACATGGCGGCACCCATCGAAGCGACGGCTCTAACCTAACACAAAACTGGGTTCGATTCGCGGTAACGCGTGAAGTTCGCAAGCTAGGAGAAGTGACTGCGGTTATCGCTTTCTCCCAACTAGCGTGTGTTATGAAGATTGACTCATTAGACGCCGCTGATTTTGAATTCGATTGTGGATTTTATGGCTCGTAGGCCTAACACGGCTAAGCTTGGCTGGTGAAGGCTAGTAAAGTTGGTTTGCTCAAAACTAAGCGCAACTAATTATTTGCTGCTTACAAAATAACCTCTAAATTGTAATTAAACGCAAATACACGCAAGCCAAAATTATTATTCCTATCATAAAATGGTATATTTTATTTAATTATTTCGAATAGCTTTTCTTTGATGCCGTATAGTGGCGCTGTCAGCGCAAGACGCTATCCGCAAACGTAAAACCCTATTCTAAAACTCTTCACTCCAACGTGCCCCAACGCTAACACCCGCAAAGCTGTTTGGGGCCCCAAACTATTGCGGCCCCTATTCTAAAACTCTCTAATGTGAGGAATAAATGACATGGCAAAGTGAGGTACCGCGTACGTACCTGATGCGTTTGATTTTATAATGGTGACCTCAGCGCGGAAACGTGGCTCTCGGTTTCTGGAAGAAACAGTCATGCATACGGTTATGGTGATACATCTCGTGAAAGAATGGAAGGCGAGAAATCTCGCGACGACAGTACAATTTTTACCATATACAGCGCGTGTTTTAAGAGCAGCGACGGTAATGATACTTGAGTACAGTCAGAGGAAATGACTTCACAGAAATTGTGTCACGAAACGTAACTGAGTCTTTCATAGCCCGAGTGTTGTTTCGGAACGACAAACCCACGCGCCAAATCATCATCATCAACAACCAAGAAGCCAAGTAGGAGAAGAAGCAGCAGCAGCAATGGGCCCCAAGTCGGAAACATGCTTCACGCTTCAGCAGCAACGTCGCCGTCGGCGGCGGGTGGTGATACTGTCAGAGATCCGGCTGCCCGACCGGACGCAGACGCTGGTGGTGATGGGCGGTGCGGTCGCCTTCCTCGCGGCGCTCGTCCTGTCCGTGTTCCTGTCATTCGACTCTTACGCGCAGGCCATCGCCGAGGGCTCCAACTACACCGGTCAGTTGCGATCGAGTCCAGCCCCTGAAGCGCCGATGAAGGCCGCGCCTCCTTCTCCGGCGACTGCCCCGCCGGCGCCCTATGCGGGGTACCGCGTTCCCGCGCCCTTATTTACCCCGGATCCAGCCGAGAGGGTCGTGCTTCCGGTGGAGGACGAAATGTGAGAAGCGGCGACGAAGCGCATTTGTTGACACGTGCGTGAACATACCTCTGCTTCCGTCGTTCCACGAGACAAATGCTTTCTTCATCACAAAAATGCTCCGCAATAATATGACAGCAAGAGATAAATGTTGGTCCATATTGTCATTTTTGTGCGAGTCTAGTTGTGATTAAATGTGCATAGTGCGAATGCTTAGCGCGTTCGCTTACAAAAAGAAAAAAGAAAGAAACGAGGGGCAGTGGAGATGGAGGTGACTCCATTGTGGGAGCTGCATATTGCAAGCGTGTGAACAAACGTCTCATAGAAGAAATGTTTTTGAAGCCATCGCATACGCGAAAGTCTGTTGTGTCGCCGTGCGAGTGGTGACATAGTATAACCCTCCTGGTGGGCAGACAGAGAGAGCGAATCTCTAATGAAATCGTTCTGCTTTCGATGTAGCGCCTGTAGAACTGTATTGCTGGTACACAAAGTTTTGCGGAAATAGCTTCTCGCACTTCAGAAGAAGGAAGGCTGCTTGGAATCTTAATTCTGGCTTATATTTATTGTTAGAAGTAAAGCCTTGATATTGTTTTCGATAAACTGCACGCTAATAATGCTATGTGCGCTTGGAATGAAGCAAAAAAGCCAAGTGCCCTTCCACTCTGTGAAGAAAGATGACCAGTGAAGCTGTGTATGGGGTCCCCTTGATGGTGCATTGCACCTCCGCCACGGGTCGGCCCGGCATTGCACTATCTTCGGGATCGGCCCATATATAGGGAGCGCTTAGCGCCTGCTTCACTTCCACCGCGGGTCAGCCCGGCAGTACATTATCTTCGGGATCGACCTACGCATGGGGAGTGCTTTACGCCAGCTTCACCTCCGCCGCGGGTCGGCCTGGCAGTGCACTATCTTCGGGATCGGCCCACGTATGGGGAGTGCTTAACGCCTGCTTCACCTCCGCCCCGGGTCGGCCCGGCATTGCACAATCTTCGGGATCGGTCCACGTATGGGGAATGCTTAAAGCCTGCTTCACCTCTGCCGCGGGTCGGCCCGGCATTGCACAATCTTCGGGATCGGCCCACGTATGGGGAGTGCTTAACGCCTGCTTCACCTCTGCTGCGGATCGGCCGGGCATTGCACTATCTTCGGGATCGGCCCACATATGGGGAGTGCTTAACGCGCGCTTCATCTCCGCCGTGGGTCGGCCCGGTATTTCACAATCTTCGGGATCGGCCCACATATGGGGAGTGCTTAACGCCTGCTTCAACTCCGCCACGGGTCGGCCCGGCATTGCACAATCTTCGGGATCGGCCCACGTATGGGGAGTGCTTAACGCCTGCTTCACCTCTGCTGCGGATGGGCCCGGCATTGCACTATCTTCGGGATCGGCCCACGTATGGGGAGTGCTTAACGCGCGCTTCATCCCCGCCGTGGGTCGGCCCGGTATTTCACTATCTTCGGGATCGGCCCACATATGGGGAGTGCTTAACGCCTGCTTCACCTGCGCCGCGGGTCGGCCCACGTACGGGAAGTTTTTTTACGACGGCCGCATTTCGATGGCGCGAAATGCGAAAACACCCGTGTACTTAGATTTAGGCTCACGTTTAAGAACCCCTGATGGTCCAAATTTCCGGAGTCCCACCACTACGGCGTGCCTCATAATCAGAAAGTGCTTTTGGCACGTATAAAACCCCATAATTTTTAGAAGAAGGTCGAAAAATTTTTTTCCCGGTACGTCTGGCCTTAAACCCCGCAGTGCAAAATCACTGAAAGCACCGTGGGCGCCTTCGTCCCATCGTCTGCTTCACATGCCAGTGCTCTGACTTCTGCAGTTCCCGGCGCTTTTCGGTATGACATCGCTGACGCACTGCTGACGGATTACGCCGGCCGCCCGGTGCCTATTGCCATGGGCTCGCTCCTTTCTCTATTCTGCGCGACGCCGGTTGAACATAAGAATCACCATGGGATTAGCCGCGAACAATGTGTGAGCCATTATTTCCACATCTGCAACCAAACTGAGCTGCAATGTTCCTAGCTGCGCGTAACAATCAAAATGACTCTTGTTCCGAAGTCCAGTGCAAATATACATTACCTGTGAATTTTCAAGAAAGCACGTGATTTCCAGTAGATAAACTTTTCATTGAAATGTTTATATCGTATTTACTAGTCTAATCATCGCTGTAGCATAATGCTCTCATCCCCCACATTGGCTATCTTCTTTTTTTGAGAAATCGTCGTACCCTCATAAATTACTTTAGCGACTGTCGTCTGCTTGCTGTGGTCGGTGATAATTGCACATCGCAGCTGAGTGAAATTTGCGGTCATTCTTTTACGAAATAAGTTTTTTCCGTCAATTCCCCGCCATTGCGGGCTCAACAGCGCGCATACGATATATAGCCTCCGAGTTCAACAGCAGATAAAAAAAACGTAAGATAGAAATACCGACAGCGAGAAAAAGGCAGACAACAAGTTAAAAGACGTTGGCGGCTACTTAGTTTGAATCCATGATAGAATGTGTAAGCATGACTGAACGAGGACGCAGAAAGAAACACATACACAGAGACAGTGATAATTTCAACCATAGATTTTATTTTTGCACGCATAGATAACTATATTCTGAACAAACTTAAACAAACTAAACAAAAAAGAACATTCAGTGGTACTTGTCGATGAACAGTACAGGTGTCTAAGGCATGATCAGAACATGCAATGCGATAGTTACAACGATAAACCGAGCAATCATATATCTTGTTCAAATAGCGACACTGAAGGCTTGCTCATGCACCTTTCCTCTAATTTTGCAATTTCATAGACCTCAGCAACTTTCTTTCTCATTCTGCTATGATCCCTATACAAAGCAGAAGTACTTTCAAACGTGGGTTAGCAGGGACAATCTCGGCAATGAATGCCCAGATGGCTTAGATTAGTCTAGTGACCTTAAATTGATGCTCTTTAGTCTCTCACTGCTGCATCTGCCAGTTTGACCAACATGCGTTCTTCCGCACGAAAGTGGAATGGCATAGACAAGCTGTAGGTTACGAATTGTTTGCGATGTTGAATAGAACAGGCGTTGATTTTGTTATTCTCTGAATTAACCTGTTTGCATAGCTTCTGTAGGCGTTCAGGGGCGAAAAAATCACGTCCACCCTCGACTTTGCTGCTGTTCTTCCAAGATTATGTGAAGTGCAATGAATATATGGTACCATAGCAATTTCATTTTCCCTGGCAATGCTATCGCTTCCCTTCGATGCGTTTTTATGCTCCCTGCTTAAGCCCTACGCGACCGAGGTGAGCGGACGCACAGGGTAACCACAATCTGCCATGCGCTTGCAGTGATCTCTGAAACTTGCTTCCACTTCTGAAACCTGCAACAAGTGAGTAGTCGTGGCGACAGTTCTCCCGGATCATGGACCACACGACGGAATTCCTATGGCAGCATGTTCTACTAGGCCCGAGGCAGGGAGTACCGAAGAAGACTTCAGCAACGACGAGCCAGGTACACAGTGTCGGTGATGTGGTATTACCGGACAAGGTGCAGCTCAAATGAGAGCCGAAGTTCGCCACTCAGCCAAAGAAGTCTGCGCCCTATGTGTTGGAAATGAAATGAAAAGTATCAAAGCGAGTACCTGAGGACGAGTCGGAAAGGGGTATGTATCAGAGGGAGTGGATGTGCGAACGCGGTCCCGTCCTCTTGGCGAGAGGTTCTCCTTGAAAAATACTGTTAAGCTCCTGGAAGACAGTGCGCTCGCAATTATCTCCGCGGATGAGGAGAGTGGTTTCGTGGTGATAATAAGGACGATGAATAATTCAAATGCTCCTGAGGCCATTTTGTCACCTTTCAGGTTTCACACAGAAATAACGCCTAAGAAAGTACAAAATTATGTAATGAAGCTATGCAAAAGTTTCAAACTAGGTGGCACAAAGGGGGGCCTTAAATTGTTTTTTTCAGCAAAAACGCACAAGCCGGAATGTTTCCCCTCCAAGTGATAGTGTCAGAACGCAACCTGGCTGAAACATGCAGCGACGATTTTACAGAAGTACTCAAAACTTCTTGGAAATCGACGACCCCTTTTTGGTAAGTCTGCAGAATGCTGGAATTCCTTAAGGACTGGACAGACAGGAACCTTGTCACTTCTATTGACACAAAAGACCTCTCTCCCGCAAAATTACAATGAAATGTGTAATTGACTGCAATGACAAGTTTGGAGCAGTACGATTTCAAAACGCTTCCCGTTTCACTAGCGACAAATTTCTAGAACTTCTTAGTTTTTATGTTGACTCAACATACGTGACTTCGGAGGGAAATGTCAAAGAAAAAGACGTCATATGCATTGGGTCATGCTTAAGCGATTCATATCTGGGTAACCGTGACCAGGTCCTTGCTGAACGCCGGAAAAATAACACCGATGTCGTGAAAGTGTTCAAGTTTGTTGAAGACTTCTTAATTATTTTGAACAACGTATCAGGTCATTTTCACTCAGTGGTTTCAAAAACCCTAACCTCGTTCATAGAAGTGCTGTCTCCTTTGTCGTAGACGGAAGTCCCCGTAGGCAATTCCATAAGGTTTTTAGACTTGCGATTGTACTTTTCACCACAAAAACCCTGCTGTAGTTATCGGCCGAGAGTCAATAAGCCAGCCCTACCATTTCATTCCACTCGTTCAACGCTCATAAAATACGCAATAGTAACCTCTCAATAATTATCTCATGAAGTCGTGTGACCACAAAGTGGAAACCAGTTTCAGAGATCAGGCCAAGCGTTTGGAAGATTGTGGTTACCCGATGCGTATGCTCCCCTTGGTCTTGGAGGGCTTGAGCAGGAAGTATAAAAACGCATCAAATGGAAGCAGTAGCTTTTCTAGAGCAAGGAAAGTTGCTGTGGTACCATACATTCATAGTATGTCACATAATCTCAGACGAATAGCTGCGAAGTCGGGGGTGGACGTGGTTTTCTCTGCCCCTGAACGATTACAGAAGCTATGCAAACAGGTTAATTCAGATAATAACAATAGCAACGTATGTTCGACTCATCATCGCAAACAATTCGTAACCTGCACTCATAACGTTGTCTATACCGTTTCGCTGTCGTGCGGAAGAACGTATGTTGGTCAAACTCAATCAATGAGAGGCTAAAAGAGCATGAGTATGACTTAGCTAGATTAATCTTGGGCCATTTGGGCATTCATTCCCGAGATTGTCCATGCAAACCCGTGTTTGAAAGTACGTCTATATTTCGTAAGGCTCATAGCAGGTTGACAAGGGAGATTGTGGAGGCTTATGAAATTGCAAAATTAAAGGAAATGTGCGTGAGCAAGCCATCAGTGTCGCTATCTCAAAAAGAGACGCGATTCTTCAGTTTATATGTGTAACTATTGCAGTGTATGTTTTGATCATGCCTTAGAGACGCGTACAATTCATCGACAAGCACGACTGAATGTTCTTTTTTGTGTCTTGTGAATAAAACCGGTAAGGACACAGGACTGTGGGAGACGGCAACACAGGGCGATTGTCCGCTTTGTGTTGTAGTCTCCCTCAGTCATGTGTCTGTACACTATAAATGAAAATAAACCCACCTGCGAGTATTTAACAGGTGATGTGCCCGAAAACCTCCCCATCCTCGAACATTTACTCCGATGTATGGGAGCAATACAGCGGCATTCCCTCGTTTCACTCCGTTGTCAGCTGCGGGAGGATTAAGTCGACATTACACGATTTTACTCTGCTTGAAAATCTTGTCCTCCAGTGAAAACTCGGACAGGGAGCTTTAAAAAAACTCCCCGCCGCCGAAACAGGTTGGTCACGCGGCGGTTCCCACGAGGCTGTGTGCCTCGCCAGTGACCGGGTGCCCTCGGTGGAGTCAGCAGTGCTCATGGCTGACGGTTTGTTACATCTGTGAAGTGTCTTTCCATTTTTCTTCAATTTGTTTCCTGTATTTCCTTTCAGAAAGCGTTATAGGCGTGCTTGAAGCTCACTGCATCTTAGCTTCAAGTACGTTAGCTGCGATCACTTTGTTGTCAACGATGAATGCAAGAGTAACGTTTTCAAGTGCGGAAAAAGGCCCAAGTATACCTCTAAGCTGCTCATTAAATAGTGATGTCAGCACATGTTTCTGACTGTGTTTTCGTGCTTCGTGACCATGGTTTGTGTTCTATTGTACGTGCAATGCGAGTTTTATGTCCTTGTGGGTACGTGCTGACAACGTTCGGCGTAATGTTTGAAAGGACCGCGTAACAATGGCAACAGCAGCCACTGTTCGAGCGATGACGACCGTGCTAGTCACGCATGAATGCCATACTCCAAGTTCGTTGCGGTGCTGTGTTGCCAGTGAGAAAGACCGGAGTGCAAGCAACTGTTTTTATGTATCTGTGCACGGATATCCTCACTCAAGAAAAACGGTAGGTCATAAGTATGTGTACTCTAAATAAGGCTTCTTACTGAGCGATGTGAACCAAATTGTTTTCGCGAATTTCGGTTTTGCTCACGTCGTTGCTTCCGATATTGCATTAACATTATGCTCTATCCCAGGCACTGATTTAGAAGCGTGCCTGCTGCCTCTGAGTGTGAGGATTCCCTCGACAGATCAGCAATGTAGCTCCTTTTCACAACCGACAGAGATTGCTTGGAAGCTGCGCAAGTAGTGCGGTCTACAAAATGAATGACTACGCACTTTTTTGTATTACGTCGGCTGCTGCGGGTCACGCGCACACATAATAAATTCTTCCTAGGCTACCACTATTTCGCAAAAAAAATTAATTTTGCCATGAAGCACATGCACCTACATTTTTCTTGCTTAGTGTAACTAACGCACTACTTTTTGCCCGCGAACGCCAGCCGTGTGCGAAGTCGCTTCAGCACTCACAGAATGGCATGCTAATGTTGAAAAATTACGCCATTAACTTTTTTTCGCGGTATTCTGAATTAACAGTTAATTTCAGAGCGGCAAATCTAGCAGTGATGTGCAAGTAGTGATGCGTGGCCGCCTGAAGTTCCGCCTGCACTGTCTTCGGGTTGCTGAGCCGGATGGCTCCTCCATGCAAATGCACCAGTGCCACAGGAATGCTGCAAACCCCACTACAAAAGAAAGCTTCAAAAGGCATTTGATCCGGTGGTAGGGAGGCCAACCAAGGCGGAGATCGCCCCGGGCCGTCCTCCGGAGAATTTTTCGACATTTGTGGCACTATCTCCGTATCAGGCAGCATAAATTTCTCTCAAAATACTGCTTGGCCCCTACAAACTGGATTAAATCCGCCCGACACAGCCAAAACCCCGAGAGCTCACTGTTGCGATTCGAACACGAGGGAAGCTTTCATGCTGCTGCCGCCACCGCTGCCACGGCCGACGTAATGAAAGACATGTATGGCATACCTGAATAATTAAAACCGGCTACATTACCGTCCTTCACCCTCCTGTTTCAAAGCGAATGCCATTAAATCATCATCAACATCAACATCGTATCGTGTTATTTCACACACGATGTGACATGCGCGCCGCGTAGCGTCGATACGCATAAACTTCGCCTTGTAGTTCCGTTATATTCCACCAGGTGTCCCGACATGTAGCAGTTACATACAGCAGCTGCATGCTGCGCGTAGCAGGACCTGGTTAACTCCAGCAGGCTAGGTGGCTATTTGCCACGGCCCCTTTGCGAAGGGGATGTCAATAAACCGTCATTATCATCGTCATCAACAGCAACGTACCGTGTCGCAAGTTAAGGTATGTGGTATGTGCGCCACGGTAGTTTAGACATCTGTGTTTACTCTTCGGTACACGTTGTAGGGCCTCCTCGCAAGGTGCGAACCGCAGCTTGAAGAAGCGAATCGCAGAGCTACGCGTGCGGTTGCAACCAGGCAACATCGGGCTCAGCAGACCGCTGTGCAGAGAGCAGGACAAGCCGCAGCGTAAGCCGCAGCTTGTTGTGGACGATGGGCAGATCATCAGATCCTTCAGATCAGAAGGATCAGAAGGGCAGAAGGATCCTTCAGATCCTTCAGATCCTTCTCATGAAAACAACGCGAAGAGACTTCGCCCCGAAGATTCTGCAGTACATGGTCTGGAAAGTGGTGCTCCTATGGAGCCGCTCCTCCAGCTTCCGCTGTGACTGCGCTTCGCGTGCCGCGCAGGCCTGCGACTTCTTTTCTTTTTTTGATGACGGGATATTTTTGCTATGATTTCATTATTAGGAAACATTAAGGCCAATCGCACTGACACTTTTATTACGGGTTACAATCAATTAAATACCGGTCCGCATATTTGCCATGGCTTATGGGGGCACTATACCGATGATGATGGTAATGTTTATTGACAACCGCTTTGAAAAGGAGCGGGGAAAAATAGTCCCCTAGCCTGCCTGATTTACTGGGAGTTTATTGCACCTATCTCTATCTAGCCTTTTGCCTACCTAATCTCTATCTCAGCGTTCATTAAGATCGAGATCGTTATTTCACACGTCTATCACTATACCGTACCGTTACCTGCAGTTGCAATGACTGCGGTTCTATAAATCTCTTCCCAATTTTTGTTCGTACGTCCACTACTATTTTCGCCTCATACTTCACTCGACTGCTCACTAGTTAATCTTTCCATCTTCTTTGAATCCGATGAGGAATTAGACAGTGTGCGTTTGAAACATTAAAACAGTAAAAGCCGCACTTGCTGGTAAGCACGGCTGCTCTATTTATATGTGCCGCCCCGTGTTTCTCCGTTATGTACGAGTGGCCGTGACAAAGCGACGCTTTTTTTTTCTCGTTGTGAATATCATTATAGCTGCGCAGGCAGCACTCGCAATCAATGTACAAACGATTCTTTCCCAACACACAATGACGCTAAAGCAGAGGCTTTGCGATGGCGACCGTACCACCGGATTTCGGTGCATTCAGGTCCGGGTCTTGCAGGCGAGCGGCAGCGGAAAGGGAGCAACCCCTACTGCTTTAGCGTCATTGCGTGTTGTGAAAGAACCGTCTAGATGTTGGTTGTGAGTGCTTCCTGTGCACTGTAACGGATTCACGACGGAAAAAAAATGAAGTCAATGCACCATGTCACATGTATTTCGTACGAGGGCGAATCAGAAAGTCCTTGACCTTATTCTTTATTAGCCAAAATAAGGTTTATAGAGGTCATTACAAATATCCGTACTATTCTACGTACCTTACCCTATTTTTCCACATTGCCCCCACGCCGCTTCAGACACCACAGCAATAAATTTGAGATGCCGCTGTGGTAGCAGCGACTCACGCGGCCTCCACGAATTCTCATTTTAATGCAAGTCTTCACGGTCTTTTGCGAACTAACAACACCACCTCCTCACACTTCGCAAAGCGAGGCACCTTTCTTCATACATGCGCTGCATTTCCCTGTGGATTTACAAAACGAACAACACATTGTTGCTCGTGCGTCGTGGACGTGTGAATATACACATATGAATAGCGGGGACTTGCTTATAAACAAGCGCCGTTTTGTACTATTTTGATTAATTCCAACGAACGCTAATTCTTCGGTATTTTTAATCGTCGCAGAAAAATATAGCTAGGCACAGTGCAAGGACCACACAGAATACCAGAATGCCACACATCGCACAAATGTGCCGCAGCGACAAGTTTGTGACAAGTGACCCAGGTCACCGTGTGTTTGTCAGCTGCACAAAAAACACATGGCGCAGGAACGTAAAGTAAGATACAAATAATGCTTCGCACAGGAACTGCCAATGATTATAAAGAATGCGTCGGTTTGGCATTACGCTATGTATACGTAACAACGTTTTTCGCACCAGCCAGTGCAATCGTTATTTAAGTAAGCATGAGGGTCGATTATTGTTTACAGCCAGTTTTTCACTGCTCGCAGCTAATGGAGACACGTCTTGAACCGCGAAGGTCAAATGAACGAAGGACACGATGCGTTGGTTTGCCTCGCACACGGTGCAGCATAGAAAAATTAAAGGGTCACTGTAGGATTAATTGCAGCGTAAGGTATCTAAAGCGAGTCTTTTCACAATCTAAAGGAAAGCGGTCAAATTTAACAGCAAGTAGTAACAAGGTCTATCAAGTTGCGTTGATGCTAAACTCAAAGATGTAAAAATGATAGTTGGATTAGTAAGAGGAAACGCATTGCACATGTCCCTTTGGCATCCTTATCTATGCACATCTTGTTTGTGTAGTTTTGTAGTTCAGATTCAGTTCATAAAATGACACAGGCTACGAAGACAGGTTTGGGAGGAAAGTTGCTCACGGCAGCTTGACAGTGCCTGCAATTGTAAGACGCGAGTGTAAATGAAAAAAAAAATGTGCGTCGCAAGCATCGACCAAGCGCTGCCACCTGTCATTGTTGCACGGCGTCTACAATAAAATGTTCATTATGAAAAAAAGAGGTGAGCCGTGCAGACAGGACACAAGAGTAGAGAAGTGGACAACACGGAACGCTGACTATCAACTGAAGGGAGCACTGAGGCCAAAAAAGAAAGACACAAAACTCATCTGCGCAAGCTCTGGAATGGTATTACCACGTGTCAGTCGGGTACATGTGCCGGTCTATGTGAAAGATAACTGTTAAGGCACTTAATCTCTTCCTTATGTAAAGTAATCGAAGGCTGACTCACGCACGCACTTCCACCATTATAGATATGCCATGCCTCTACCATAAGACGCATATCTTCATTCTTATGCCTCTACAATATCGTGCATTCATCTAACTCTGGCGTGCAGTTACAATCTTGGCAATGCAGGGAAATATTAGAAGGCGATCCACAGGTTAACGACCGTTTATGCTCCATTAGCCTGTTATTCATACATCGCCCCGTTTTCCCTACGTAGAACTGGCCACAGCTAAGGGGAATTTTATAAACCACACACATACGACAGTCAGTAAAACTATTGTTCTTATTGTGCTTCACTGAACAAATATCTGTTCTTTTTTGCCTTCTACCTGCTCCTTTTTCCTCTGCACAGCAGCGCATATCTTGCCTAGCTTATTGGGAGCAGTGAAAGCAAAAAAAAAAAAGAAAATAAAATGTTCTAGGATTTGAAACGTTTCAGACTGGTCTTCCTGAGCTCCTTCGGCGAGAGTACGCGGCTGCAATTTCTTTTCAACTGCGAGAAATTTAGTCTTGAACCAGGGCGCTTCATACTAAACCACTTTGCGAGGAGGTGTTGGCCCCACCGATTTTCTCCTCTACTGTAGGCAGGTGGTACTTGTTGTCCATGGTGGGTTGGGCCTTTTTTGATGTAGGAGAAGCGCAGAGGAAAATTTGTTTTGAAGGAATACTTCGGAACAGAGATGAAAATAAATGGGCGCCTAAAGTGCAGTAGTATCTGTACCTGAAAAGCATGGACAGAGAATGGAGGAAGAGGTCCATAAAGTTGGGAACCAAATACAAGTAATTGAAAGTGTAGATAGATAACAAGGAGTCACGAAAAAAAAAAAAAACTCAGAGTAACAGACACAGTGTATTGGAGGCGAAGAATCGAAACAAAAAAAGACATGAAAATTTACTAAAAAGGGTAGGAAGGAATTAGAAGGAAAAATCTGTACGATAACACAAGGGACAGTGCCTTTCTGTTTGACGCTATAGATAGCTGGTTGCCTAAAGAGGAAAGCATACCGGAGGCAATACTTGCAACAAAAGGAGGTATCTGTATGCTGCAGCAAAAGAAAAAAAACTGGCGACTACTCAGCGTATTCTAAAGGAATGCGAAGGGATTCACGCAGTGAGACCCGTATGTAACGTACACCTTCTAGAACACCTTTCACATCGACCATCGACTCAGAAGGCACTAAAGACACTTTTGTGCTTTCTGAGAACGTCTGGCTTGCGCGAGCGCCTTTGACTCTGTAGTGCTGTTCGTCTTTCTACCCCATCTCTCTCTATCTCTGCCTTCTTTCCATTCCCCTTTTCCCTTTACCCAGTACAGGGTAGCCAACCATACTCTTCACTGGCTAACATCCTTGCCTTCCTTTTATCTCTCTTTCTCTCTAGAAACGCTTGGATTTAAAGTGCACGGAAGTATGAACCGATAAGCTGTCGAGATAAGCAAGAGACGTTTAGAGCACTGGTGAAAAAAAAAAGGCAGGGAATATATTGATACAACCATATCCGTTATAGACACAGGTACCTGTACGAGGTAGATAGAGAAGTTTTGAGGAAATAAAAAAGGTAAGGACATGGATTGAAAAATTCTAGAATGAAAAGCCTGTATAGCCATGAACTCAAGCCGGCTAGCTGAATATTCATCGCCGCTCTGTTTCAAAGGGCATGGCAATTATTCATCATCATCATCATCAAAGAACCGCAGTCATTGCAAGTTTATGTAATGGTACAGTATAGTCATGGAGGTTTTAAATACGAAAGTCTAGAAAGACATGAGATAGAAAAAATCTCGATGGTGATAGATGCAGTAAAATCTGAGTAAATCAAGCAGGCTAGAAAGCTTTTTGCCCGCGCCTCTTTCCGAAGGGGACGGCATTATCAATATAATCGTCATTATCATAGTCATCAACAAAGGTGCCGAGCACGAGGCCTACATCTTGACGCAATAGTTCTGCGGAAACGCGCAAGGTGGAGAGAAGCAATTAATTAAGGGAACATCACACATCCAGTAGCAACTGCTACAAAGGAAGCCCATACGGGTTCGTTGAATGAAAATCCTCGCAGTTGAAGAAAAATTGGTCCTGGTCCGGGACTCGAACCCGGGACCACCGCCTTTCCGGTTCAGCCGCCCTACCATCTGAGCTAACCAGGTGGCTAGCAGATGGCCGGGCGAAGTCGAATTTGTCAACAACTCAAAGCAAAGGCAACAGTTTGACGTAATAGTTATGCAGAAAGCCGCAAGGTGCAGGGAAGCAATTAATTAAGGGAAAATAAGGCTGAGATTAAGGAAAAATGAGGGAAGAGAAAATTAAGGGTAGAGCGGCTACTCTAGAAAGGCCGTGGTCCCATTTTCGAGTCCCGGGCCAGAACGAATTTTTCTTCAACTGCGAGCCTTTTCTTTCGAGGCACCCGTATGGCTTTCCTTTGTAGCAACTGCTACAATTGGGTGGATGTCTCATTTTCGCCTAATTAAGGCCTATACTGGTGGCTACTGGTGTCCATGAGAGTGCTACTGGAGGATTTTAAGGATAAGGGCTGAATCGCCCCATTCCATGCCCTACCTGACGGCTTGTCACTCAAAGATAGGGGGAAAAGCTGTAAGCGGCAATACACGACAACTATTACCGTTTTATCTCTTACGATCATATGAAGTCAGTAGTCAATAAAGCCATGGAAAGCAAAGAGGTAACTGAGCTTGAAATTGAAATGTAGACAATAATGGTAACAAGAAGAAACGACAGTGGACGAAAAGACTTGCCACCAGTGGGCACCGAACCAACAACCTTTGTATTACGCGTGGGATGCACTGCCGATCATGATACAGTGGCGGCCACCAATCCGCCCACTTGCTTGTGTATTTATGTGTACTAAATCTAGCCCTGGGAATGGTAGCAAGCGCCACTCATTCCCATGGCAGCAGGATGTGGGACACACTTTTTGGCCCGATGGCGTCATGCAGCAAGTGAACTTAAAGCATTAGGTAGCACGCGAGGGATTATTAGCCACGTGCCTGTTGTTCTAAGCTAACGTGTTATGTAACGTCATCGGGTGAAAATGGTGTTCCCCGTCCGCCCGCCATGGCTCTTAGTGGCACTGGCGAACACTCCCAGTGCTTGACTTTGTACACATAAATACCGAAGTTGGGTGGACGTACTGATGGCCGTCGCTGTAGCACAACCGGAACTTAATCGCGTGCATAATACGAATGTTGAGGGTTCGCTCGCCAACGGGGCCAACATACCTTCTCGTCCACTTTATTTTCCTTTTTCTTCTATATTTGCTACATTTCAATTTCCGCCACATTTGTTTACCGCTATGCCTCCTTGACTTCTTTGCGAGATGGCTATATGTGATTGTGATTAACAAAAATGGAGATCGAGCTCCTCTGTTTCCCATCTCCTTGTTCATACCTACCTACCTACCTACCTACCTACCTACCTACCTACCTACCTACCTACCTACCTACCTACCTACCTACCTACCTACCTACCTACCTACCTACCTACCTACCTACCTACCTACCTACCTACCTACCTACCTACATACATACATACATACATACATACATACATACATACATACATACATACATACATACATGCATACATACATACATACATACATACATACATACTATGTGCAACTGACGATGACGGTGGTCTGCTCGCTAATGTGTAGGCGTAAGAATGTGTAAGCGCGAGTGAACAAGGACGTATAAAGAAGCAGACACACAGAGACAGCGCTGCCTCCGTGTGTATGTTTCTTTCTTCGTCCTCGTTGAGTCACGAATACGCATTCTATCATTGTTAATTTAATTAGTAAGCAAATGTTTACAAGCTTATATGGCAGATAAAGCTACCATCCCTACTCCGTACAGCTATCTACTAATTTCCTGTCGCAATCGGTGCTTCGCCTTTCTGACGGAAGTGCGGATTTTTGTAAGCACGACCTAAACTGCGAGTCCTTTTTGCAGATGGTAACAAGTATAAAATAATGTATGTGCTTCGCGGGGCAATAAGGGGCAAGTACCGTCTCCTTTTTTAGCGCAAAGTAGAAGTTTTGCTGGAATAACCAACATAAACTTTTGGAAGCGGTTGTTGCGAAGTCCTATTGTAATGTGATTCTATTAAAAATGCAGCGTGATGGACATCTGGCGCAATTGAGCGAGGTATAAAACTTGCAAAATGCTAACGACGAGTGCTCCTGTTGGGTTCCCGCCACCAAACTGAGGAGTAGATGTGCGGGCGAGCATGGAACGTGCGTATGAAGCTTGTAGCCCGTGCTTGCTCTGCTGCAGGTCCCCTTAAGTTTGATGCGATGTTCTAGGATACACATAGCGTGTCCGCTGCATAAAATGTCCCCGCTAATGAAAACGTTGTTCCGCCCAGCAGAATATGTAGAGTCTATTTGGGCATGTTCCCGATCTTGCACTACGAAGGCGACGTTGACAATACTGCCATGCAATATAGTGGCGACGCGAAGTGGCCTTGACTGGAGGAGTTAGAACGTGAGTGGTGCTTAACGCCGTTCCTGTTTCCATCACAGGAAATGAAACAAAATAGGATGCATGGCACGTTGAAGATACCTTATGTAGCAATCTAGCGCCATAATCTAGACAGTATGGTGAAACTGGCCTCTCAAGCGCTAGTGTATTCAACCACACGAGCGGCTCAGCTTGTCACAGCCGCCGCGGAAGTCTCAGTTTCAGTTTATTTTTTTTAGTAAGTAGATATACATGCTTAGAGAAGTATAGAGAAGGAGGTCTCAAAGCATGTGGCCAGAAACGCGACTATCGAGGCCGGCACGGTTTTAGGTGGCTGACACGCAGCTCAAAACGGCGCTTTATCTCAATCCTGTAAAAAAACGAATACCTTGCCATATGCGCACTGCACGTATTCTTTTTGGCTGCACTTAACAGTTAAAAATAGGGTGAAATACTGACGATGGGTTTACGTGGCCTGTAGCAGAGCTCGCGAGGCCTACAAACTTGAGACGCGTGCCCTGCGCTCGCCCTAAAGTCCACGCTTCACAATGACGGTGGAGATCCAATGTGTGGACAGCGTTGCAGCATTATGGAAGCGGTCTGCTCGGTATAGTGCAGTGCCTTAATTGTAGATGAAGTCCTATTATTTAGACGCTGTGGGATTTCATATCTAAACCGTTCTGTACCGAGGCACAATGCGAAGTGGTGCTAAAAAGTTAAAGCCCCCTTTTACTTTTGATTCACTACAAAGAGTCCGGTCCGACGATGATTTTTTTTTAGTTTAGCAGTATCATGTGAAACAGTAGAAATATTAATCTACTTAACGCCACAGCAACCAATATGTTTTTGCACTTCGTTTCGGCGAGAATGCAAGAACCTTCAATTTTTTCCACAGGCGTCAGAAAGACGTAAATGAGCATTGTAATGCAAGGGAATATTTCAGATCACTGTAGTTCTTTTACGTTTTCACACTAGTGTCTGAAGCAATGCGTGCTTTTCCCTTTTTTTTAAATACCTAACTTGCCGCGCCTTTAGCGTAATGGCCTTGTGGTGTTCGTGCAAATTATAAGTACCAGTATGCAACTAAAATAAACACCGAAGCATATTTCAGAAAATCAATGGCGCAGAACAAGTGCTGGCAACGCTTCCTGAAGCATGAGTCACTTAAGTATGACTCACAGAGGTATGACTCCAAGAGTGGCTAACAAAAGTGTGGCTCAGCAAACTATCAGTGACTCACCTCAGGGAACAAAGCTACGAACGCTCCTATCTCTCTAACGAGAGCCCAAGTCGATCGGTCCTATCGAGAGTCGCATTCCTTATCTTCTTCAATCTGCCTTACAAAACCTCAGTTTCGTGCTGCTTTCTACTGTGCCGGTTGTCGCTTTCCCTATCCTACGCCGCTTTCTCAAGGCACCAGCCGCTTCCAACGAACTCTTAAAAACGTTTTAGATTCCTTTCTGTATATCTCCCAAAATAAGGGCAAAGAGGATTAGTTAAAAATGGGACCTCGCCTTTAAGTAGCAGCTTCGCGGATAGTTTGCTCGAACATTTTTTGCATACGTACTGGCCACCACTCAAGCAGCAAGCTTACAAGCTACTGGCGTCGTTGAGCTAACCTGCAGTGCACTGTGGTTCCTCACTCAGATCAACGTCAGCCGGTCCAGTGCTGTTTTGTGCGCTAGCGAATTCGTCGCATCCCGACCCTGCAGGCTCACCAAGAGACCTTTCCTCTCGCCAGGCTCGCCGTTCGGTCAACAATGTCCTCTTGGAGTCTGCCCACTGCTATTGCTTACTGATGGATGAAGAGTGGGAAGTACAGACCGAGCAACGGTAGTTCGGAACGTCCTGCGTCAACAGTTGAGAAAAATATTGACTGCTGGCAAGGGTATCTACGCTATTCTGCTCCGGTAAGCTGCGTTTTGGTGATTGTCATGTTTAAAAGCACTTTACAACAACTTGGAAAAACACAGGGAATGCGGGAGGTGAAATTCATGACGACGAGCAAAATTAGAACAAGGTGATAACAGGAGCCAATGTTTCGACAACTGGTCTTGGCCAAACATTGACTACTGCTTTCACCGTGTTCTCATTTGGCTTACCATAACTTGTTTCTTATAATGTCCTCATACAAGCGAGAGCATGCTTTTCGTCGTAAAACGCAGCCCCATGTGAGAACAATTGTCGATAGATTTTCTAGCGTTTAAAGAAATCGTGAACATTGTGAGCGAATTCAATTGCAATTTAGCCATGCATGCATCAGTTTTATCGCGTTATGCAAACACTTGGCATTGCGTGTGCTCTTGTGACATTTTAACGTTCCTTTTTCTCAAGGAAAGCAGTATAAAATAAGCGCTGCTCGTCCAACGAAAACAACCTGGTTTAGGATATGTTCATCAAGCGCCACGTAAACAAACAGTGATTTCCGTTAAAATTACTTCCTTGATCCTAGCTGTTCTAATGTAGTATCTAAGAATACGTAGGAGACATTTATTTCTTGTCACCAGCGCAATACAAACCTTAACAAAGAGGATACGCAGATAGTAGAAACGCTAGACTAAATCAAATGTTTGCCTAATCGAAGGCCACACACGCAAGATCTATTAAATGTAAATCGATATTAGTGCTCACGCATGCTACTCATCCTCTGACTAAAAACCCACTTTGCATTGTTTTCGATGCCAATAGAAGCGGTGCTGATGTAATTATCACCATTTTTTTACGTTAAGTGCCTCAAAGATCAATGTGCTAGGTGGTGATTTAAACCTAGCTCAGAGACGTCTTGGTTTCACTGACGTGGTCGAAAGTGATCAGAAAGATGTTCTAGCCGTGCTTTTGCTTCAGAATGCGCTCATCCTATCATTTTGGCAACTTCCTGTCAGACTAAAATTACATTTGCCACACGAGTGTGAAATACTGTAAACGACTTGAGCCCTATACGGGAAGATGCGCATGCTTTTCCTCTGTACAGTAAGAAAGTTGACGACGGAAAGCGGCGCTGAGTTCGCAGCAAGACGTTGGCTACAAAAGTGCAGCGTCCTTAAGAAAAGTCAATCTGGCTACCCTGTTCGCGGCCATATCTTTGAGCATTGCGAAAGTGGAAGTGGTGTCGCCATCGCTAGTACTAACTACGGCGAGGCGACTAGTACGGCGGCCTGGGAGTGCTGTGTGTCGGTGCGGATTCTTCGGTGTCTGTCTCGATCATCCTAGCAATGTCAAACGAAAACGTGTAGTGGTGCAGGGACTGAGCCATTGTTCCAGACGGCTTTACGGAAAGGTGCCTCGACTTTTATTTTGCTTGTGTGAGCGTGTCCGGCCTGCCCAACCCTGAGGCTGAACGGAACCACAAGTTCTTGTGCGAGTCACACACTGACCCAGCGTCTGCCCGCATTGCACCTCCGTCGAACAGGCACGATGGCCTAAATATTCTCTGCCCCCCCCCCCTTTTTTTTGCGGCAGGTGTAGGAGCTGCGAAGTTTAATGTCGGCTGTGAAGCAGCGCGCGCATTTACTGCTTATGCGCGGCGGTTCACGTGGTCGAATCTATTAGCGGTCCGCAAGCATGCGCGTGTGCGCGCGCTGTTTTTTGGGGCACGAGATGCGCGCCCCCTGACTCTTACTATCCCTCGAATAATTTCGTTAGAGTTTCACACCATGAAAGCATTTCTTATTACGCATTGTTTAACAAGAAACTCGTCAATTTGCTTCTCTTCTTCGTGTAGAATGAAAAAGAAAGCTATTGTTCCATGCGAACTTCATCATTGCAGAAGTGAGTAGCTGCAGAGACTTGGAACGGTTTGACCACTGCCGACAAGTTAAAAATTATGCAGACTGTCAAATGTAGCTTTCATGCCAAATGCGCGAAATCATTCACGACGGAATAAAACGCAGGGTGTGACGAGTACCAGAATACCGCGATTTACGGCCTGCGGCGTGTTTCACGCAACTATGCTCACGCACGCACACGGGAACGGTTACCAGTGTTGGTAAAACACCGATAATCAATATGTACCAGCATGACGCCCTGTTTGCGTCACTATTAACAACGAGCCCTGCCCAAAGCACGAGAGTTCCGCTAATACAGCCTGTCTTGTCAGTCTCCTCAACACAACTGCTTCGCGGTGTCAAATAATAATGTCAGGCACGTCAGCCGATTTCTGACCCAAACCTCGAACTCCTACACACAAAGTGCCCAGAGCAGGCCAAATGCCGAAGTATTTGGCGTAAAAACGGTTAGCCTATTTAGGCTAAGGCGCAAAAAAAAAAAAAAAAAGGCGACGCTCAGATCGCTAAACAGATACTTCGACACACAAAGCTGTGTGGGTGTGTGTCGCTACATAAATATATGTGCGGTCTTTTTCGGTGCCGTCTATCTATATATACAAACCAACAGGGACATATCTCTATGCTTAAGGTGCGCTTATACCACGCTAGCTCGATAGAAATTCACGAGGAGTGTCGTTCATCAAGCAGCCGTGTCTGGCCCAGGTAGTTACATATGCGTACACATATGCACGGTATCGTCCACTCTTAGGGTGAACACGCGAGCGCCTGGTTGCACTTCGCGGAGTGCCACTGGAGTCGGCGTGGGCGTGCGTCTAAGCAAACCTGCGCAGGCGCGCAAATGCCTGCAGGCGTGGCTTCGTGCCGTCTGCCACATTGTTCGCGTATGCTTTAGCGCATCGAGCTTGCATTGCCGTGAAACAAACTTACCTTTCGTTTCAGTGTCGCAACTTGGAGACCGGTAGATTTATCACGCTAAGCGGAGGGAACTTCATAACGCAACGTAAATTCTTAAGAAAAGTACGATCGCATAGCTATGTTTTGACACGCAGTGTTAGCAAATTCTTCGTTTCTTAAGAATCATCCGCAAGGCAACGTTAGCGGGATCATCTCGTCGGCTTTACTGTGCACAGTGAGTATGGGAGGTACGCGTGTATATCTTACGGAGAACGTGTTAAGGGGAGTTCGTGGGCCATTCTCTTGTGACTTTGAAAGCAGGTGTGCGACGGTGTGAGCGGTATCAGCCGCTAATCTTAGGAGACTCGGAGTTTCGAATGTTTACTTTGAAACGTTGAGATCAACGACTCTAAAGAAACTGCGTTGCGTATAACTCACTGAAATGGAAACTTTATTTGCGGGTTTTATAGCCTCTCATTTGTAGTTTTTTTCTCGTCAAAATTGAAATGACACATTGGAGTGAGATAAAACAAACGAGAATAGATAGAAGTCGAGCGAAATATGTTGATGTTGAAGTTTATTGAAAAACGAAAATGGCCAAGAATTTTCCAGTTTAAAACTAAATTAGAACATGCTGAGCCCACAGATATTTCGTGTGGACGTCGTCACTTTTGCTTCAATGAAAAGTATCCGCTGTCGACTCGTGCTAGGTGCTGAGTTAAGTTAGGCAAAGTGTCGGGTCTGCTTTTATCGCGATAGCGTTAAGGACCCCGTGTCGCAGAAATTGCGGCGCCGGCCTCCCGCGTCAACCGTCGTTTCGTAAAAAAATCATTTCTAACCACGCATTCCCAACCACGAGGCAACGCATGTAGCGCAAGGTAGTTACTGAACACATTGACTTTCTCAAGGTAAAGTACGTCTGAAAAATGATAAAGTACAACTTACAGAGAGCTACAGACATGATAGCGTCGGATTGTAATATTAATATGCGAGAAAACATAATTCTGTTACGCGGAAACTCAAAACACAAACGCTTTTCCAGCGTTTCTACCATCCATAGAGCGACCACGGCCTCCAAGATTTGTGCGCGCCGGCCCCGGCAAATCTCAAACGCCATAAAGCGGGAAACCCGGTTCCTTCCACCAACTCCAGATGGCGCTCGCCTCCCTCGGCTAGCGGGCGACGCAAGAGGCCGCGTTTCTACCATAAAGCCCACCTTCGTGCACAGAGTTCGCCGCCAGCGTTTCCCGACAAACATTGCGGTTACATGACCCAATGAACAACTAGCCTCAGAAATTAGACAGATATATCATCGCAGCCATGAGAAGGGACACAACGTAATCTTTCAATGGCTTCCAGGACATTGCAACATCAGTGGGGATGACCACGCCGACAAAGCCACCCCATCTTCCCATGAAAGTGGTCCACGTGTCTTGATTCCGCTTTCGCGAAAAGACGCTGCGGCTCGGCTGGGATCGATGTCCCGTGAATGTACTTTGCCCCTGTGGGACTCGAACGCTTTTACCATGTGTCCTTCGCTTTCGCTGTCTCCGGACATGCGGATGCACCTACCGCCTGGGTCATGCTGTACCGTCTGTCGCTAGGCGTTGCATTTACGAACTCATATGCTTTCCTTATTGGAATGGCCAACAGCCCCACCTGCGACACATGCAAGAACGATGAGACGCTCGCACATATCTGTATGTGCCCGCGATATAGTGCCCACAGACAAGTGCTGCGCAGAGTACTGGACCAGTTGGACAATCGTCCACTATCAGAACTCAAAGATTATGGTCAGTGCTGCCAAAAAACAACCGCGCTGAAGGCCTTACTCGCGTAATTAAGGTTCCTGCGGTCTCCGGGGCTTCACGATAGCTTTAAAGGGAAGCTGAAACACTTTTCGAAAAAAAAATCAGTTCCCTGCGGCATTTTACAGTTTTTAGTCCATTGAACACGAATATATAGTTTAAAAAGGGCGGAAACAAACGAAAGCGGCTCTTTTTTGCAAGAAAACACGCACCAGCGCCTCAGGGCATCACGCGAACGCCGCTGTTGCCTGTGATTGGTCGGGACCGCTGTGACGTCATTCACTCATTCACGGGCCCGGAGGAAGGAAACTCAGGAGAGGCCCTGACGTCACTCTTTGTGAAGCGAAAGTGAAGCCGGAAGTTGGCGTTGCTCATGGCGTTGCTCCACCTATCGGGCCAGCTCTCCGCTCTTGTTTACATTTCTCGCGGAACCACGCCGCGCTGCGCGCAACCGTGCTGCTCGGACTCGCGCGCTCCGCAGCAATACTAAACAATCATTAGCAAGTTAGCATGATTCCGCCAAAGAGGGCAAAACACCCCGAGGTTATTCCTTCGTACGTTGCCATTGCCGTGGCGCGGTACACTGCGTACAGCGTTGCATGCGCGTTCAATCACGAACTTTAGTTCCTTCTGTCCCACCTGGCCACAGCAACATCCGGTAGAGCGCGGTCCAGATAACGCAGCGCAACAAAACACGGAGACCAACGCAAACCTGCCCGCACGGCGCCTTTGCCACGGTACGAAACCTACGGAGCAACACGTGTGAGCGCACAAAACAATAACAAAGCCGCCATTGTGGCCCGAAAGGCGGCGCCGCTACAGCAAAGAAATAAAAAGTGAGCAACAAAGAGGAGAACCCACTACGTCATTTCCTCCACACTTTTCTCCTAGCGCGCGGAGGGGGTAGGGCCTCTCCTCAGTTTCCTTCCTCCATGTTCACGGGGATCACCGGTCGGTGCCGCCATTTCAGAGCGTAGCACGTTGTTCTGGTCTGGCTTCACATATGAGTTGTAAGCATTATGGAACGTTCTCGCTGTCTCGGACAGCTGTATTTTCGCCTCACATGTTCGAACCGACAGCCGATACAGAAAACGATGGCGGCAACAACGAGGTTGAGTGTGCCAACAGCCAGAACGATACGGGCACCTTCTCACGCATTGGAAATATTAGCTGGTACGTATGTTTTTTCATGTAGCTGCACGTTGCAATGATAGGAGAAAAAACGCGCTAAAGTGTCACTGGAAACTTGCTGCTGGAAGAATGCCGAAGCACTAACTTCTCATTAGATTGTAAACAAGGGTGCAATTCCGCGATGTAAAGCACCTTGCCGCTGCTTGTCTAAAGTTTCAAAGCGCGCATATACAGTGCTGCGAGATACAGTCATGGAAGTTGCTTATCACACACATCCAGATCGAGATGGCCAGGGGGATTATATGTGCAATATTCAGACTATGGTTCGACGACTTTGCGATTGTGGCTCGATCACGAATCTGTACGCGTGCTGCATGCTAGTGTTGACATACAGATATTAGGCAGCTTTAAAACCGCGGTGTGGTAAACACAGTAACTTTAGGGTAACTGCAACCGTACGTCAAATGTCGCTAGGCAAGGCTAGCAACGCTAACAACAACGCGTTTCCGCATGGTCGTAAGGCTATCCGTCTACGCTAAAACTGTGTTACCAGAAGTTCGATCATGGCTGCAAATGTTCACATTTCTCGAGTGTGTCAATGTGGGCACCGGAACACCGGAATTGGAATACCGATTGCCCGCATCGTTGTCAAGCTCCGATGACAATCACTGTCGCGGAAATGGTCCGAGCACAGCACAGTTGATTTCATTGGAACGAAATGCCCTCTCCTCACCGCACGGAACCACTGCGCTGCAAGCATCTTGTCCTTCGGGAACATCTGAAACAACACATCGTCTCGCCCGCCTGTGTTCGCACGTTTCGCCCAGCTGAATGCTGCACAGAACGAGGGTATGTTGAGTGCCCTTGGCTGTAGGCACTCACGCAGCACAGAAAGGAAGCACAGGTCACGAAAATCGCAAGAGAAAGCAAACGTCAGCGGCGGCACATCTCTCGTGGCGTCGTTTAGTAAAAGGCAAGACAGAAAGAAACACGCCAGCACATGCCAGCACGCCGGTCCACGGGCACGCTCCCCGGGAATGACGTCACTGTCTCCGGTTCTCTCCTCCGGCTGCCTCCTCACCCGGCACTCCAGCAAGCGACGGGGGCGTGTCCGCGGGTGGGACTTAAAAAGCAATTTCCGCCCCTTATATTAGGAAAATGAAGGAAAAACTCAGAACGGTAAATTAATAGGTATGTTCTTCCCAACCCCAGCAATTCATGGAATTTGAAAACCGTTTCAGCTTCATGTTACGAACGCCGCCCCTACCGCTCTAAGTGTACGCCGGTTTGTTCGTGCTCGTCTCCTTCCACTCTCTATTTTTACCCCCCTTAACCCTTCCCCACGTGCAGGGTAGCCAACCGGAACTATCTCTGGTTAACCTCCCTGCCTTTCTATGCATCCTTTTCTCTCTCTTTCTCTTCCTTGCGGTTACATAAGCTGCAGTTTCCGGGAAGCGTGAGAAGCAGTCACGGACCTTTGAATACTATCGCGTTCCACTCTTAAAGGCGAAGCTTAAGTGAGTGAATAAACATTTATTTGGTCCAGCAAAGCGCGATCAAACGCGCACCCGGCTAATCCCACGACGGGACTGACAGATCTAGTCTGCCGGCCCGATCGCGGGCGCGCTGGACGGCCAGGATTTGGTCCTCAAAGACGGGACTTCACAGGAGGGCGTCCCACTCTTCCTTGGTGAACTTCGGGCCCAGCGACCCGCACTCCCAGAGCATATGAGGGAACGTAGCTACCTCACCACAGGCCACGCAAGAACAATTCGGATAAATCTCGGGATATATGCTATTAAGGGACGCCGGATTTGGGTACGAGTTCGTTTGCAGAAGTCTTAGTGTGACCGCCTGCGGCCTGCTTAGCTTGGAGTGAGGCGGGGGAAAAACCCTTCTCTCTAAGTAAAAGAATTTAGTGATTTCATTGTGTCTGACAGGAGCGTCTCTGTGTCCGGGGAGAGAGTCGCCCGTTCCGAAGACAGCGCGGCCGGTAAAGCCGCGCGCAGCCTCGTGGGCAGACTCGTTGAGGCTCAGAGGAACCCCCTTAATCGCCCCGACATGTGCAGGGACCCAAAGGATCGAGTGCATGGAGGTGTTGCCGTGTTTGGCGCCTTTCAGAATTTGAACTACCTGCCGTGCTACCCGGCCTTTCTGGAATGCCCTGGTGGCGGCTTTAGAATCGCTATACACCCTGTCTCTCCGACCGTCTTGCATGGCGAGTGCAATGGCCACTTGCTCGGCCACCTCTGGGTTCGTCGTCCGGACGGAAGCACAGTTGATGACTTTGCCCAGCGTGTCAACGACGGAAACCACAAAAGCGTTGCCGTCTCGGTATGCAGCTGCGTCCACGAAGGTTGCTGCGATTTTGTCATTGTTTATTTGCTTTAGTATATTAAATGCTCTTGCCTTGCGACGACCTGCGTTGTGAATGGGATGAACGTTGTCGGGCAAAGGGGGCGACCACGATCTTCTCCCCTATTTCTCTGGGGATTTGGATGTCTTCAGCCAAGTTCTTGGTTGTTGCGAGTCCGATCTCCTCGAGGATACGCCTGCCGGCCGGCGTGGTGGACAGGCGAGTTAGCTGGGCCCGTTCCTGAGCCTCGGCTATCTCCTCCATGGTGTTGTGTATGCCGAGCCGAAGGAGGTCCTCTGTATGCGTTCTGACGGGCAGCCCGAGGGCTCTCTTGAAGGAATTTTCTAATGAGGGCATTAAGCTTTTCCCGCTCCGCTCTGAGCCAGTTGTGCATGGCCACCGTGTAGGTGAAGTGACACAGCACAAAGGCGTTGATGAGCCGAAGCAGGTTGTCCTCCTTGAGGCCACGGTGTCTGTTCGTAACCCTTCGGACGAGGCGAAAAGCATTGTCGGTTTTCGCAATTATCTTGCGTAACGCAGTGCCGTCGCCGCAGCGTGATTCTATGAACATACCCAGGACTCTGATGGTGTCGACCCTGGGTATCGGGTCACCGCTCCGAGTGAACAGGTGAATGTCACTTCCCGAGACCGGTTACCAGCCCTTGGGTCTGCGGCCTTTTTCTTTTCTATAAAGCTAGGAGAAGCTCAGATTTGGTCGGGGAGCATCTGAGTCCGGTGGGTAGCAGGTTCTGCTCCGTGACGTCTACCGCCCCTTGCATGGCGCTTTCCACTTGCCCTTCGCTACCGCCGGTGCACCAGATAAGCGTCCTCCAAATTTTTTTCCCAGGGGAAAATAAACGCGAGACGGATCGCTGCTTTTCGGCAGATACGTTCTTGAGTGGTCATTCAATCCACCTTTTACATGGCGTGACAGGCGTGACGTGGCGAGCAGATTAGGCGCGAAACGTTTTGAGAGGGTCGCGCGCGACACCGCGCGCCGGAAAGTCCCCCCCCCCCCCCCCAATATAAGCGCTAGGACGCGCGCCGCTGCAAGCACTCGTGCCATGTACCGCGTTGAAACTGCACGGGCAGCTCGATGTCGTTGCGATGCTGAGAACGTGCGCAGCGTACAACTGCAACTCCACTTTAAAACAGAAAGTGGCCAAGGCTTCGTCCGAGTGGTTCGGACTGCACCGTGAGTCAGGTAGTTGCCGCCATTCATTGATGGCTAGTCAAATTAACGAAAAACCCGTGCGTTACACTTGGGCGACACTTAAAAAGATCACGTTGCTGATGAAGTCCGTTTGCAGCAATACGGTCCCCACTTGCGGGTGGTGGCAGCGCGTGCCAACTTAGCGAAATAAGGTGCGGTAACACTGCGTCGGTACGATACCGACAAGACGCTCACATCAACGATTGATGAACTATTCAGTACAGTGCGTCACTGAAAGCATTTTATCATACCAGGTCGACAATGACGCAGCCGACGAGCGCGAGTTGCCTCACTGCGACTAGCTTTCTTGTCGACGGCACCGACAAATCAGTCTGCCGACCATCGTTCGACCGAACCTCGCGTGATCGGTCCTCGATCTGACAACGCGATAGCAACAGCGGCTTCGCTTGTATATATAATTAATCGCCCTCAAAGTAAGCCAGAACATGCCTTCGAAGTTGAAATGCACAAGCTTCAACTCACTCACCCGTGCACATGAAGTTTGAGCCATCTTGATCCTGTTCAACGAAGATTAAGCCTGGTGCCGTCGTCTTCGTGCACCCGCTACCGGCGGAATTAGGAGGAGGAGTGAAGCAGTTAGGAGGAAGAGAAGTGCTTTTATAGTTCAATTCTGTCCTTTGCGATTTGAAATCAACTACACTTCCCTTCGCACGGCGCGTACACAATAAACCGCAAACGGCGACACAGCGCTGTGCCAACATCTGTACATCACTGTACCGTACGGTAGGCTGCCGGTCGCATTTGGTTGGTGTGTACGTGTTATGTTGACACATTTCTCACCTACATATATGTACCGTTTACCTCTGCGTAAAACAGGAAACAAGAGACGGTGAATTTGGTATATAACAGCATAAACAACCGCTTCGCTCAGTTATACCAACGGTATCAGTGATTGTACCCGCGTTTTGGCGAAAGAACAACAGAGCACCTAATTTATGCGAGCACAGTTTTCTCTAATGTTTTATAGCACGCGCAAACTGCAAGTATGACGGAGTTAAAGAAAAGCGAGAATAAGAAATAAATTAACAGCCCGTAATATGCTATCTGGATCACAGTCGCCATTGATTGAGTAGTTCGGCCGCCCATGTTGACTCGTCTCTGGGTCGAACAACACGTATGCGCAGATATGTATGCTTTGCTACCTTTTGACATTATTTCATATCCCCGACGCACCTTTTCCACAATATTTGAAGCTAACAACGATCTGTGTCTGTAGATGTCGATGAACAATTGCAACGCTTTGATAAATCCGGCGTGGAAGGCTGCGCTCGAAGACTTCTTAAATATGCGAAATGTCTAAATAATCTTTAAAAAGAATACAAAAAGCCAACTCTGTAAGTGCAGAAATCAGGGACAACAAAATTCAAGGCAGCCGTGTCAGAAAAGGGAACTCAGCGTTCCTTTATCGTCCGCACTGTTTGCGCAACAGCGCACTCAGGCCTGCTCACCCAGTAGTCATTGAATGCTTCATGGCTTCCAGGAACGACATTCTGTCACAAAGAAGCCATTAATATTGATTCGCGATCCACGAAATGCGCAACTGACGCGCACTCAACGTGGGCGCATACGCACAAATCAATCGGAGAGAGCCCCGGCACCCTTCCAAAACGTTTCCAGGGGAGTGCGGCAGAGGGCAGCACACGAAACTCAAACAGGCAGATTTTAGAAACGGGTTGCTTCTCCGGCAGCGTCGATGACGGGCCGCATTGTGCATGGCAGAGAGCTGTACAGGGACTCACAAATGCCGCGGTTTGCTCTAACCCGTTGCAGTTCTTCGACAGCGGCCCCATCGCGCGTCCGCAGAGAGTCCACGGAGCTGCCTGCGCGCCATTCACACTTTCATGTTGGGCCACACGTTCTCAGTAATATTGAGGTCCGGAGATTGTGCAGGCCAATCCAGAACTTTCACTAAATCCAAAATAATGTTGCCGTCAGGAAAGGGTCCGCCCAGAAGACATCGCAACATGGCATCGTCCAAGATTGAGCTGCACATGTCAGCAGTGAAGCTGTTTTCAATCCTAGCTAAGGGTCCCAGTCCGGTCGGTGCGATGGCGTCCCAGGTGCTTAAAGAAGAACGGCTACTGGCTGCTATCCGCTGGATGAATTCAGGCAAATACCTAAAGAAGAAAAAATGTTTTTGGATGGCTTAAATTTCTTGTGTATAACGTGCATCATACAAGAATAAAATTACAAAATATGTAGGCCTCTTTAGGCTTCTTTATATGCATGAGCGCGCTCAGTACACTTTCTAAGAAAGTCATCAAAAAATATTTCAAGTTCTCGTCCAAAAAAATGCAGTGTGTCTTCGTTTCAGGTTTTTATCATGCCTTGTACGATTGACCTAAGTTCTGAATTGAGTTACGGGCGTACTTAAAAATTAGGAATACAATTTCATGAAAGCGTTAGTCAAATAGTCACATTTGACGCTTACTTCAGAAAACGATCATCGAGCTGACTCTGAAAACTTCGTATTTTAAATTTCAGGTAGAATTATTGTTGATTTCTCCTGAGTAAAATAAAGATTGTATATCGCTCCTTTGGTTTAAGCAGTGCATGTGTCCGTAATGCCATACAAAAATTTCATCTACGCGAACAATTCCTCGGATAACATGTGATTTTGCTTATCGACAGTTGTCTGGGCGCCATACACGCAGCCTTGGGCCCCATCTGAGCAATAACGTCCAAATGATCCCGGTCTGCAGCAAACATGCTAATGTAGAAAGTGAAAAAAATATAATAACTAGCACCAATTTAATCGCAAAACTCGAAAATATTACTCGCAGCGCAAAACTCGAAGGACCGCCCAGCGGCGTTCAAGTTGACGCTGGTGCTTCATATTCACAACTAATAAGTGCTTAGGTGTCCTCCAATTTTGTTTATCGTGCGAATGAAAAAATTGCGAACGCAATTTAACGGTCACGGCCTTAGTGCGTCGTTAGATGTCAGAGCGGGCGAAGGAAAACGCCCGATCTGGTCTCGAACTACTTCAACGGAGACGACGCAGCGGTTGTCCCTCATTTTCCAACGTCACGCATTCCAGGCCAACATGGCGGTGACTCTTTGCAAGAGGTTTAGAGGCAGTGATTTTATACTGAAATTTCGAGTTAAACGGTGCTGAGAGCCGAAGCATTTGTATGTTTAATTATGTTGAGCACTCTACTCCCTGGTGCAATGGTAAAGTGAGAATAGGCGGAAGACCCTGTCTTGGCCCCTATAGAAGTTCCTGATTGAGCGCCCCCTGTTCTGTAATATCCATATGGAAGACCATGAGACTCATTTAGCGGGAACAGGCGCCTACACAACCAAAAAAGCACGACTTCCATTTGCCCCCACTTGTCACCAATGGAAATAAAAAAAAATGTAAAAGTTTCCAGTTTCCAAACTATTCGAAAGAGCGACTTGCCTTAGCCTATGGATTTACCTGCAGTCAAACAGAGTAGTTTGACAGAAAATGACAGCACAAGCATAGAAATATAGGAATACTTCAGGAAGCATAAAGCAAATGAAGGCCAACTTGATAAACAAAACACAGATTTTTTTAAGAGTCAGGCTAAGCTTGTCGTACTGTCACGCCTACGGAAAACGTAAAATCGCTGTTACGCCCACTTATCCCCTCTTCCAGTTACACAACACAATTTAGCGACTATCGACCAAAGTTCAGAGAACAAACTTCCACGTCGTTTTTTTTTTTTTTTTCTTGTGGGTGCTATAGCAGGAGAAGTGGTCCCTGTAAATGAAGGTTTAGGTGCACTGAAAAAAATAATATTGCGAGAGCGTGTGTAAAAAGACTAATCAATAAACTTCCTTCCTTTTTTACCATGCACGCAGGGAGATCTGGTGCGGAGACCGGTTCCTTTGGATACATGGGCATGCAGTCGGCCTGAGACCGCCACCATACCGTCACCACTGAGACTTACTGCAGGAGGCAGGAACGTTTTGAGAGAGCGAATCCACTGAGACCTCTGCTGGGGGCTGTAGTTTACGAAATCACTCTATAAGGCACCTCGGTAGAACACCTGACAAGACCAATCAATCTGATGAGTGGAACTCGGAGAAGCTCCCTGCAAGAGCAGAGGATTTTAAAGCGCAGCTTTCTTTACCACTTCCTTCAACGTTTCCGCTGCCGCTGCTGCTGCTGCTGCTCTTGTCGCTGTCGCTGTCTTTTACGCCGCGCCCGGAGGTGGTTGAGAGCGTGCTTACACATGGCAGCATTGGCAGGAGCGCAGCAGAGAAGGAAGGCAACGTGAGAAAAAACTCGTTTGGACCTTTCCATTGCGTCGATCCACAATGCCACCTTGAGCTCCCTGGCCGTAACCACATTATCCTCCAGACTATCGTAATTAACCTTGACCCACCTCGAAAGTATTGCGGGAACTGCAGCACTTGCCTTTCTACTAACGCTTTACAGTACAGAGTGAACGTAGATAGAATGCCATAGTGGAGGTAGGAAGAGGGGGTAGACAGTGGATAAAACCAACCAACACACCTAGACTTAGAAAAAGGCTGAGCACTCATCGGTGACGTCATCACTACGTCACGCGGACGTGGCCGCCGCCTGGCCGCGCGATGTCCGTCACTCGGACATGTCGAGGCATGTCCGCGGGGTTGCTTCCTGCTTGTTCAACTGCACTATGTACGCGGTTATTTTGCGCGAGTAATTTGTGCTCTGCGTGCAATAAAAGTCGTGATTGCTACGTGCCTTCTGCGTTTGTGCTTGTCCGTGTGCGCGCAGTGACACGTGTGGTGCCGGCAGAGTAAAGGATTGTCGTGGAAATGCAAACAAGTGCTTCGAGCCGCACTGCAGTGGTAACTATGCGGTAGGACCGAAATTTCACGTTGTCAAGTTTCTATATGACAAGGAACTGCTCAGGCAATGGATTAGAGCCAGCCCTCGAGCTGAGGTCACCGTCAGAGTACGCCAGAGTAAATTTAATCTGTTGCAATGTCGCGCCATCAGACGTTACGCCTCGCGAACCAACGTTTATAGATACTGCTGCGGCTCGTGGTGGCATTAGGGCAAGGAATCCACCAAGCCCATCGACGAATACGTCCGGTAGTAGGAATGAATGAAAAAGGGTTTATTCAGTTACGCGGCTCCAGTTGGGTAATGCCACTCCGTGCAGGAGCAAGTTAAACCTCCCAGTTCATATCAGGATACGTCGACCCCACTCCACGGAAAGTCTCCGCTTTTAATACCGTCGTCTTCCCTAGGCGGCTCGACTAGAGAATCTGATGACTGTATCCAAGCGAATCACAATCGTCGAATCGGTTGCGATACCACGCCCATGCCATCGCGACGCTCCGCAGCAACCGCACCTCTAAAGCCTACGCTCACCCGAAGCATCGAATAAGGTTCAGGATAGCAACCTGAGGATCCACGGTCAGCGCCCGACTTCGGTAGCATTTGACATTGGGCCTTTTCATCATTAGTTCAGCCTGTGAGGTAGTCGTGGGGGTGGGTGTCTTTTGTGGACCCGTCAGCAGTCGGTGTCAACGCTGTATTGACTTCTTGGTAGGCACTGATGGATGGGTGGGGAATGCCTCGTGGCAAACGTCTAATTAACGCCTCTGCCGTGTTGAGACGCAACAATACTTATACAGAAATGTATCTGTGAACCTTGGCGCGAGCTGCATTGCTCGGTTATTTGAGGCCCACGGAGCCACCGTATGTTTGCTGTACTGCGTTACGGGTGCGCTTTGGATGCGAAAGCGTCATAGTAAACTGATAACTCGGCGGATCCCACGCACTGTGGGGCTCGATGTAAGTGAAGCATTGTATGCTCTTCGCTTTGATTCACGATAATTAACGGTGATGTTGGCGGCAAATGTATAATTTCTTCAGCGTTTAGTTGAGTACGAGAGTAGTCACTTGGTGTTACACGTTAGCTTGCGTGTACCATAGCTGTTTGTCTGCCTAGTACACAGAACACAGAGAGACGTGTTTGCTTGAGGCGTTGTGCGTCCTTGCTCATAATGTCTGAGAAGGTTCAGCATTATCGCTGCCTCACATGGCACATCACATCATGGCAGAAGTGGTAAACTGTAATTGTATTATGGGGCTCTACGTAATTCAATTAATAGAATTGCATGTGCACATTGTATACATGCATTCACGTTCAGCACCATGTTTCTCTGCGTAGCGAAGACGCTCCTGTTCTGCGCGACGCTTCTTTCGGGCCGGGGTGCCCTCGACGCAGAGTGCACGCTTTGGAGCCATTGGCTGGCACGTGTTTACGTGCTCCTGCACACGTGGCGAGCGCGCTGTTGAGAAGCCAGCTCCAAGCGGTCTATGCAGGCTATGGACGATTGTGGTACTTACACTGCGAGAGCCCAACAACCGACCTCCACAGCCAAGCACCTGCATTTTTTGTCGCACAGCACAGAAAGCACAACACGTGCCATACGCACCAACTACGCAACGTTACCACGGTTTTGTGATGGCGTTGCGAGAAACCCAGCGTGTGGCAAGACCATCACAGCAGTGCCTGAAAGTCGGGAGAAAGAACAAAGAAAGCTCCTCTATAATATCCGGCGGCGTCTGTAGCAGTGAAGAAACCGCACCCAACTTCCCATTGGCTGCGACGCCCCGTCACGAGCACGCGCTCGTGACGCTGGCTCGCGCTTGCTGGCTCAGGGAGCGTGTACCGCCATGGAGTCTGAAGCATCTACATAGTCGGCGGCCGGAACCTCGGCTGTAGCGAAACGTCGGTGGCATGCGGCAGTGGCGCCGCAGGCTGCTGGCGCTCGCTGGCTCATGCAGTCCGTACCGCTACGGAGTCTGAAGCGTCTACATCGTCGGTGGCAGGAATCTCGGCAGAAGTGAAACGTCGCCGTCCACTCCACTACACCACAGAGGATGTAAGGGAGCGGAAGAAGGCAGCACACTGAGCGAAGAAGCAGCCAAAAATATCCACGATCGTCCTCAAATCTTCAAGTACGCGGCGGGCGGAACAAGCGTTAACGCAAACATTACTCGCTGCGCAAAACTCGAAGGACCACTCATCGGGGTTCAATTGGACATTAACATTTTCGTATTCGAAACTTATAAGGACTGCTTAGGTGTTCTCGGTTGTGTGCGTGTGTGTTTATTTTGCATTCGTAATTTGTGGGGTGCGTGAAACAAAAAAGCCGTGGTTGCGGCGTGCCTACTGTGTATGTGCTGGTTCGTGTGGGCGCGTGCACGACAGGTGGAAATGAATGGAGAATTTTTTAGAAGTTATAGTAAGTAAAACCACCTTAATGTATATACAAAGATGTCTTGAGAAATCGCTGTGTCTACCAAGGCGAAAATAGTGGGCCAAGTGAGTGCTCGCCTGCGCGTCTTTTGTACGTTCATTTCTCGCGGGGCACGGCAAACACGACGTGCTCGGGGTCGAGCATTCGCGCGCCGACTATCGTGCGCGTAGTTTGGCCCTTACACAAAACAAGCGCTTCAGTAGTACGAGTGGGAAAAGGGCAAGGCAACCTCCTAAGTGCAACCCTCCGAAGACACCCAACACTCCGATTCTCAACTTTGTGGTATCTAACGCTCTCTGTCGTTCCTTTAGTGTTGAGAAAAACAGACTTCACATGTTATAACCAGTCACAATAGAACATGTCCTTTTCACAGTGATAGCATTGGTGCCTTTTGCGATTCATTGTGGCGCCATCGTGCGGTAGCCACGAGAAACAATTTGGCAGGTGCCGCTGCACGCCGCGACAGACAGCCGCCGAACGCGAGACTCGTGTGCAAGCAAGCAGCGTGTGAGAGAAGACCGCAACAACGTGTGCGCGCAGTTTGCCACCGTCCGCTACCACGGAGCCCGCTGGTGAATGCTTTGTACCTTGAGGTTTCTTCAGCGTGACGAACGGCTGGAAAAAGCGCTTCGGCAACGTCAAAATACTCACGGAAGCGCAGCTCGAGGAACACATGGTGCCGAGCGGAGCGCGCTTCGCGCGACAGTCAATGAAAGGAACCATGTTCCAAGAAGGAGGATACGTGCGCAACGTTATGTACAAACGACGTGTCAACAGAATTCACGTGCGTACTTTTGCGTAGTATCTGCCTTCCGTCAATGAAAGGCGGCTGTTACACCGTGCACGCCGCGATTTCCAAGGCGACGGGCTCCATCTTAGCTCGTCATTGCCCCTGCCACGCAGGGTGAGCAAACTTTCTATTTTATATCTGGGGCGTAACGGGCATTAAGCACGTGCAGGAAATTTAAGCGTGATGGGTGAAATTTTGGAATTCGTAAGTATACCGACCTTGCCGTTGTGGCCTAGCTGCTTGCTTGTATAAATGTATGGTTGCTTAAATGTTGAAAAAATACGCATGCTGTAAATGAAGAAGGCGGGGAGTTGTTGTTTGTGCTTATTTTCAGGTATACCGATCGACACGGTCGCGTAGCATACCAATTTGCGCTTGTCTGCGACCGCACACAGCGTTGGATTGCCGGTATAATACAGTACACTATTTAGAGGCAGATAACGAGAATGACTTCCAAATTTGGCTGTTTACCATAAAACTGCTAGTTGTACGTAACTTGGTGCCGGCATAGCTGTGCGACAAGCCGCATCGCATCGTTCAATGATGCTGTTAATGTGTGCACATATTGTTACAAATTCGACGCGCGAGTGGTGGTGTGCGGCTCATGTCTGACATTGGCGAATGTATTTCACGTTGAGAGACATGAAGTCAAACCCGTTCTTTAGAATTCGTAAACACCTGCTTCCACCCTTCCCTTGAATACCAGTTCAGCATGAAAACTCATCGCCTCTTGCATTTTATTTTTGCAGCCTAAGTGGCACCTGCCAACATTTCGTTGGGTTAATCCTTCATGCCATTGACTTGGCGCAAAAGGATGCAGCAGCGTGCACGGAAGTTTCATGTGCTTGGATTGTTCCTGCCCAATGTAAGAATGCTGCTGCTTAGCGGACATTAATTACCATAGGAGGCGGCAAAAGTGCCTCAAAAATCTGTGATCACAATTCCGGCCCCTTGCTGTAAAGGGTTCTTTGTGGCACCGTGTTGACCCTTTAACGTGTTGTATTATTGTTTGCATTTGTGGTAGTAGCTTTTGACTATCAACTCATTCACACAGCTGCCTTGTTTACTGCGTAAATGAGTACTGGTATCTGGATAAATATAGGCTACTCGTTTTAATAAGGAAGACCTATTGCTGTCGCTTCATAAATTGTTAACTACAAGATTTTCATTGAGAAAAAAATAATCCAAAATTGCAACGTTTAATTTCCTTACATTGGATGTGGCCGCTGACTAAACATCACAGGAAGCACTTAAAATTTCGTTATTGTATTTGTAGAAACAAAACTTTTTTTCAGCCAGAAAGCCTGAGCCACATCTGCCTCTGCAAGACGCTACTTCTCACTCAAGGAAACATGAAGGTGCGAAAAGGCGGGGGTTTGACCCACTGCCAGGGCTATCACCGAGTGACCCATCTCTGCTTGCTGCCGATCTCGAAACGGTGGCAGCAAAGTGCCTCATTCTCCGTTATATGAGCACAGAAAACTCAGGAGAATCACTTGTAAGCGCTACACTTCACCCTGCAGGTTTGTGAACTGTTAAAAATAATAGTTAGCAGTGTTCCATCAGCACGTGACGACAGACAGGAACAGCGCGAGAGCCACTTTTGCTGTGCTTCTATGCGAAGTACAGTTTGCATGAATATAACACTAATGTCAGTAGTGCTTGATATATGGTGACATTTTTTCTCTCACTAACCAATCTGCAAACTTAGCAATGAGACGATGATGCAGCAAACCTGTGATGTAAGTCTTGGTTAATTGATGGAACAAAATCTCTTTAAAGCCAAAGTTATGCATATTGAAAATAATTATCTAAGGTTTCAACTTCCTAGTTTTAAAAATTCTGGCAGAACCCATCTCGTGATAACTGAGATGATGCGAGAGCATTCACGCACATACACACTGTTAAACTGACACAAACACCTATTCAACTTCCATTCTATCGCGTGTCTTGTCCATGACAGCAGTAAGGGGACTGTGAATTCCAAAGTGCGACAAATTTAAGGACTTTCAATGCTGTGTGCCTTTACAAAAGACAAGATATTTGACGCCTCCTGTAATACTGTAAATATCAAGTCGGTGATGGAGAACTCCCCAGTGCCTGCTTCATAAATGTATATAGCCACATGTGATTAAAATAATTATCACGCGAGGCTGTCCTATTACCTGCAAGTTATGCAGCAAAGCATGTGACTATGACATGCTGGGAGTCATATTAAATTATCTGTACATAGTTTCCTTAGTTACCTGTCTTAGATGCCCCTTGGTTTCTCGTACCATATTTTATAGCTGAATGGAATAACTTCTCTACACAGAGTTGCTGGACTTAATTAAAAAAATTTAAAAATCTTGTGTTGGCATATCTGATGTATTGTCGTTTACCTCTATATGTGCCTTGAGTTTTTCTATCTCTTCTGCAACATGCACATTATTGAACTTTCATATTTACATGTGCTCTTGATTTACAGCACATGTTAGCACGAGTTCATGTCAATGCATTGAAATATTTTTTGCAAATCACTATATTCCAGGATGAACACAGTCCCAGTAAAGTGACACCAGAAGCTTCAGACACTCCACTGGTCCCAGACACTGAAGACATCTACGCTGAGACCTGTCAAAGACCCATACAAGAGAGGTTTGATGGTAAGAAAGTTCACTTCCTTGTTTATTACTTTTTTCTCAACTTCTTGTCTTGGCATGTGTCATTCTGAGGCTGCCTCATTTATATAAAAATGCCCACCTATGTCTTTGGGCGTCACCTTCATAAGTATCCTACTGAGCAGCAGATAATGGAACAGTCACTTTTAGACTTATAGTATCTTGTAATTTCTCTAAGTTTTGCAGGGCTGTCGCATAACTCGATGTGTGGGAGCACCCACAGCGTCATGAAACATTTATGCTTAATCTATGACATGTTTGTGAAGCACTCTCTAAAGATATAATGGATGTTTCTTTAGCGCGAGTCCATCACCTGGATTCATGCACGGCATTTCCGACATCTATATGTTGACTACATTTTAGCAGAGCATAGAGTTGAAATCATGCACAACATGAGTCTTGCTCTTTCTTTTGTATTTAGCCATGTTTAAATACTTGCAATGCTGAACAATCTCTACCATTTAGCTATGTTGACCAGCATTATTAGCGAAAAAAATAAAACAACATAATGAGCACATGCAAGTCACAAGCTGCGGAAAAGTTCCTATGCTACTGTGAAAGTAAGCTGTACAATTTTGTAGGAGATTGGTATCTACTTACATTTTAATCGTTGCAACATGCAGTTGTCATTTGACACAACCTAAGTAGTTTAGCCTCTTTGTGTAGGCCTGCAGGGGCTTCTTTGTAGAAGTAAATAAAAGCTAACATAATGCTATTAAGTTTCTGACAAGTGATTCATCATAAAAGAAAGTAAGGCGTGCAAACACCTACAAGGGAACTAGACAACATGGCGTTTTTGTTGTCTGGTTCTCTTGTATCCATGTTTGCATGCGTTACTTTCTTTTACTGTGATTCCCTACAACTAGCTGAACTTCTCTCATTTTAAGCTTTATTTCTAGTACACTTGGCTCCTATCGGCAGCGTTTGTGTAGTCTGGTTCTCTTGTGTCCGTGTTTGCACCCCTTACTTCCTACACGATGAATCCCCACCAAATAGCTTAACATTGCCATGACAAGTGATGCTTTGATGTCGTGCTACTTGTCATTGCCTTAATACAATGCAATGCTTGCTCTACGACTTGTAAAACGTATTCGAAACCCATAAATTAACAATACTGCTTCTTGCACGTATATAGGTCCTCTCGGTGGAAAGCAGAGCTGTTGTGCTTGAGTTAACGATTACACAGGCCACAAATCTAACCTGGCACATGGAGCGGATTGGTCGGCTAACTGCCTCAATGTTGCAAAGAATTGTGCGGTGCCAGAAACCTGACAGCATTATTAAACAGATACTTTACCCACGGAACTATAATACCGAAGATATACACGATGGAAATATGAATGAGTCAAATGCCGTTCAGGCGTACGAACAGCTGACGGCCTGCATGGATAAGATCATAACAGTGGGATATACAGGCCTGTGCGTGCATGCTCAGCATACGTTTATTGCTGCATCCCCAGATAGATTGGTACTTGAGGCAGTGACATGGGGCTGCTAGAAGTTAAATGCCCGTTTTCCTTCAAAGGAAAAAGAAGCGAAGAAGCTGCAACTTCTCCAAAGTTTTGCTGTAGCGCAACAGATAATGAAATTACATTGAAAAGGGAGCATGAACAATATTGTCAGTTGCAGGGCCAAATGGCAGTGACAGGAGTACGCTGGAACGTCTTCGTTGTGTGGACTAATGCAGCGTCCATTGCATCCTCCACACGTCGAAAGAATTTTCTTTGATGAGGTCATGTGGTCTCAGGAAATATTGCCACACTTCTGCGTTTTTATAGAAATGCTGTGCTAACTGAGGATTTGACACAGCAAATTAGAAGAAGGCTTCCCTCGTATAGTACTGCCAGGCATGTTGGCACTGCCAAAAGAAAACGGAGAACCTGCAGAAAGCCGGAGCCCCCTACTACAGAAATCTGTGCACCACGAATAGAATGACGTCTTTGTCGAGGAGGTGGGACAAAACAATGGCGACACCTATATGATGAGGGTAATGCTTAACCACTCACACTAGCTTCATTCTCGCAAACAGCCAGCAGCAATGGCAAAACAAAAGAAATAGCGTGACCTAAGCAAATTGTGTAGCATTGGTGATAACTATAGCAGTTATGTCTATAGACATAAAATATTAGAATATTTGCACTGTACATAGAAGAGAACTGGAAAAGCAGTATCATTTATTCAGAGAGGCGCAAGATACAAATTACCTCAGAAGGTAGCACAGTAGACAGGGTCGTAAGCAGAAGTGATATAGTATGAAAGTAGACTGTAGTTACGCAGCCTTGTCTCTTCTGGTCATAAGCAGTGTAAAGGAGGCTTATTCGGAGTGCAGATGTGTCAGCTGGCTACATGTTCTTAATATGGACTGAAATGATTGGCTGTAGAAACTTGCACAAAAAGGCACAATTCCTAAAAATGCTGTCATAATTGTCGAGCATGTTGATGGGCAGTGGTCTGTCTAAAAAATGAAATTCTTTTATTCGTCTTATGACTCTCTCAACATGAATCCTAGCGCCAGCTATCTTTCGGGTGGCAATCACATCATTAGCTGACAATTGATTCCCCATTTTAAATGGTGGCATGTATATTTGAATTGATGGTGGTAAAACGCCCTCCAACCTAAAGACTTTGTCGAACATCAGACCGTCCCCCGCATCTAATAAACCTAATATGCCCGATTTTTCAACAACTTCGCTGTCACTAACATGGCCACCCCACAAATCTGGCACAAATGAAGCATAGCATCAGATGTTACGCCAACAAGTGATTTGAAAGTGTTATAATGCTTGTACGAGCAGAAAGTGTGCCTCTGTGCCTGTAGTTTTGAAGGTCCTTAGATTCTTACCTCTGTGCAATCAAGGATGACTATAGTGTTTGAGAAGTCACTGAATGACATTGGCATGTACCTTTTGATCTCTGTAAATGTGGGAAACCTTGTAAATGCTGAAATCTCTTTATTGAGAAAAACTGCCCATGTATAAAAGAAGCGACTAAGGCATGACAAAAATTCCAAATATTCGAGCTACTTCTTTGGCACAAACACCAGTCCTGAGCATACAGCGTCATGAAAAGTTCTTCGCGCTTAGAGAGCTGTCTTTCCTTTGCTTGCATTTTTCCTCCATCCCAATATACCATGCGTTCTGCATTTGTTTCAATGTGCTTAAAAAGTGCTTCAAACTATTCCTTACTTTGCAGTCCTGCATAAAGTTAAAAGGCGATTTGTGAATAGTATCTACAGAAAAAGTGCAGCGTTTTAGCCTTCTACATTGCATTTCGAGCTCCCTGACTGTCTGTTGTAATGCCACATTTTCAGTTAATAGGTAGTCAGTGTTCTCCTCTCTGCTTAAGAACGTTGGCTCTAGGACCTCCTGTGGCTCAGTGATCCTTGGGGATGTTGCAAGCAGCAAGAGTGCATCAGCTGCTCCTTACTCCTCGAATGAAGACTCTGCCCCTGCATTTACATCAAGAGATGCAATAAAGGGCCACTACTTCTTGTAGACACAATTCATTGAACACTGATATATACTCTGAACATTCACACTTTGTACGGAGTGCATTAACTCTAATGACCTGGTTACTTGAAAGCAAATTATGGATAAGTGATATGTTGCAAACATGCAAGACTCGCAATGGGCAACATAATGTGAGCCTCAAAAAACATTTCTATCTGCATAATGTGACAATGTGCCTGCCATTAGTTCAAAAACCACTGCTCACTCTGAACACAGGAATGTGCCTGCTTCCCCATCAGTGTCACCTTTACAAGTTCCTCCTTGACCTGAAACCTCTGTACTTGTGGCGTAAAGTGAATGAGTAATAAAATAGTATGAGTACACACAAAAACGCATGATTCGGATAGGGCATGAAGTGTAGTTCTTAGGGCAAATATCACGTTTCACCACTGCATTTCTTCCTTTATAGTGTGCCATAGTGCTTGGCGTACATACATACACAGGCAATGGGGAGGCGAACAGAATGTCAGTTCGCGTACGTTATTTGCCCACATAAAGTATATGTACACCTACAAAAATGCAAAAATTGTCAGAATGCCGAGGACCGGTGATACCTGCTGTTTGTGGAGCGCCTGTTTTCCTCTTGGAACGCGCCGCGGTACGAACATAGCGGTCGACCGCGTGTTTTTTTTTTTTTCTGAACTGGTCTGTGTACACAAGCAGAGTCGGTATGAAGCCCCGATGTCTTGGTGACAGCGAAGGCGCTCCTGAAATGTGCCAGTTGCACAATAATACGCGCCACTCGACTCCAGAACGCGCAGAACGGGAAAATGAACCTTATTACAAACCGTACTACATCGTGATTCGCTAAACGAACATAAGCTTTCTTCAAGTACGTATAACTGTACGCAGTGCCGACATGAATGATGAAACGACGAGTAGTAGCAATTGCTGACTAGCACCATCAGCTACTTCCACAGTGCACGCAGTTTCCAACTCTGCCCGGCAGTGCAGGCGCGCTTGGCTCCGTCGAATACGCCGACATCACAAGCATTCCCTGAGCGCTTATAAAGTTGTAAAAGTGTGCACGTGTGGACTTGCTAAATGACGGCGTTCTAGCGGCGGCCGCACAGAGACGACAGCAAAAAAAAAAAAAAAAACACTTCGCGTTTCACTCAGCCAGCTCGCGCGAGCAAGTGATCGTGTGCTTCACTATAGCTCAAACACACATTTGCGTCTTTGTCGATAATATTCCTATGAGTCAATAACGACAATAACAGAGATATAAACTACGTATGTGAATGCCGACCTGTCACAAAGTGCTTCCCGCACAGTCCAGATGCTGCTGACGGCTGCCATGGACACCCTTGCGCATCTTGACGCTTCACAGCCCTAATCCAGGCTTCACGGCGTTGTCGATCCCGTTTTACCGACGTAAATCGGAAAAACCACCCTGTCCTGCTGGGATGGTCACGGGAGGTGCAGCGGTAAGCGATAAACGACAATGGCATCGCGCTAAATTTCGATGCCAATATGTTAGAAAGGCCTGCCGTGCGCGCGGCAGCGAGAATAGCGAAGCTGACAAATTCAGTGCCTGCCACGGCCGTCCGGTCGTGCGCCTGCCAGATTGCTTCGGTCCTCAGCCGCTATAGGGCACTGCACAAATCCAGTTCGGCGTTGCTGAGGCAGATTCCCCAGCCGCTCAATGTGAAGGGCTCCCGTTAAAGTGTTGATACTTAAAAACAACCTGGAAAATTAAAAGATGGGCTCCTAGGGCAAGATTGGGCAAATAGAAAAAAAAAATCTGCAGGACACAAGCTACCAATTTGGAAAATTTTAGCTGTTTTAAAGGTATATTGTGAGCGCTACAGATGCTTTAAGCTTTTTCTAGTGACTTTTCTAATGAGCATTTTCCTGTGGTACTTTGCGCACCTATTTTTTACATGGTTGGCCTCTGCAATAAGCCTCTAAAAATAAAATAATGCGAAAGCTTTTGATATGAATTCTGACATGACATCGCACGGTCCTGCAAAGTTGGCAATCTTGCACACAGACGACAATGCGGCTACCGAAATCGAGCGCAAATGTTGATGTCAATATCCTATGCACTGTCGTCACTTTAAACGTAAAAAAAAAGCCAGTGCGGCCGACGTATATGCATTATTAAAACGTGTTTCTTTATATCTACAATAGTGTACAAATCACTAATTATACTGTGAATCACATGTAGTTTAGATCACACTCTTTTACGCCGTACTTGGACGTTTAAGATAAAATGGTCAAGCAACAGTGCGCCACAGCCGAGACAAGGCCGATTCAAATAGGTCGCGAAGCTTCGGGCGAAAAGCGGTTCAGTAAAGATTGTCACCGACATCATCATGGGGGGTTATGGGAGCAGCGATTGAAACGCGACTAGGTTTGGAGGGAACATACATTGGGAAAGAAAAACGCGTTTTTTAATTCAAACGAGACACAGTTAGATTCATTCAACGAAAATAAAATTCCTAGTCAATTTTGTATATTCGTGACGAGTTAAGAAAATACGAGTTTAGTTTTATTATTATTATTAATAAATGCATTTCTTTTCAGCGCCCATCGCTACAGGGGGCGTTGACGCCACTATCACTCGCTATGCAATGCACGTCTTGAAATGGGCAGAAAGGCGTACTCGTATCACCTGTTGAAATGCGCCCCCCTCACAGTTCGCGCTTTCTTGCTTGTCGAAGTTTGTCTGAATTTGGTGACGCGGGTAGCTTCATTGCTTCTTAATCTGTTCAGTCAAAAGTAGTGAGTTACGACCACCAGATAATTGTGTAGTTGTTTTCGTGCGACTGCGCTGGCCGATGGGCTTGGCATCAAACAATAGGATCAGCACTCTACACCTAAAGCTTTCGTATGTTCTGTGCAGGGATGCAACCGTACGGCTGGCCTTTTCCTGCATCGCTTTCCACGCTGAAAGCTCGAAACGCCCATCAAGTCGAATGGCGGGGCATTTGAATATATAGCTCCAAAGGAAGAACAACAAAACAAATTTCGCGCCTTCGAAAACAAAATAACGTCACTTTTGCTTTTAACGGACATGGCGTCACATTATTTTTTCTTCCGCAGGAAGTGTTCCCACCACATACACATGGCGCTAAGCCCCATGGACCGCCGATGGACCGCCATGTTTTGAACGTATGGGCTCCTATGGAAGCTTCGCTACCAGGTATATTTACCTTGGCCGAGATGCCAGCATTAGCGCTCATACAGGTTTGTGTCCTCTAATTGCGCGGGACGCTTGGTGGCGGCGTGGCGTGCGTACGTGTCTGCATCAGCTCCGCCAACCGAAGTTGACCTACTTGTTCCAATGTATTTTTTCCTCAAAATTTCTACTGTAACGACTCCGGGAAGTTACAAGGAGCAATTGGATGGCGTATCTATCACGGTAGGTCCACTGAAACCTCTTTTGTGGGTCCTTTTTCCGACTGTAAGGGTTAAGCCTATTTCGGCTTAGCACGACATCGGCTCCGCCGTAGCGCGGGAAGGCGGGAAGGCGCGGCTGCTCGCTTAGCCGACCCCCAAGAACGTTCTAGAACATTCCGCCATGACTTACGAGGCAATGGTAGAGAGCGCATAAGAGTGCATAAGAGTGCATAAGCTTTATACTGGCAGGATGAAGTTTCGCAATGGTGGTAATCACACCGGGCTGCATAGAGATGAGCAAGAGGTACAACGCTTACGCATACCACGACAACTCCTAGAGGAGTTTCTGCGTGATTTTTTTTTTTTACAACAACTTGGGTCACTGCACGTATCACAACATCGCACGTACACGGTGACGTTCACGTAATGCGACTTTCCTTGCAAATGAGGGTCGGCGGACGATGTGGTTTTTTCGACTGTCAAAGGCGCGTTCTTTCCAGAAATGACCTTCAACGTAGCGTTTGTTCTATTTAAAGTCTTTGCGTTGGAGATATTGAGCTAAGAAGCTTTCGCTCCTGCCAAAGTCTCTCACGAAGACTGCCCTGATTTCCTCGTTAATCATACAATGACGAAATATTTGTGAGAAAACTGCAAAGGTTCCTAGAGTGGCTGCAGTGGTTATGGGCGATAAGAGGTTGCCTTCAAAGTTTAAAATTCGGCTTCAATAGCGGTGCACCCGTGCCCTGCAAAGTGATGTTTAAACCATACGCATGCTTCTCTGCCACCCAAAGTCGAGCCATAGAGAAAAAATTTCAACAAGAGGGGACACTCTTCAAAAACTGGCAAAAGGAAACACGTCACACCTAGTTTCAACTCCATCCTTTAGTTGACACGAGCATCAGAAAAAAGGAATGTGAAATACTTACAGACAACGGTTTATTTTTGTATTCTTTCCCACTAAAACTAAAACGTTTTGCGTGTAAATGAACTTATACTTTGCCACTTATTTTTCTTGCGTTGCCTAGCAACAAGCTAGCGACTCGCAGACGCGTATGCCTACGTCATGCGCCAGAGAAGCCACAGGAGTGAGCGAGGCCGGCTGCGCATGTGAAGCTCGTGTGCTCGGCCACCCGTCTCTTTTGGATGTAGATCGTTTTTTTTTGGGCTCCTAGCGTTCTTTTGTGTTCCGTCTGCATTTCGACATGGCACAGCTGCATTACTGGACTACAGCAAGGTGAGGAATTTTGTTTGACAGTCTGCGACGCACTTCAAGCACATTTAGGCTTACTGCACAAAACTGAACCTATACAGTGACGCAGTTATCGAAAAACAGCTCCGCAGTCTAAGCCTAGTTAATATGAGTTAATTACTCGTACTGGGAGATGTTTGCGACGCTTTCTATCAGCGCAAGCATAATTATAACCTATTTCGGTAGTTTTGGGGCACGCTCGCCGCACCTGGCTTTCTGACGAAAAGCATCTTGGCCGTGTGACGCAGTTTCGCGTGTACTGAATCTTACCGGAACAAGTTTTGGCGCTTTCTCTGACCCAAGACATTATTGTAACTAATTTCACTACTTTTTGGGGTACTTTTCAAGCACAGTGGCCGCGCTCGGCGTAGTGGCGCAGTTAGCGAAAAGCAGCTCGGCTGTGTGTCGCAGTTAGTTTCACGTGTACTGAATCTTACTGGTAGAAGTTCGTGACGCATTCTCTGACCCGAAAAAGTATTGTAATTTATTTGGTAACTTTTTGGGATATCTTGAGGCTTGCTCGCCGCGCCTGGGGTTATGAAGCTGTTAGCAAAAAAGCAAGCCGGCCATAGTGAGTTAGTTTTGCTTGTACTGAATTTTAGTGGGACAAGCTTGTGACGCATTTTATAGCCCTGCAACAGCATATACCTTATTCGGTACTCACGCTTCTCGAAAGCGCAACGAGCGATTGCCGAGAGTGATAACACGGGAGTGTTGCATGCGCCGGCAGGACGTGTAAAAGATAACACGGAGGAGCTCAAGAACACGACATTTATGTATTCTGGGCGACTGAAAACAGGCTTTGCACCCACGAGTCTGACTTGAGTGCGATTGGAAGGCATTCTGCGAGCGTGTAACATGGTCTGGCTGAGCCTGTCTAGCCACCTTTGTGTACTTGGCGTACCATCGTGTCGGCTGAGGCCAAGTTGTTTTGTAAACGCACAGTCACCCGTGTATTTGTGCACTTAAGGTGCAGGAAAAAATGCCCGGGAAAGCAGGGGTGCTTGAAAATCGGATGTTCAGATTTTATGGCATTGTTTGGGAGGAGTCCTTGCTGCGAAATGTACTATAAGTGAGTTTATCTGTAATGCCGCTCATTCACCACTTACGCACGTTTCGCCTCTACATGCAATACTCCTGTTAGGTCAATATACCGAAATGATACATGCTTGTACTTTACTTTCTTTCAGCTGATGGCATCCGGTGGAGCATCGTACGGCGACGAATGCTGCTTACCTGGTGCCACAACTTTGGATGAATGCAGAAGAAGCCCGGAACGAGCATTTATATAGAGCAAAATAAACATTTCATCATTTCAGAAGACGTCTTTCGTTTTCTTTATGAAATTGCACCTGACAGATTCGGCGCAGTCTTGTAAAGGTCAATCGCAATCATTTCTGCTTAATAATGAAACGATTCCACGCCAAGGCCACGCGAGATTCAGCAGAAGCGAAAAAAAAAATGAATGCCGCGCCGAGCAGCGGAGCCGGCGTGGCGTGTACTAACTGGTGTTCAAAACGCGCGCGCCCAAAACCGAAACCGGAAGGAGTCAATAACATCCGCTTGGTGCGCTACAAATTCGGCCGCTGGGCTCTATGGGAGTGTCCGCTCTTGTTGAAATTTCTTTCTCTATGGTGTTGTCATGGGGTGTTCTGCATTGATGCATGCCGGTCATTGTTTCAGCAATGCCTGGAAGTGTGTTGTGCAAGCGTTACCTGCTGTCAACGTTGTCCTGGAATGAAATAGATGACCTGTTGATGACAAAAACGCAGCGAGAGCTTCTGAAAGGTTCGTTGGACGACTTGAAGTACCACTTCAGGCACGAGAGAACGTCGGAGTTGCTTTGCTATCGGTCGCAGAGCGGGCTGCTCGACATCGACAACATAGAGCGCTCACTGTTCAGGCAGCAATTTAGATTTGAGAAAGAGGATTTCAATGACTTGTTTCGTGCTCTTAAACTGCGGGAGACCGTGAAGAGTGCTCAAAATGTGACTGTGCCCGGTCGGGAGGCGTTGTGTATTGCGCTTCGACGCCTTGCTTACCCAAACAGGTGGTGCGATCTCGAAACTATATTCGGCAGGCATTCATCTGTGATGTCGAGTGTGGCGTCAGAAGTTATTTTCTACATCGTAAGCTAGTTTCAGCATCTGCTTGAAGATTGCAACAACCACGACTGCCTGTGTCCTGCCACCCTTGGAGAGTTTGCAAATGTAAGTTGACTGTTTATTTTTTCTTTCAGCCTCGTGCTGGTACAATTTTTTTTTAATTATGGTGTTTTACGTGCCAAAACCACTTTCTGATTATGAGGCACGCCGTAGTGGAGGGATCCGGAAATTTCGACCACCTGGGGATCTTTAACGTGCACCTAAATTGTGCTGGTACTGAACAGAAACAATAACAGATGTTTTTGCTGTCTGTTTACGCAACGTCATTTTTTTTTTTTTGTCCCTGTATGGTACTGTGCCTTGTTTTCACTGTTATTTCAGCTTTTCTGTTTTATTGAGGACTAAAGTTGCAGCGGTAAATGGGAATAAGAAAGTTCGAAATTCACAAGCCGTTGACATGTGCCGGTATAAAATAGAGAAGACAATAGCCATAACAAGCGGGAGCATTGCGATTACTGGAACTACTCATATTCGCACATAAGACATCTATAAAGCAGTTATATCTGTCACACGCAATCAACATATTGTTCGAAAAATTGTTTTGACACAGAAATCTTAGTCTCTTCAGTTTAGGTCGAACGGCACATCACCTCAGCAAGGTTCGCATAAAATAGCCATGTAGACTACGTCACACGTGATCAGTGCAGGTTGTGTATTTCAACCTACAAGATTTCACATAAGTACATATACATTATGGGCGATGTAATCTACGACAGAGGGTTCTATGTAAGAAAGGTTATTAAAGTAACAGATGCCATTCTACGCTTGACTACAGCCTGAGCTTTGATCACATTTAATTTTGTCTTGCAGGCCATCCGAAACCGTGCTGCAGCGCTGACAAACTGCTGGGCATTTATCGACGGCACGGCACGCCCCATATGTCGACCCAAAAGGAACCAACGCGACTATTTTTCTGGCCATAAGCGGATGCACATGCTCAAGTACCAGTCGGTGATGTGTCCGAATGGCATTGCGTGCCAACTTGACGGCGCTTATCCTGGAAGGCGGCATGATGGAGGTAGGTTGCCCTGTGTCTGGTGCGAAAGAACTTTGCATTGATATCTTTAAGAGAGAGTCAGGTACTTGGAATGGCTTGTCTCTTTCATAAATATATCATGTTCAGGAAGGTAAGTACGGACGAAAATTGCTTTGGTGCCAACCTGAGCCTTGTTCTCCTCCCTTTTCACTTTGATGTTTGAAATAGTTTTCCGCATATGTTTAGACTTGCTATTAGATAGCTTTCTTGACCCCTTGAGGAATAGTTGGTGAGGCAAATGTTTATTTAAAGTACTAATTTTAACATGGCTGATGTAATCTCATTTTGTTAGTCAATTGAATTCCTTTTTTCTTGTTGTTGCAGGGATACTCCAGAGCAGTAGCCTCTATGCGAAACTGGAAAAGTTGGTGGGGCCCCATCAGTTCGTCATATACGGCGATCCTGGGTACCCACTGAAGCCACTCTTAATGAAGCCCTATGGCGGCTCTTCCCTGACGACAACGCAGTTGGCATTCAACAGTAGCATGAGTCGTGTTCGCCAGGCAGTTGAATGGGGATTTGGGAAGGTGGTCAGTGAATTTGCGTTTCTGGATTTTAAAAAGAATCAGAAACTGCCGCGACAAGAAGTCGCTCACATGTACAAAGCAGCCACTATTCTGACTAACTATCACACATGTTTGTACGGCAGCCAGGTGTCTCAGTACTTTGAACTACATCCACCTAGTCTACATGAGTACCTGAGACCACATCACTGAAGTACTCAGTCTCAAACATAAGGCGTTATGCTTTCCAGATTGCCTTTACCCTTGTAAAAGTGATTGTTCATAACAGCTGTCATGTTTTTATATGTTTAGTGCCTAACTGCACACATGTCTGAAGCGCAATGCTTTCAACGTTGCTTTGGTGCCAGCTTTCTTTTACTGCTCTGTGGAGTCTCACTGTCAACGGCACTATTTTGTGTGGCTGCTGTAATAAAGTTGAGTTACAACATGTGTGCAATTTTGAGATGAGTTTGTCACTCTTATTGCAATTGCAATGCCAAAATCTACAGTGTTTTATTTTTTGTTTCTTACAACATTTTCCAGTGTGTTAATTTTGTTCAAAATGCTTTCCATGACGCTCGTAAAACTTTGCTGCTGAGCTGTGAACATGCGGCGCTCTTCAGCGCTTTCGCGCCTTTCCTCAGCACGTTCTTCTGACCTCTGACGCCTTTCCTCAATACGCTCTTCTGATCGTATGCGTCTTTCCTCCGCCTTGTCAAAGGCGTTTTGTTTCAGTTCTTGCTCTTTCAATTCCATTTCCCTAAGAGATTTCTCCTTTTCCCAGGCATGACGCTCTTCCTCCTGTGCGATGCGCCTCGATTCGATGACAAAGTCTTTCTGCTTCATAAACTGATCATGCTTCATCCTTTTTTCCATGAAGTCGTAGTCAGCTTGGTCAAGCCCTCCAGCCTGATTTCTTCTTCATGTAAGATACGGCAGTGTAGGATAATGCACCCTTAGTAAAAATACACCAATGTGACGACATATTTTTAAGAATGATTTTGTGCGAACTAATTTTTTGGGGTAACTCATACACACACAAGATACCATTCTTTTTTTTTCTGTACCTTTTCTGTACCTACCGGCATGGCGCCACAGATGAGAGCACTGCATTAATTTGGGACACATTTATTCATACAGACTAACGTGCCCACACAAACATCACAAGCTGCTTTGTACGTCCACGAATATGATGAACAAATAACGGGTGGTCTTGAGTGTAGAATGCAATTGCCATACTATAATAGGGATCAACGTAATAACTTATTCAGGAACATGAGGGTTTTTTGCGGAAACATATATGAGATGCTCCTATATGTGCCAAAGGTATACTTATTGAGCATCAGGCCAAAACACTTTAACATGCCTGCTTGGATTACCAATTCAAAATATATTTGATAGCAGTTCTCTTGTCAACGGCACATTGTGTCCGTTCGTGTCATTACTAGTATTCGCTGTTGTCAACATGCACGGAGGTGGAAATGAAAAGCCAAACATTTTCAGCGGCTGATAAATGAAACTAAATTGAGAAAGTATTCTTACCGCGGCCGCGCGTACACTCACTCCTAGGAGGCTGTGGCTGATCCACGTTTCCTTCAGCGCCCTGACGTGCATTCGTTGGTGGGCTGCTGATGATTGCCGGTGAAGGCACTTGACTGCACTCTGTGCTACAACTGGGGCTGAACACAGTCGGTGCATCGTCCATGTCGAGTTCAGGTGAAGGGTACGATTCCTCGATGCCTTCATCGTCGTTGCATCCGCTCACAACTTGTGACGAGAGCTGCGTCGCCGTATTTCCGCCAGCGCCTGAAATTGTACCAAAAGAGACCATAAATCTAGACCCAGCTGTATCGGCCGCACAGAGGACTAGAGGAAGAAATTCAGAACCTCCACAGGCGTTGTCCAACAATGCGTAGGCATTCACGTGAAGTTCAAGGACCAACCCGCCAATTTTCGGTACGTGCACCTTTCAAACTTCTTGGTCGTTTTCCCACGTCAAGGGACACTACCAGACTTTCCAGTTGGCCCAAAATATTTTAAGTGACCCACGCTTTTCAAATCTAAGCCTATCTGTCAAATTGCCCCCAATTTATCAAATTGCCCACCACGTCAAGGCGCTCAGAAAGCTGGGAGTTTGAGTCCCGGCACATTATGTGGTGGGCGCTGGAATTGTTATTCGCGATATACAGCTTTTCGTTTCCCATACATATTTATGGAGACCTACGCATTCACGTGAGTAACGCGTTATGTGAAGAACAGGATTTGACTAATTTTTGTTTTCCGAGTACTCGCTAGATAACGCTTCCCCATTTAAAGTGGAAGACGAAATCCGAGACGCTTACATTCTGCTGTGTCGCCGAGGCCCCCTGCTTCGTGTGCCTCCGCTGCGGCGTCTCTCACATGGGCCGCTGAACTTCTACCGACGGTTGATGTGCTTCGGCTGCCAGAGCCCAGCGGTGCCTTCTTAAAGATTCTTATTTTATAGCCGTTCTCTTTCGCGATTGCCAAATTTCTTCGAGTAACTGGTCTTGTTCGCAGTACTTCTCCTCGGTTCCGGACCTAGGAGGTGGCACCAAAGAAAAGTTTGTACTGACCACTCTATCTTGCGTTATGTGTTGTGCGCTCAATGGAAACCACGAAGTGACTTACCTGCGGAGGTTTCTCCCGTCTCGGTCAGCATGTTGCCCGAGCAGTAGGTCCGTCCGGTTGCGAACAGTGCGGGCGCTGAAAACTTTTTGTTTCGACTCCGTCAAGCGGACAGCGATCTCTGTCCACCGCACTGTGTGCCTCATGTTCTCCTCGAAGGGGTTACATTCCATCACGTCGCGTAGCAGGTCTAAATCATCGCTTTTCGAAAAGCGAAGGCGCGGAGCTGCTCCAGCCATCTTGTCGCCGTGTTCCGATGCAAGCCGTCCGCGCGCGCGGCCCGCTATCGCTTGTTTGCGATCTCGCGAAACTCCCGCGTGAGGCTGTCTACGTGCGCAAGAAACGCACGCAAAGAATTGAATCTCTCGTACGTCCGTGAGACGCGCGCGCGCCCGCTACGTTCTACGCATGCGCACTGCTGACACGTAGAAGCTCGACGTACGCAAAGCCTCTACGTACGTGTAACTAAAGCTGTCTATTGCTTGCGAGCTGGCGCGTGGTGCGCCGTGGGCTATGCGTTGGCACGCACGCACTCTTGCCCATACTCATGTTATACCAGCATGTGCCGAGACATAAAAAAAATTCCACTTCCAACACAACAGATGTTTAGTCTCGCTTTATTGACTTCGTTTCCGAAAACAGATTTTTTCTTATAACGTGGTGTGATACACGCTCGAAGAATGAGCAAAAGTGAAAGGTGCATGACGTATACAAGAGTACTAAACACAAAAGTTCACAGACGGTGAAATAACAAAAGAAAGCGCTGGAAAACGCGAAGGCCATTTCATGTCCAGACACATAAAAAAAAACAAGATTTTTATATAACGTCCTCAAAACCCAAATTTAGACGAGCTTCTGATATATGCACGAAGATATTGCACAAAACTGAACGACACGTATGACATAGTCATGACAACTATAAAAAGGGAAAACTCAATGTTAATGGCAAAAACAATGACACGCAAAGTACTTAAAAATAGAATAAAATGCTAACATTGTTTGATTGAGAGCCATACCAAAAGAAAGAGCTTACCTATAAATCTGCACGAAAGTATATGAAATGCGTGACATGTTCTATACTGCTGAACGAATTGAAAAAGAAAAAACATGGCAGAAAAAAATAACATTGTACTAAAAGCTGAAACACACATTATCAGATTATTTTGCACTTGGCCACAACTTGAGTAACGGTGGCAAGGGGAACAGAATTACGGTAGTCGGCTTTTGCAACAGCACATAGAAAACATTCGCAGAAAGGCTTATTTCTCAATCAAAGACCAGGTAAAATAAGCCAACAACACGACCTTTCTTTCGACCGGAATGAAATGCTTAGCAATAAAATTACGTCCCTTAAGGCACTAAGTCGTACCTACTAGGCTCTCCTCTGTATAATAAACACGAACTGCAAAACTCTGCATGTAGGACACTTGCAATGCTCATGCTTTCCAGAAGAAAAAAAAAGCGTATCACGGCTACACATGAAGGTTGTTCGCGCGGTTTTCCAATCGGGGGTTACTGAGACAGTACACAAACACTAACAGTAATTTTTCAGCAGTTAGTACGTTTTGAGAACGCGATATACAGAAAGAGCACTGAGGGCGGTATGGAAAGCTGGACAAGTTACTGAAGTTGCAGAATGAGACTTGGCACGGAAAAACACAAGTCATAAACCAGGTGACAATGAGAAGGAACATCTATTTGTCAGCTTTGTCTACCGGCAAGAGGTAAGTGTAGCACAATGAAGGCGCAACGACGTCCGGAGCCCCACGCAGCCCACAAATGGACAGGGCTGTGTTCGTGTACAGTACATGCGCTTTTTGATGTCCTTGGGTCTGAGCGCTCACCTGTTGTCTTTAGGCACCCGGAACAACCTTGCAGGGCTTGTTTTTGAGGTATTTGTGCACCAATGCACGAGGCACGAGCGGTACGTGTCGTGAAACGGGTGAAACATCGCGGAGCACAAACACACAGCAACCGAGGACCACGAAACTAACGAAACTAGCCACGCCGATCAACGCACAGTAGCGCACGCCTCGCGATAACAGCAGATAACGAAACATGAAAAATCATGCAGCGGGCTGAGCTGGCTCCGCGCCGGCGGGGCCGCACGGTGTGCGCGCGGAGACAGTCGAAGGTGAGGGAGTTGCGAGAGAGTAACGAGGGAGGGCGATTGGAGAGGAGTTGGGGTGGGCGAAGGGCTCGGCCACCTGGATCGGCGCCCGTGCGCGCGACGATCTACGAGGCCATGCAAGGGAAATGGCCTTTTGCGTTCGCCCAATACAGAGATGGCGCCAATTACCTCTGCCACCTAGTGTTCCTGTATATGCTCCCGCAGGGAGCAGAGTTGCGCATAGTTCCGCCGCCGTGATCCAGCTCTGCAGCGAAGCCACTCCTCGTGCGCGCAGGAGCCAAATGCCGCGCGGTGTTCCGCCTTTTTCTCTGGTGGTCGCGAGCTACAAGCGCCAATTCTTCGCAGGCGCTTAGCAAAGGGCACTTGTTAATACAGGCTACGCTCGAACGAGTCATTCGTGCAGCCGGAGGGGGTGGGCTTCCAACCAACCGAAACTTTGTATGTACCTATGTAAACACGCATATACAAACACACACACGAACGTACAAACATGGGGTGGGACCGCCTTCGTTTCCCCAAAATAATATACTCCCGTGGCTCGAACAGCTCCAAAGTTCGCTCGCAAACGCGCAGTACGTTGCCACAAACAGCGGTGCAATTATTTTCAGCATGCATATGAAGTTGTCTTATCATGGCCAGAAAGCAAGAAATGTTTTAAAGAGTGTTTAAAACTTCACACACGTAAGGCGGACACTTAGCGCATTTTGGCTGCCGAAACCAGCCGATTAATGACCGTCGCCAAGAGAGCTATCGTGCCTGCAGTTATGTCAGTGACCGTTAACAGAGCGCCATTTATCACTAACCATCGTTCACAACAGCTGCACGTTTTCGATACATGCGGTGCAGACACAGATTTAAGCGCATTTCAAATGTTGACATGTGCACATTTTAAGCAAAGCTTACTTTTATTTACTATTACTATTTAGTAGTACTTACTATTTAGTAGTGCTTACTATTTAGTAGCAGCAAATCTGCAAATAGAAAAAATGGCTGTGGCTTAGCTAAGATTAAGCCCAGGATGCGAAGCATACTAGCCTTTATTTTAGTTGTTGAACCACTGTTTAGCCTGGTGAACTGCTGTTGCTTGGCTATATTTGGTTCGGCTAGACGAAGAAACAACTCATGCGTTACTCTGCTTCGCCTTCAAGAGTGGAACGCGACAGCGTTCCCGTCGACCCGCCAAGGGTTACACCCCGCATTGGACGCGGTGAGCGTCGAGCAACGCAGCGTTCGGCGCGGCAACGAAATGTGCGCCTGAGCAAGCGACGCACGCCTGAGCCTTAGAAACAGCTCGTTTCTAAGGCAACACCGCATTCACTAGAGGCGCTTCTGTACCGCTTTGAAGCATCGTACTCGTGGAACTCATCATGGGAAAGGGTGAGCCGCACATATTTGTTCCTTCCAGTGCGATCGGGAGGACTGGGTTTGATTCATTTGTTCGTGAGACAAATTGTCTCTAGGTTCGTATATTATCGCAATCAAAGAAATCCTTTTTTAAGAAGTGTTATGCAAGTGAGATTGGCGAACGCATTGCCAGATGTCATTGTGTCATCATGCGCCCATATGCAACGCAATGTCCGCGGATACATGCATGAAATTGTTGCGGCTGTCCAGTTTCTAAAAGTAAGATTTTCAATGGAATACATCAGCGAGGTCAAGAGAAAACGCCTCTACAAAGACCTAATTGATGTGATGACGCCTGTTCCCTTGTATCGAAGGATGTACAATCCTGGGCCAGGCAGCAATGTTTTAAAAAGGGTTAAAAGTATGACTATCCGATCGTCAGTCAAAACTTTCTTTTTCATGCTCCATAGTGGCACACTTTCTACAATACCGTGGCTAAAGGAAAAAGGGTTGTTGGTACCATGGTCGGTAGACTGTGTAATATGCAAAAGGCCTGAAACAATCGAGCACATGTTTCTCGATTGTTGCGATGCCGTATTCTTATGGGACATCTTGCAAAGAACCCTGAAAAAGGAACTGCCGCTTACACCCTACGGCATTCGATTTCTTCCCGTCGAAAGCGAAGGTGTGCCGTGCGACATGCTAATGATTCTAGTAATGCACAGTGTTTGGAAAACCAGAATGTCAGTGCGTAATGCGGACGTCAACGCGAGGTCAGGCCGGGACAACTTCAACGAAAGCATTGCATATTTACGAGATGTGTACAAACAGAAGGAAGAAAAGCCAGATTGGTGTGTTTATCTGGACGAACTCCTGACCGTAAAGCGTTTTTTACCCACTTATGCTAGCCAGACACAAGCTAGCATTTTTAATGTGATGTTATGATGTTGTTTTTCACTGTATTGTGCCAAGTTGGCAATAAAGAGAAAAAAAAAAACTCGTGGCTCAGTGGTAGCGTCTCCGTCTCACACTCCGGAGACCCTGGTTCGATTCCCACCCAGCCCATCTTGCAAGAGTTGAGCCAAAGCCACCTAGAAACAAGCGCAGCTGCTTATATACCGCCGCGACGCCGCGAGCGACGGCGCGAGTTGGAGCCCCGTTTCTCCTCTGTCGTGACGTCACGGTGTCACGTGGTATTGAAGGCGACACCGCCGCGCCTGAGGAGCTGGGTTGAGCTCTCGTAATATGCTTCGCATAAAAGATGCAAGAGCTTCTAGCTGCTCCTCTGAACGCACGATCGACGGTCCACTGATTGCAATGGCGATGGTACTGACGGAAACGACGAGTTCGCATGAGTCGGCGATGCGCCCGTAAAGTTGGCTTCGCAGCGGCGCCGATCATTTGACGTCATTTTTCGCGCTCGGCCAATAGCGGTGCGAGCGGCGCCGGAAAAGGTATGCGCAACTCTGCTCCCTGCGGGAGCATATACAGGAACACTACTGCCACCGAAACCGGGGAGTTTCCCCCCACTGTTGTCGTCCGCCCGGGGGGAGGGCTGGACGTGTGAAAATGCAGTCAGATCAAAGTTACGATCGCCATATTAATGGCGGCCAAGTTGCCCCCGGCGCCAGCCGAGGAGGATATCGTGTGTGCGAATGCAATGCAGAATATCTTTGTTATAAGCACACCCTCAGAATCGAACGCCAATGCATACTGCCAAGTCCGGGAGATCATCTTGGCGGATAAACGGCAGCCTATGGCGGGTTACATTACGCCTCCGGGTAATACGTGTAGAGGCGTGGTCAGAGGCGTCGATGCCGACCTGCCCGATGCTGCACTGCAAAGCCTTTTTGTCACACCCAGAAACCCCATGGTGCTCGGAGTAAGGCACATAAAAGAGTCGACTACCGTGATTATACTGTTCAATGGCATGAAAGTGCCCAACTATGTCCGCTGCGGCCCCAACGTGGTACGCTGCACGCTGTACAAGAGGCAGATAGACACTTGCCGCAACTGCGGACGGGTCGGTCACAGGCACCACGTTTGCCCCAGACCGACCGAAAAAGTGTGTGAAAAGTGCGGAACATTGCAAACCACAAACGGACACGAATGTGTGCAACCCATGTGCACGTTCTGCGGAGACGCTCACCTCACCGGCGACCGAACCTGCAAAAACAGGTATCAAGTTCCTTATGTAGTGAGGAGACGACGCAGAAAAGAAAGGAAATTTGGCAATAAGAAGAAGAACGCAACTAGCAATGCTGGGGGTCGAGGAACCACAGCTCCAGCCACACCGCCAACTACGGACGTTCCCAAGAACGTTACCGCGGAACGCTCTAGATCGAGATTCAAGAGCAGATCCCGGGTCGGGATGATCTCACTACCAACCTGGGCCGACAAGGCAGCCAAAACAGGCGAGACCCGTGCCCCCGCACAACAAGGGCAACTCCACGAGCAAACGGTAGGCAAAATTCAATCACTCGAGCGCGAAAACGCGTCTCGTAGAAAGGAACTATCTGAAATTAAGTCATTATTGCAGGAAATTCAGCAGAGAGAACGCACGCACGATCGGCGGCCAAGCTGCCGCAGCAGCCGTCTCTTTCAACAGAGGCGCTAAACATAGGGCGAGCCTCGAGCCCATGGACGAGGAGACGTTTAACGTCTCGGGCATCAAGCAACTGCTTGACCAGCTATGATCGGACATAGTTGCCGAAATTAGTCCCACCAAGCTCCAACTGAACGAGAACACAGCGAGGCTCCAAATTTTAGAATCCGACAGACAGCTTGCGCTGCTCGGTACGCCCCCACTACGTAAATAAAATGGCCAACTCAAGCAATCTACCTAGTTACCTGGCAATGGAATTTCGCCAGCTTTCGCAAAAGGAAGGCAATCTTGCAACAACTACTTAGCTCTGCTAACGAAAGGCCGTCAGTAATCCTCCTCCAGGAAACACTCACCGATGTGATCGCTGTTCGCGACTACCATGCAGAAGCGCACTTTTCGGAGGGCAAAAGAGGAATAGCGACAGTCGTTTCAAAGAGTCTCGCCTATTTACGTCACGACGTTAGGCCGAACTTAAAAGTCGAACACATCATGATCGAGCTCATCCAAAACGCTAAACTCAAGCAATCCGTTTTCATTCTGAACGTGTACAGCTCGCCAGCCGACAGAAGGGAGACGTTTAACGCTCTTCCAGAACGCAAGTAAAATTGCAGGCGATCATCCGCTTATCATAGCAGAGGACTTTAACGCACAACAACAAGATTGGGGTTACATCAAAGATACGGCCAAGGGCAAGGCCCTCGCGGAACCGAGAGCCTGCGGTCTCACCTTGGTCACCGATCCAAAATACCCCACCAGGATAGGCAACTCGGTCAGTAGGGATACAACGCCAGACCTGGCCATGGTTAGGAATGCGGAGGAACCGGTATGGACCAATTTACAAGAGAACGTCAGCAGTGATCACTACATCAGCAGCCTCGCGATAAGTGTCTCATCACTGCCTCTCAGAAAATTCAGAGTAATGGATTGGGACCTCTTTAGAGCTATCAGAAAGAAGGACGAGACTAAATACAGCTCGTTAGAGCAATTATTCGCTCGCGTCAGAGAAGACGTTGCCGCTTCCACAAAGAAAATAGAGACGGGCAAAGAGGTGGAGCGCATGAACAGTAGATTAGCACACCTGCTAGAAGCCAAAGACACGCTACAGGCTGAATGGAAAACACAAAAGTTAAATAGACGCCTACGCAAAAAGATTGCAGAACTTAATAAGCAAATAGATGAGCATAGCCAAACCCCCGCTCGGCAACAATGGGACGAAGTTTGCAATGCGTCGACGGGCAAATGAGAAGCGGAACAAAATGGAACACCCTCAAGCATCTCCTTGAGGGCAAACAATCCAAAGCCAATCAGAGGCTCACTATTGATAGACCCATCCACAACTTAAGAAAACACTGACATGACCGAGAAACAAATAACAGGCGAGCTGGCCTCGAGATACCTTTGTATCGAACCCGGTTCAAACAATAACTATCCTTCTGCGACGCACGAGAACGAAACGGACCCTCTGCAGCCTCGCGATGGAATCAAGTACGCGGAGGTGAGAGAGGTATTATACGAACTCAATTGCAGATCAGCACCGGGTCCCGATGGGATCACAAATAAACTCTTAAATAATTTCGATGATGGGGCCATCGAGCTCCTCACGAATCAAATCAACAAGGTTTAGGAGACAGGCGAGATACCACTAGAGTGACCTAACGCGACCGTAATCCTCACCCGAAGCCAGGGAAACCCTTAGGGTTTGGCTCGCTCCGGCCGATTTTACTCACGTCCTGTGTGGGGAAGGTCGCCGAGCGCGTCATTCTCAATAGGGCCACTAAATTCACAGAGGAAAGGAACCTCTTTTCGTTTAATCAAATTGGATTCAGACTATCCATGTCCACACAGGACGTAATGCTGCTTCTGAAACACAAGATTCTTGCCAAGGTCTCCAGAGACACCAGAGCCATTCTGGCACTGCACCTAGAAAAGGCCTTCGACAAGGTAAGACACTCTGTCATGCTCGAATCGATTAAAGGAGCGGGACTGGGAGAAAAATTCTACAAGTACGTCAGCTCCTTCCTAAAGGATGGAAAAGTCATTATTTGCCTAGGAGCTCTAGGCTCGAGAACATTCGATCTCGGACCCACAGGCACCCCGCAAGGGGTAGTCCTCTCCCCATTTTTATTCAACTTATCCATGAGAGCTCTTTCCCAAAAACTGGCCAAGATTGAAAGGGTTGGTCACGCCTTCTTCGCCGACGACATCACAGTCTGGTATGAGGGAGATAGCGACAGGCACATCGAAGAGAAATTACAAACAGCGATCACAGTCGTTCAGGATTTTCTCACGAAGGCAGAACTCTGCCTGTCGGCTAAGAAATCGGAACTGCTACTATACCGACCCACAATCGGTGCAAAGAAATGGACACATCCCGATATCTCTATCATCACCTAGGCGTCCATAACACCTTTGAAGAGATAGTCGAGGCGCAACAGATGGCACAAGTTGAAAGGCTGCCTTCCACGGAAGCCTGCAGACAGCTACTAGCGCATATCGGTCAAGGTTCGAGCATCACCAAACAGAGAGAGTGCGCGCTCCGCGTCAAAGTCAGGGAAATGTATTTGGTATCCCAGATACCTAAAAATATGCACCCTGAGCACAATTATGGCAGACGTAAAGCGAGGGCCAGAGCCCTTCTTACCCTGGCGGCTAAGGTTGAGCACAACGTCGCCTTCGTCAACGCTGCGCAATACGCTGCTTCCAATCATATTGTTTCGGTGGCTACCTCGCTGCGGGGGGAGCTGCTGACGTCGCTTACGCATCAAAACGTGAACGCCGACAAAGCCGAACAGGTGGCTGTAGCGATCGCCATGGCCACCACGAACCGTTCCACTATCTTCACAGACTCGGGAGCTGCCGTTAGATCATTCATGAAAGGCTCGGTATGTAAGGAAGCCACTCGCGTTCTCTCTACAGCATCTTGGACAGGCAAAAAGCACTTAATATGGTTCCCCGGTCACATGGGCACCACAAGTAATAGCATTACAGGAAACCCTCGTCTCTGCCGCATCCCTCTCTGGTTATCGTGCCGTTCCCGTGCAGGCTGAAGGTCGGGGAGTGTGCACGTTAGTTGACAGGAGGCTTGCACGTTTGTGTCACGACCTGAAGCTGGCGAGTTGCAAGGTCGAATACGTCATGGCGGAGGTTCTGCTCAACACGAGGCAACGCAACCAGCGGAGAAACAGCGTGTTTATACTCAACATCTACAGCAATCCTAGGGACTCGCAACAGCAGTTCAAAACGATACTCAAGAAGTCCGTCGACCTGGCCGGCACCCATCCCCTGGTCGTCGTCGGAGATTTCAACGCACCATACGGCGTGTGGGGCTACGTCTACGACACGAGCAAGGGCCGGGGTCTGTGGCAGAACGCCAACGAAATGGACCTCACGCTCATCACGGACAAGGCGTTCCCTACCCGAATCGGCAACTCGGTGAGCCGAGACACCACCCCCGATCTGGCGTTCGTGAAGAACGTCGAGGGAGCCGAGTGAAGTAACACCGCAATAAATTTTGGTACCGACCATTATGTGCTCGAGACCCGCTTCGAAGTCACCCGAAGTAAATCCAGAGAATTCACTGTCACGGACTGGGACCTTTTTCGCAAGCTCCGCGGCAACGACAGCGCACCCGTCCCCAAAGACCTGGAAGATTGGTGCGAGTGAATCAAGAGTGACGCCGAGTCATCCACTAAGAAGATCGTCAACGACCTGGAGGTAGAAAAGATGGACAGTAGCCTGGCCCATCTGATCGAGGCCAAGCAGGCGCTGCTTCTAAGATGGGAGGGACAAAGGTTTAACCAAAGATTGAGCAAAAAGATCTCCGAGCTTAACAAGGCCATCGAAGATCACTGTCGGACCCTCGGCAAGCAGCAATGGGACGAGGTCTGTGACTCGATTGACGGGCAGATGCGTAACGGCAAGTCCTGGGGCATGCTAAAGCATCTCCTCGACGAGGGCAGCACCAGATCCAGTCAGACACACGCTCGCCAGAGCCCTTCACGAAGCTACCACATCCTGTTCCGGGGAGGAGCTGGTTGCCAAGCTCATGAAGAAATACCTTCCCATAAAGCACGGAGACGAGGAAGACCGGTTTCCCGACTACCTCGGCCCAGCCCGTCCGGAATTGGACGAAGACTTCACCGTGGGGGAAATTAGGCAAGCCATTTTCGCGCTCAAGGGGAAGTGTGCGACAGGTGCCGACAGAATCACCAACAAGATGCTGCGGAACCTTGACGACGGTTCGATCACATACCTCACCGAGAAGATCAACGAGACGTGGAAAAACGGCAGCGTCCCAGAGCAATGGAAGATCGCCAACGTCGTCCTGATCCCCAAACCCGGCAATGCTCCGAACGTGGACAACCTCCGACCGATCTCTCTCACCTCCTGTGTCGGGAAAGTGGCGGAGTACGTCGTCCTCAACAGACTAAACAGATATCTCGAAGAGAACAACATCTATACTCACAACATGATTGGCTTTCGTGCCAGCCTCTCGTCGCAGGACGCCATGAAGATGATCAAACATCATATCATCGACGGCAGTACCAGAAACACCAGGGCCCTGCTCGGACTCGACCTCGAGAAAGCGTTTGACAACGTTCTCCACGAATACATTCTGGCCTCCGTGGCAGACCTCGAGCTGGGCCCCAGACTATATAACTACGTCCGTTCGTTCCTCACGGGGAGGAAAGCGAAGCTGCGGTTCGGCGACTTTGTCTCCGACGAGGTTCTCCTGGGCCCACGGGGCACGCCGCAAGGCTCAGTCATTTCGCCTGCTCTCTTCAACATCTGCATGATCGGCCTCTCGAGGAATCTGGCCAGTGTTGAAGGTATCAAACACACCATCTACGCAGAGGACATCACCATCTGGTGCACCGGCGGTAGCGAAGGGCAAGTGAAAAGAGCCATGCAAGAGGCGGTAGACGTCATGGAGCAGTACCTGCTACCCACCGGACTCGGATGGTCCCCGAGCAGATCTGGGCTTCTGCTCTATAGAAAAGAAAAAGGCCGCAGACCCAAGGGCTGCAAACCGGTCTCGGAAAGTGACATTCACCTGTTCACTCGGAGCGATGATCCGATACCCAGGGTCGACACCATCAGAGTCCTGGGTATGTTCATAGAATCACGCGGCGGCAACGGCACTGCGTTACGCAAGGTAATTGCGAAAACCGACAATGCTTTTCGCCTCGTCCGAACGGTCACGAACAGACATCGTAGCCTCAAGGAGGACAACCTGCTTCGGCTCATCAACGCCATTGTGCTGTGTCACTTCACCTACATGGTGGCCATGCACAACTGGCTCAGAGCCGAGCGGGAAAAGCTCAATGCCCTCATTAGAAAATTCTTCAAGAGAGCCCTCGGCCTGCCCGTCAGAACGCATACAGAGGATCTCCTTTGGCTCGGCATACACAACACCATGGAGGAGATAGCCGAGGCTCAGGAACGGGCCCAGCTAACTCGGCTGTGCACCACGCCGGCCGGCAGGCGTATCCTCGAGGAGATCGGACTCGCACCCACCAAGAACTTGGCTGAAGTCACCCAAATCCCCAGAGAAATAGGGGAGAAGATCGTGGTCGCCCCTTTGCCCCGCAACGTTCATCCCGTTCACAACGCTGGTCGTCGCAAGGCATGAGCATTGAATATACTAAAGCAAATCAAGAAGGACAAAATCGCAGCAAGCTTCGTGGACGCAGCTGCATACCGAGATGGCAAGGCTTTTGCGGTTTCCGTCGTTGACACGCTGGGCAAAGTCATCAACTGTGCTTCAGTCCGGACGACAAACCCAGAGGTGGCCGAGCAAGTGGGCATTGCACTCGCCATGCAAGACGGTCGGAGAGACAGGGTGTATAGCGATTCGAAAGCCGCCATCAGGGCATTCCAGAAAGGCCGGGTAGCCCGGCAGGTAGTTCAAATTCTGAAAGGCGCCAAACACGGCAACACCTCCATGCACTCGATCCTTTGGTTCCCTGCGGGGCGATTGAGGGGTTCCTCTGAACCTCAACGAGTCTGCCCACGAGGCTGCGCGTGGCTTTACCAATCGCGCTGCCCTCGGATCGGGCGACTCTCTCCCCGGACACAGAGACGCTCCTCTCACACACAACGAAATCACTAAATTCTTTTACTTAGAGAGAAGGGTTTTCCCCCCGCCTCACTCCAAGCTAAGCAGGCCGCAGGCGGTCACACTAAGACTTCTGCAAACGAACTGCCAGGCTACGGAAACAGCTCAAACTGTTCAAGTTTGAAGACGACGTGCTCTACCGGTACATTTTTCAGCCGGAAGGACATCGATGGGTTCCCGTTCTACCGCGTTCTCTTCGCGCTGCAGTTCTGCAGGCCTCACACGATGACCCTCCGTCAGGCCACTTGGGTTACCACAAAACACACGAGCGCATACACAGCCGATTCTATTGGCCACGCCTTTACACGAGCATAGCTAGGTATGTTGCCTCGTGCACGCTTTGCCAACATCGTAAGTGACCTCCTACTGCTCCGGATATATATTGTGTGATGTAAATAAATATTACGGTAAATGAGTTCTGTGTCGTGTGATAAACAGCTTCGCTGTTCATCCACTTTCACAAAGTGGAATGGCTGGTAATTTTCTTATTTCTGGAATGCCATGGAGAAGAAGTATTTAAAGTTTAGCAGAAACACGGCGCAGAGTGAACATCTGATAGTGGAATAAATATATCATGTGTTCTAAAAAAAACGTTTCCAGCTGCATAGTACCATAGTGTCAACGAATTTCGGATCAACTCATTCTGCTTGTAGGCTTCGCCAACATATCCAGCTTCATTGTCCTTATGATGGGACTATTCTCTTTATCCAAGAGGCTGCGCTGGATGATTCTTGGCTTTTGTGATGTTTTTGCAGCACTAGTAAGGAACAAGGAACGGATGCCGATAAATAAGATCAATAAGATGCGCTATGTCTCGAGATACATAGCATGCAACAAGTATAAATCAGCAGGTGTACTGTAACCTTTGCCAAAAGCATTAGCGCTGAGCTTTGTCTCAATGCCACCCATGCTTCTTCACATTAAAATGGTGCATTCCTTGTTCACCACTAACTTCGTGTGTCGCTGTGCCTGCCACAGCGCAACGTAACAATGAAGCGAGACTAACTAGGCCTTTTAAGCTGCGCTTATTTTAAATAAAATTGGACATGCTCACTTCTGTCGTTGCACCAATAGGCGATACGCGTAGATTGAATTCGTACAGATCCCCTGCCCCATTCCTCCAGCGCACATAAAAGACAAGCACAACGCGTACGTCTTTCCAAATATGAGTTGAGGATAATGCAAGACAGTACAGATCCTACCATAGTTGGTTTCATTGTTTTACGTACTTGAACTCATTATTCATATTTTTTTTACAGAAAGAAAAAAACCTGTTCATAGATATTTCAGTTAAAAACATTCTCTGCCATTCGCGGATCACTTTGCCGTATACAGATATAGAACATCGTTACATAAGTTGTAAATACGCGATATTATTTTGGAATGCCCCTCAAAGAACTCTTAAGAATGACTTAATTTTCAGTAGGCCTACCGTCCGACACTTGATTGCACTCTTCGGAGAAGGCGTGCCTTTTGACATGTTTTCCTAATTGGGCTACATGTGTTATGGAAGACACGCGTGTTGGACTGAAACGCTGAACCCATTGTTCCAACGGAGTTTCAGCATGCTCGGTCGCTTGAAGGACACGTATGGCTTAACAGAGTTTCAACCAGACCGTTACCACTTCTTGATAAGTTGCTGGTCGTTGCCACCTTTTTCTGCGATAGCAATTATATGGACACTCCAGGCGCATTACTGCCGTCGGAACGCGCCCTACGCTTTATGTGAGAGTGAAAGCACGCGAGGGGAGCCGACGATCGAGGCCGAATATCGCCCGCGCGAAAACCTGGGAGGCGGGGAGGAAGCGCGCCGTCTTCTGTCGCGCGCGAGGCATGCAGCGTTGCGAGGCCCCGGTGGAGGGGAGCAATGGGTCGCGGCGTTCTACTCTGGCTGCAAGTGGGCATCTTCTCGTTGCTGTCGGATTCCTTGGGCTCGTGCGGCTCTAACGGCTGGATGGGCGCATCGGCGGCGAGCCCTTTCACGGGCAAGTTCTCACCACCGCTCGTGAAAGGCTGCCAGTTCCACGGGGGAACGCACAACGCGTGGTGGTTCCATCCGTTTACCGAGAATGAACTGAACGGAAACAAAGCTGACGCAGCGCGCGCGGAACCCTTTCCTGCCATGTCCCACCCTGGCTGAAGCGAAACGGCTCTGACTGGTAGCGCACGTGACCTGGGCGGGCGCCTATGCGGCTGGAATCCTTGCTAGCGACTCACGCTCCGGTGTGCCCGCAAATTTGAACTCATCAAACCACCGTCTCCCGCAGGTGCTCTGCTCTGGGAGCAACTGCGCTTCTTGCGTGACAACAACGTCACCGAAACGTGTGAGCCAATACAAGCTTCGCTTGAAAATACACAAGCAAAAAGCGCATTACTCTTCTAATTTTTCCTAACTTAGCGTCTAGGTCAACTGTTCACACCTACGACCAACCGAATTTCACTGTTCGACCACCAAGTGATTACGACCGAGACTAGCGTTGCAAAGTACGGATTCTTACTGATCTACCACTTTAATCACAGTCTAGACTGAAGGATAGGTTATCGTCCGGCCTAATGTTGGTCAAATGGAAAAAGGAAGAGGTTGCTAGGGCCGTTGGCCCGTGCTACAGATTTAAAAGAATTATGTGGTTTAACGTGCCAAAACCACTTTCTGATTATGAGGCACGCCGTAGTTGAGGACTCTGGAAATTTCGACCAGCTGGGGTTCTTTAACCAGGTTCTTTAACGTGCACCTAAATATAAGTACACGGGGGTTTTTGTACTTCGCCCCATCGAAATGCGGCCGCCGTGGCCGGGATACGTCCTCCAGATTCAATTGCCAATGAGCGTTAAAAGTTTTTTAAGCAACAACTCAAAGACATGGGCTTAGTCTTAAAAGTAAACGTGTTGGAAAAGAAAACTGCTTTCGTTCTTCCTACAACTTCGTTGCCCTCACCTATTTCCACGTATTGAGTGACGGCCTAAGCAAAAAACGCCAGGCCTGCACAATCTATTGCTTCGGTCATCTCAGACCTAGGCGGCGTCTCTAGCCTGCAAAGGACTCGGAAATTGGAGCCCCAACACCGCATACCGCAGCTCCAATTAAGGTTTGTCCTCGTGGATAATTTATAACAGTCGGCAGTATCGAACTCGGTGCTTACGTGACGACGTTCCGCACCTCTACGGAGGGCGTTGTAAGTCGTCACTCGACACCACACGGGCCTTTTTTAGCATTCAAAAACAGAATCCGAGTAGTTGCCGACCGGACGCGTTGCCGACCGGACGCGTGCCGACCGGCGCTCCATCCACGGAACGTGTGCTCAATACTGTTAGGCCACTGTAAACCTCGGTAGCATCTCCAGCCAACAAACGGCTCGAGGTCTATCTGCATGGGCCTATTACGACCATCGGCCGAATGCGATCCCACTACGCACAAGACCGCGTTCTCCAAATCGGTTCTGCGCATCCGCACCGCGGCCACATGACGATCACCGTGACTCGTCACCCGACACCTCGCTGGCCATCCGACATCTCAAAAACATGAATGGTTGGCGCCCGGACGTGTATGAGTGTTGTCCCCCCACCCCTATACATATAACACGTGGGCAACAGGGGCACTGCGATAGTATACCAAACAATGATGCAGCCTTACACCGTGTTTTCTGCATGTTTCAGAGATAAGGGGCTTAAGAATATCTATTTGCCGGGCCATCTTCGGTTTTTGTTGCTGCTGCCCTGCCAGCAGTGTATCAAATGTTTTTTGACGAACATTGCGTTACTGCCTACTAACATACTTCTTTCGGGCGATGTTGAGACAAACCTTCTGAACCTTCTTCTGAACCTTCTGAAAAGGAGTTGCTATCAGAACTACTAGATGACTAAAAGAAGGTAGAAGGAACTATTCAAGGAATTGTCATTACACAGAATGAAATCAAAGAGCAAATCTCGACAATAAGCAATAGAATAGATGATATTGAACAACAGTTATCCAGTTTGGGTTCACTGCCGAAACAAAGACGCGAAATTAAAAAAAAATAATTACAGAATTTGACAGTCAATTATCTTTCCTCACAAATAAGGGGGATGAATTAGAAAACAGAAGCCGTCGGAATAACCTTTTTGTTAATGGTTTAGAAGAGTCGGGAAGCAATACATTTGAAGAACTTGAGAAGAAGATAAAGGACGACCTAACAACAAAGAAGATAGGTATAACGCGTACAGATATTGAAAGACTTCATAGGCTTGGCCATAAATCTAATGGGAAATCTAGGCTGGTTATTATAGAATTTCTTGACTATCTGGAAAAGATGTCCATTTTACGTTGATTCCACAATCAAAAAGGCTGGTCGTTGTCTTTATCCGAAGGCTTTTCAAAGCGTGTTCGTGAGGCGCGTAAACTTTTGTTGGATAGTGCAGCGGAAGAAAAAGCAAACGGCGCTAAAGTAAAGCTGGTCTTCGATAAAGTAAGCACAGATAATGTTCTGTATGCCTGGAATACACAGAAAAGAGAGCGTATCAGAGTGACCAAAAGGAAAAATAAGTGACAGAAACAAAAAGATACTACGTCCTTGATAGCCCTGGACGGTAACTGCAGAAGAGAAATTAATGAGGCAACCGAGCTTGAGGGGCTTCTTCTTTCAAACAATTCTGACATCTCTGTGCTGACTGAAACTTGGTTACATTATCAAATTTGTGACAGCGAATTCGTACCCGCTGGGTACAATGCACTCCGGAAAGACCGCACTGGTAGAGGTGATGGCGTCTGTACTATCTACAAAAATCATTATGAGTTTTCAGGATGCCTGATTGTCAAATGTCGAGGGCATATTGAGTAAAGCTTATTGTGGTCGCATCAGGTACATCATTTGCGTGATGTACAGGCCCCCTTCCTCTTCCCTGTCAGTTTTGGATGACTTAAAAGTTTACATCACCGCGTATATAAAACCTGGTGATCGGATAATTCTTGCTGGCGATTTCAACCTGTCTAATATTGACTGCTCCACAATGTCCGTCGTAAACCATAATGACAAAACAGGTGATGCTATGTTGTATATAGCATTTGCTTTTGATTTATCTCAAGTTGTTCGCGAGTACACTAGGATACATGACGGTTCTAAATCTATACTAGACCTTTTTTCGTGAGCGGATCTATTAGTACTAAATCAAATACTGAAATTGCCACGGGAATCTCTGATCACCAGGCCGTACTCCTTACCCATCTGATACTGCTGTCGACAAAGATAGAAAACTATTTTTTTTTCATAGCTTCTCACGTGCAAATGACACAACGATACTCGATGTCTTATCCTTTCATTTTGACAGTTTCTTAAAGTCAAAAGCAAATGTAGACGATTTGTGGATTTCCTTCAAGGATCTAGTATTGATGTGTGGCGACCATTTTGTGTCAAGCATTATTAAAAAGGTAAAACGTGAGAATCCCTCGATTTCTCGTACTTCAATTCGATTAAGTTAAAGCTATTGAAAACGAAAAAGCAAGCAGTTAACCTTGCTAGGTCCTTGCAAGAAAAAAATTGCGTTCTTACCATTCAATATAAAAGTCAGATAGCACTCGATAAAGAAAATTATTTTGGCAACTTGTTGCCTAACTTCATTTCAACTTCACCAGAGAAATTTTGCCGCACAATCTCTCCAGTACCGAGAGATTTTCAGGCGATTGAAGCCAACGGCACTCTAATCCATGACGAAAAAGAAATATCTGCTTTTAACGAATACTTCAAATCTGTTTTCACTAATGATAATGGCATACTGCCCGCTATAGAAACATGTTTACCTCCGATGCCTGATCTTGTCATCAGGGAGCAAGGTATTATTGAAATGCTTTTAAGTCTCGATACCGGTAAGTCCCCCGGAGCTCATAACATACCAAATGCTTTCCTAACTAGGCATGCAGAATGGGTAGTCAATACTTCTTTATATTATTTTCAAGATCTCTAAATGAAGGACAGGTTCCGAACGACTGGAGGACGGCCAGATTTCAACCAGTTCATACAAACCGTAAGAAACAGTGTATCAATAATTATAGGCTAATCTGACTAACGTCGACAACTTGCAAAATTATGGAGCACATAATACATATGCGTATCTCTGATTTTATTGAAAAACATGATTTTATTATAAATATTTAGTACGGATTCCGTAAAGGTTATTCTACTTGCACTCAATTAGTACTAACTGTACATGACTTTGCTAACTCTATTAATAACGGAAACCAAAGAGATGCCATTTTTGTGGATTTCGCAAAAGTATTTGATAAAGTTTCTCACAAAAAGGTGCTTTCCAAAATTAAGAGCACATTAAAATATGATAAGATTACTAATTGGATTTCAACATACTTGAGTAACCGTCAACAATATGTCACTTTTACTGATCGTTCATCTCAGTCTCTTTCTGTTGACTCTGGTGTCCCTCAGGGTTCCGTGCTTGGGCCACTTCTGTTCATCATTTATATAAACGACAGCGTACAAGACATTACAGTTCATATTAAATTGTACGCGGATGATTGCGCGCTCTACTCAGAAATTAAAACTATATCAGATCAAACAACACTAAACGAGGCCTTCCAAACATTACTAAATGGTGTCATGCCTTGAAGATTGCGATACATTTTCAAAAACCGTTTACATCAGAATAACTCGCAAGAAAAATCCCTTCATATACCAATGTTCTTTTGCTGACAATATCCTCTCCGAAGTTACACAATACAAATATCTAGAATTATGGATAACGAACGACCTTGACTGGACTAAACACATGGACCAGATGATAATCAATGCTAACCCTAAACTTTTTGTTCTTAGGCGAGCACTAAAGCTATCCATACCCAAAGTCCGGCTCCTTGCTTACAAATCTGTTGTCCTTCCAATATTAGATTATGCGGCGATAATTTGGGATCCATTTAATAAAACGAACCCTAACAAAATTGAAGAAGTACAAAAGAAAGCAGTTTGTTTTGTTTACAATAACTATGGACGCACATCAGTAAGTGATCTGCTCGATGGGGCTGGTTTGTCATCTGTATCTGGAAGAAATGGCGTTTCCCGACTTAGGTTCTTATATCAATTAATCAAAGGTCATTTTAAGATTATTATTGACGGGCTAATCTCCTTCTTTTCAGTTTACACTACAAGACAACGTCATAAGCTCACAATCACCCCTTTTCGTCAGCGTAATAATTGCTTTAAATATTCATTTTTTACAAGAATAGTAACAAAATGGAATCGGATTACTAACGATCAAGTACTACAGCAATCTCTGACGTCATTTACCAGAAGACTCAGTGTCCATTAACATCTATATTCTGTTGTATTCCATCCCTGCTGCTAATTTACTAATTTACTAATTTACTAATTTACTAATTTCTTGTTGTTATCAACTTTATGCCCCTTACATTTTGTATTAATGTATTCACTCAATATTCTATGTGTTCTTGGATAATTAAGATATGCCATGAACCTTACTGTACTTCTATGTCTACTTCTACGTTGCACTGCCATCACTGAACTTTCTTGTCTCCAATGCTGATCCGTTTTATTTGTTTACTAATCATTTGCGGCCTTTGTTTTTTTATGCCTTTTTTGTGAATATTTGATCCCACGCCCACCCTGCGAAAATCCCTTCCTGGGATTACAGTATCAATAAATAAATAAAATAAATAAGACACACAGATCTCGTTGAGAGATAGCTCCTAATTCATCTAAAGAAGTGCCTTGGAAGTTCTGCAGCCCCAAGAACTTGGAGAATGGCTTCGATGGATAGGTTGTCGTACACACCTGAGACATGCAAGAAGAGTGCAACAAAGAGACTCCTGATCGATTTTTGTTGCTGTACGGAGGCCACGAGATCGATGACGTTGTCAATTCAAGACCACCCACGTCGAAAACCAGCCATAGCACCAGGGTAGATGTTATAGTACTCGAGGTACCAGTCCATACGTATCATGAACATACTCTCCGTGACCTTACCCATGCAACTCGCAAGTGCAGTCTACCGGTGCGATGTAAGAAGGTGCAGCGGAGACTTCTCTGCTGAGTGTAATCGGTCTCTCACGCATGTTCAAAGAGTCGATTGTTGCGAAACGCAATGAAAGCAACATAGAAGCACTGAAAGCTGTATTATCTCCAAATTGCTGGCGCATAATCACTATCACGACCGTTTGCACACTACACAGCTGCAATGAAGTGCCAAAATTTGAGGAAATACATATCCCTATGCAATGCGCAATGGGGAATCGCTTTATCACATGTTGCGGAAAATATTCACTCACCGCTATCGTACTAAAATAGGCACCTCCGTAAATCGTCGCCAGCACATATGTTTATTTGGCGTTTTTGGTCGGAAACATTCCATCACTTGCGAATATTTTTTTCACCCTAAAATTGAAAACAGTGCTTTCCCGCAATTTCTCAGCACGTCGTCTGCTATATGTCAGGGTAGGCGTGGCGGTGCTGCCTGCTAGCGCGGTCACGTTTTCCAGTATGGCAGCACCCATATGTAGAAGCGCTGTAAAGCGACCAAAGCACAGCGTGCCCCGAACTTGTTAATGCGATGACCTTTGTAAAAGTTCGCACGTTCAAACTCTGGCGAACACCCGAAATCAAATCTGCACCGTAAAGTTCTGCTGCAAAAACACACTTTACCAGCAGACCTAAGGTGTTCGTGGAACGTTATTAACCTGTACCTCTAAAAACTCATTCCGGGTCTCTACAAAAAAATGTTTGAGGCAATTTCTCGCTGCATGAAGTGTTAATTTTATTTTTTTAATATGTAGTAAACCAGAGCAAATGAAAATTGCTTGCTTTGCATGTCTCTATTTTGAATCATAGTCCAGAATATGTCTTAAGGCTGCAATGTCGTCTTCGCCATATTCGGTGCTTCTAGAGCGCCCAGCGCCTGTCTTCATGAAGTCAGAAGTGCCCCCGTCCCAGGATCATTCTTCTTCGCAAGCTGTTCCTGTACACGCAAAAGAAAGACGTTTGCATTGATTCGTGTACGTTCTAGCGCTGTCATATTTAGAAACAGCGACATACTTTAGCAGCTCATATTTATGTACACTTTGCGTTCAATACACATAGTTCGTTATCAGACGTTAGCTAACGTTTGCACAGTTTCATCTGAGATAAAAATTTATATCCCTCGGCAGATAACACTGTGCAGCGAGAAAATAAATAAATAAATAGTAACATAGACTTAAAGCTTAAGCTTGGTGTTCTCTGATATCGTGTAGTGCACGCTGATTACAATATCTTTGTAACCCTTGTTAGTAATCTGCGTATAGCTCACTCTGCTCATCCTCGTGTTCATGGTAGTGGGATTGAGAAAGCCGCTGAGAAAAGGAGTACCATGAATTTCGGACTGTAGGGCACGCTCAATTTATTGGACGGCTGTTTTATGTGAAGTTAATTTCCGCTTAAAGATCGCACACAAACCACAAGCATGAAAGTAAACCACAACGATGGTAAAGGTTCCAATTCCAATTGATTTATTTCACATGCAAGCAATAAAAAAATTTCATATGTCTCACAGCAACTACCAACAAGGCTAACATGTTGTTCTTCAGCCTTATTTTAAATTCGCATCTCCTGCTTTCATTATCCTCATTATGATTGTTTATTGATTGTTTACTTCCCCCTTTAAGTACATTACATAAATGGGGAGATTAACAAAAACAAAGGCCAGTAATTCTTGTCTTAAAAAGCAAGTACAGTTTGAAATATGCATCAATAACCAAGCACATGGTAAGACAACATGTTTTCAACAGACTTTTTCTGTAGTAGTAGAATCAACACAAGCGTAAGCTTATAAACAGTGAACGCAAAGACGAAAAATTCAACAAAATAATAACACACCTATAGTCAGCAACAACATACGAGTAAAAGGTTTATATGAACGCTCTCTAGCTCAAATAAACTTGGCCTAGACGCGCTAGCCAATTAGGATCGATGTTTCACCTGACGTAAAGCAATTTCGCTTGTACAACATGACAGTTTTCCCCGTAGAAATAGGACTTTTTGTCATGGGTTTGAGGATAATACCGGAACGTCTACCAAATGTTTATAGTTGATCGTGATGTCACTGCTAAGCCAAGACATCAATATAGCTGGAAACTAGCATCGATTTTTAGGTTAGTCTACCACTTACATTAGCATACCAAATCGTTGAACTGTAAGCGACATCAGCTATTTATGCTCTCTACTAGAGATAAAGGGCAAATGCACAGCTGTTTTGTGGGTTAAGCGACTTCGTAACTCATAGGTAGTCGGATACTACACAGTGATAGAAGTATACAGTCGGCCGCTCCGGAGTTTTTTTTTTTCAGCCTCGCTCTCAAAGACAATTGGTCCTGGTAGACTGTTTCAAGTTTCGACGACATCAGGAAGAAGATATTTGTTAAACGTGTTTGTGCTACCATAAAGACGTCGAGCGCTGAGTTGAAGACACGACGTGATCTGGTCTCGAATGTATGCAATGAGTACTAAAGCATGCAGGTGAGGAAAGTTTTTATATAATTTCTGAGATAAACAAAGTTGGGTAATTTGTCTTCTGAGAGCTGAGCGTTAAAAAGGCGATTTTACTGTAACTTACAGTGTAGTTGCTCTCGTCATGTGACGTGATGAATCTGGCGCTGCCATTCTTAATGGATTCAGGGGCATTAACTACGAAAACACTATGGGGATTTCAGTTGAACGTTAGGTACTTGGGTTAAAAAATAGCGGAGGTTCTATACGCGAGACTGCAGACTGATGGAGGGTACACAAATAATGGTTTTCACATGCAGCCAAGGGATTTCGAAACATCGGCTGAATGCTTGAATTTAGATGCTTTGAATGCTTTGCATTCGAAATCAAGCTGGGCTGAATGCCCATCTTGATTTGGTGCTGATTAGTACTCGCACCCATGGTTTCTGTATGATTCAACAACTGATGCGCGTCATGAATGAAGTGAGTGCTAAAACGTCACGTGAAACCGTTTGCGTGATACAAGCATGAATTATCTCTTCAAATATTTACTTTCATTAAGCAACGTAAACAAAATTTTTTTATCTGTTTAGGGTAGAGTAGTACTATTACCGATCTTCACTACTGAAAATTCGACCGTGGGAGACGCAGTTGTCTCCAATTACATGAATGAATGATGATCTTTGCCGCGGTAAGTCATACGTAGATATGAAAAACAGTTGGACAGCGAACGGAGCTTGGAGGTACTGCGCATACGACATTGGTAACGACAGAATGCCTACCGGCAACAACGGTTAAACCAGAGTGATCTGCTAAAGAACTCTAATTCATGATAAGAATATAGTGATCAAACCATGGAGGTACTGCGCATACGACATTGGTAACGACAGAATGCCTACCGGCAACAACGGTTAAATCAGAGTGATCTGCTAAAGAACTCTAATTCATGATAAGAATATAGTGATCAAACCATAAATGGCAGTTTATTCATTTGCTAATTCAGTTTCAATTTATTCAGAGAGACATTGTTTGGGTTGAAAAGAATAAAGGCAGATATATTCTGTCCGACTAGGTCCGCGCACTCATACATTTGCTCAGAAGCAGTGAAAAATATTATTAAAACAATACAATGAACTTTTATACTAGCACATGATAAAAAAATTGTTGAAATGCAGAAGTAATATCGCGAACAGGCATCTTAAATTGTGTCACAGAGTCACACGATAATGCAACAGCCATAACCTATCTCAAGAACAAAACCACGCAAATAAAGAAGATATAACCGGCAACATATAAAAAAAAGTGGACCGAGTGTAGAACCTTGTGGTATAGCGAAATTCAATGGCTGTAACTGAGATTCATACCTGTGAAGAGACGTATATACTGCAGCCTGTCTGCGTAAGCAACTGCGTATTAACTCTAGAGCTACCCCTCGAATGTCATTATGTGGTAATTTTCGAAACAATATATCATGCTCAACCGAGTCGAATGTTTTCTGAAATTTTAAGAAAATTTCTATATTCTTAGCAGTTTTTTCTTTGATATAAAATAAACCTTTTTCTGTAGATTCTTATTTTCGTGAAAGTAGAATTGCTCGTTCACAAGCAATTCATGATCATCAAGAAACTCGTTAGCCTTCTCTTTATTACGTGCTATAACACATTTGAGAATAAGGGTAACACTAGTATGGGTTGATAATTTTTGAGATCATTTAGAGGACCCGGTTTATCCAAGACTGCTGTATTCATATTAACTGGAAAAATGCCTGTTGATAATGCTGTATTGGAAATATGTTGTAAAAGTGCTGATAAAAGGTGATCAACGAAAATAATTGGAGTGGCTTTAGTGTCATCATTACCGGCAGCAGTATCTTTATTAACTTCTTCAGAAAAGCGATTATCTCTAATTCACGGCAAGAAGACAAAAATATAGAATTCGTACTGATAGTGAATACACATTTCCCTACATCTAGTTGAGTGCTGGACGACGAATATGCACCAGAAAAATTTTAAAAAATGTTGAATTATATTATCCGACAAAGTCTATTTGCTGTAATCGACACCATCAGTAATTAATGTAAGAGGGATGATATTCTGTTGTTGACCAATAAGCAATAGTACTGAATTACAAATTTTTGGGCTCATCATAAGCAGCATAAACATATTGTAATATTCAGGTTGAGCTTTCTTGATATCAAAGTTCAACTCGTTTCGGATTTTTTTTATATTTCTTTAGCATAGTTATAGCTCCTACAATAATAAATTAATGGTACGTGATATCACAGGCTTTCATTCTATGAAATAGCTGTTTTATTACCCACGGTTATCTACACTGAATGTTTTTTTTTTTTGCGTAGCACAAAGGATATGCTTCTTCATAACAACCTTTCACTCATTGTGGAAATATATCGCATGCAATGCTTAAAAGGCCCTGAGACAGTTCGGACAAATTTTGTAGACGCGTTGGGTAAAGATAAAGTTAATAATTCGCACCATACTTTGTGTGAAACGTCTCATATTAAGAGATCTACGGACGATTACAAGTTACCCTCCTCCACAGCAATGCATTTTCTCCTCAACTTGTTCACCGACTGCTTGGGGCTAAGCCCCGCCTTCGCTGGCTCTGCGACATGATGGCACGTCGTGCCGTCTACTTCCGGTTGTCCAGGAGAGGGTGCGCGAATCCTCTCTAACCTCTCCGCCAGCTACTTGGCAGTCGACACCAAGCGAAAGCTATCTTAGCGCGCGTTGCGAGCATTCTGTCGCAGCGTCGGAAGTGTCTGGTATTCTGGTAACCACGGGCGAGCTGGGCGTTTCGACGGATGGGTGGAGCCGTAAACTCAAGCTGATGAAGGAACTTTAGCGTAGACGTACGTGAGTAGTCCGATCGGTGTGCACTGTCCAGCCACCCGGCAACGCGGCGCTTAACCAGCCAAACAGCGTTAATGTTACTGTAACCAAGTGTAAAACATTTTAAACCTTTACAAAACAGTGTGTTCAGGATTGCGTCCCTGGGAAAAATTTACATCGTTTTTGCCACGCGCACTCACAGTGCACTTACAGAGCCTTTGAATTCATGATCCACAGAAGTTTCTTATTCCGTGCCTGAAATTATCGCTGAAATGTATTCGCAATTTAGCACGTATGAGCCCGTCTTTCTTTGCCATTCATTCATCGCTCATGACCCGCGATGTGAAACGAACTAATATTACCGTGGTTTTGCCAGGCTTGGTTGGCAATCTGTGTAAAGCCTCAAGATCGGCACCGGTCAAATCAGGAAGGCGTAGATTATTTCCCAGTTCATTCACCCTACCGGCCAGATCCTCGTTTTCAACAACTGGCAGTCCCTGAATTTCTATATTCTCTCTTCTACTGTAAATTTCGAGGGCAATAACCAGTTTTTTTAATTCAGAAACCTCCTGATTGCTGTTAGTCGATTCCACAAAATGTATTCTTTCCCCGAGGCTTATGATTTCTGCAGACTTTTTTTAAATTCTGCAAGTACTGTGTCGAAGTATTCAGAGGGACTGTATTGGACTGTTTCATCAATTGACAAAAGGGAATCTACCCTGCTCTGAATTGCTGGTAACTGAGCTAATTTTTGAGTAACTTCAATAAGAACCTCCTCGAGTGCTTTTTTTATCTCGCAAGTTACCACTCGCTCATTTAATGCTACGGGCAGCTAAGACATGTTTAGCATTTCCATGTTCTTTTTCACGCGCCATCTTTAGTTATGAAGGCAGTTTTGCTTACGCCCGAGCATGTTCCCAAATGGTAGCCGTAGTTACATTCAGAGTACGTTGGATTCATACTATTATCTGGGAGCAGCTCAACACAACTCCTACATTTTGATTCAGAGTAAAAGTTACCAAAGACTCCGGCGCCCAAATATACAAGAAATATATGCAGTAGTGGTGGTGGCAGACGCAATACAGTATGTCATAAGTGGTCAGTCATAAAATTAAACGAACATGCAAAGGCAGAGGATAGCGATCACTCTACAGCCGTGCCGTGTGTTGCCACCACTGCCGGACAATTGCGTTTGTGGAAGCCTTGCTGTCGTCGTTGATTCAGCATGGCGGTAACGTGGCTGATTGGCGTATGGCTGTGGCTCATACGTGGGAGTGGCTGTTATTGGAGAGCTACAGCAGCCAGAAGGTGATTGGGAAGACATTGAAGTGCTCCAACGCAGTAACTGGAAAGCCAGAAGATAGAGATCACTGTGGAGCCGTTCCGTCCGTTAACACCACCGTTGAGCAAATCCTTATTACCGTCCAATGCCTCGCCAACGCATCCAGTGCAAGCTGCTACAGCAAATAATAGGTTCCAAGGACATGAACCACTAAGAAAAAGAAGTACACTTTTTCTCCTATCAACATGAATTTTAAACATTTTACTCTTCCAAAACACAACGCGCTGAGTTCATCCGGAACTTGTTGCTTTCCATGGATAACAATGATCAAATCGACAATACCTTCATAAATTTTGCAGAGGCGTTTGATCGCGTTCCACATAACGCGCTAAACTTTCGCTTACCTTCTAGCTTATTAAAGCGGGTTGAGGATTCCTTTAAAGGTCAATGCTATTCACCTCAGTCAATACCCACCAATTATCACTCACTAGTGTGACATCGGGAGTTAAACAGGGCGATAGCTTATCGCCACTACTTTTCCTAGTCTGCATAAATGGCTTCGCTACTAATGTCAAAAATGCAGTATTACGTTTTGTAGATGATTGCAGTTGCAGTACACGTCGTCAACCTGAAGCCTGACGATTACACCATTCTGCAAGACGACTTAAACATAGTGGCGTGAGGGTGCAATACAGGGCTTGTCCCTTAACTTATCAAAATGTAAAATAATCCCTATTGCTAGCAAATGTGACATCATCCACCATACCTACTCTCTTAATTATGTTGCCGTAAGCCCCTTTACTTCCTATAATATTTTGTCGTTCATATGACACCATCGTTATCATGGGTGCAGCACATAGACACTATTTGCTGCGAAGCTTCCTGTACTCTGGGGTAAGCAGATCGATTATTGAAAAAGGCAATGCACAAACATGTTCTAGAAGACAATCCTTACAAGAGAAATGCAGTGATCATGCTGTGGAAAGCTAGGGTTTTGTTCCCAGAGCCGTTAAAGAGTCACCTATGGAAGCCCATGGAAACGACAAAAACTTTCACTCGATTTTTGAAACGAAAACGGTAGCTGTGATAATACTACGGCTCCTATCGTATTAGCCGCTACGGCGTGTGTACTCCTGAGACTCAGCTTTCCATTGATGCCTATTCCGACTCTCTACACATGGTATAACACTGTTACCAAAAGCAATTTTTGAAACACAGTTGTGCAAATTGAAGTGACATCTTGATGAACCCTAGCGTATCATTTCGGAAACGTCGGAAGCCGTGGCCGAGTGGTTTAATCGCGCGCGCGGGTCGTCCACCGTTATGTTGGTATCGGTTCAATACCGTGCTCCGCGATATTTCTTTAAGTCACATAAGACATATATAATTCCACATTCTCACACTAGATAGTAGCAAAACAAAACTCAAGATTATTTTAAGTTTTTCAGTGGTGCTCTTCACATATATTCTGTTTTTTCTTCCTAAAGAGTAGTAATATGTTGCTCTATTGTTAACTCCCATCTTTGTCATCAGATTTTATTCCTTGGACAGCATAACAACAAGCAAGCGCATGTATTTGTGATAGGTTAAAAAAAAAGCTATCGTGCCTTATAGCATGGAAATACTCAGGAATTCTGAAGATTGGACCTTCACCATTCTGTGGTGCTTCAACTCAATGCACATGCCTAACTGAGTGGGTAAAATTATGGAACACTTTATGTCAGTATATCGGACGAGTATCAACAAGTTTCAACTGACTGCGCCGAGTGGGTAGTCCCATCTAAAAAACATATGCATTTATGGTACTTGGACGAAACATTGCTGGTGCGTTAAAGCAATTTTTTGGCCAGGGATGGGCGGTTATGTCAAACGACAGGAGCAAATGGTTTTTCACCCCCTGGGTAGAGGGCACATTCACTTGAAGAAGCGCGAAATTTAAACCGTAAAGCGATTTATTGCAGCTGAAGTTTTGAACGGTAAATGCTGAGCGAGGCCATTCAGTCTGTTTGCACGCGCAAGGAGATGGAGTGCATATGTGTGTGCGCCCCTTGAGCGTGTGTGTCATAGTACTTGCATTTGCGCATGTCCGCGTGTTTCTGTCTCTGTATTTAAATATGCGTGCGTATGAGTGCGTGTACGCACTTGCGAGCATGTGTGTGTGTGTGTGTGTGTGTGTGTGTGTGTGTGTGTGTGTGTGCGCGTGTGCGTGTGCGTGCGCGTGCGCGCGCGCTAAACCCATGTTTAAATCTAGGAGATAAGAACAAATGACACTCCATTCACAGCATTATCTCTTTCTGTAAGCGAAATCAGCGCAAAAAAAAAAAAAAACGTGCATGAGCCGTCAATATTGCCGCCCCAGACTTCGTTACGATGGCACCGTCACCATCGAGAAGGCTCCCTGAGCAGCTACCTAGCTGCTCACCTTCGGTATCTTTCTTGCCTCGGCGGCACCGCATTGCCTTGATGCCAGCGACGCTCCAAATCTGCAGTAGCATTACTTAATTTATCGCTTCTGCGACCAAGCAAACTTCCGGCGGCACACGTTCACTGCTATAGCGACATTACCACTTTAAACTGCTAGCCTTCAAAATGACGACGAGAATGAAAATGGAAGGTGGACTTTCCGCAAAGAACATCCTCGCAGAGCCCTACTATTGATGGCAATATCACAAAAGGCTTAGTGCGGTCAGCTTGACCAACAGAAGTGCCTTTCCTGCGTCATTTGCGCTTTCAGAGACAGTTTAATCGCAAAATATTTGTTAGGCTAGCTCTTACAGAAGCATGTTTAATCAAAATTTCTTCAGTCGGCTAGATGATGTCGCGGCTACTTAAAATCAATTATTGTAAAGCTAACTAACGTACCTTCGTTAATTATGCACACATCTCAACTTACTCCGCATCAAGCGGTTACCAGTCTCAACAATCGAATGATAAAATGATGTCACCAATATTTGTATTGGTTTGAGAGTGTTATTTGGGGCAGTTAAAAGCAACCGGCGCATTCATGGTGCGGTAGGCTTCTTAAAAGCAAGTGTAAAAGCATGGACAGGTTTTCTATAGAGCAAATCAAGTTCGTGAACTTAAACGAATGTACCCATGCGTACACTCCTCAATTTAAAATCGATTCTCCTAAATTATACAAGAAGCACCTCCGTGCCATGGTATATCACATAAGGTGTGCGAGAACATTATGCGCGTCCCGATTAGATTTGTGAGCGTTACTGGCATCAGGCTCAATTTCCTCCCGTCATTAGGAATAAAAAGAGCTGCCCGGGGGAAGCTATTGGATACATATTCAGTACTTTGTAACATATGGAGCAGCGCGGACGTGTACGTTAGAACGAAAACTACTGAAGTATTAGGATGAGGGTTTTGCTGCATACATTCTGGCTGTGTAAGGTTAAGACCTAAGGATGAAATAATTCTGTGATTTTGTGACAATTACATGTGAAATATGTATGGTCACGTGAAATATGAGCCCCGACACAGTACCCGAGCTGGAACTGGCTTGTTAACTACAGGGCTACATTGACACACGGAATGCTGTTTTGATAAATACCAGTAATTGGAAGGTGTTTAGCTGTTGAATTTTTGGTACCTTGGCGCCGCTGTGCAGTCTACGGGGCTCTTTTTACCACGAGCACAACGATTCAGGTAATAATTAATGCAACTGTACATTCTTTGTTTCATTTTTGGGGTGAGCTTTGTTTAGCGTCTAACCACTGTTCCAAAGTTATCGGCTAGCTCAAGACACGCTTGCGTGTATTGAGAATGTCGTCACGGGTTCAGTAGCGATAGAATGTTGTCTATTCAGATTGTGCGCGTGAAGTGAATACTGGCGTAAATTCTCGATCCCATTTGAGTTCCCGAGGCTGCGCTGCAATGAACGAGCATTTCAATCTCATCAACCGGCCCTTGATCCGTAGATCAGATTCAGAGGAAGCACTACTTTGCGCACCGCCAACGTTGTGCTTCGGGTGTTACATCCCTTTTTTTATGCATGTTCGCCTTATAATGAGTTAGATTCGTGACTTCCTCTTTAGCAACTGCCTTGTTCTTCACATCATTACACCTTGACAGCAGAGAAGTGCTACTATTTCATTGAGTTAATACTGGGAAATGGAATAGGACTTTTGTTTCATGTGTGTGTACACATCTAACGCAACAATTTAATGTTCATAACTTACTTTTTAATTTACGAGGTTGTAAAAGACAGCAAGCTTTTATTAACAGGAGGTCTCAAGAATAAAGAACATTTAAATTGATATTAGGCATTTTAGGCATATTAGGCATATTAGCACTATTAGGCACCTCATGGCATGGAAGGAAGTTTGAATAAAAATATCTTCATGATAATTAAAAGCCTATCCGATCGAAAAGGCTTCATCCGAGTTCCCACTTTGCAAGCTGATACCGACCTGAAGGTGGTTCGTATCGTGGGCCCTTGACATGCATCCAACCGTCGAAAAAGAAAACGGTTACTCCGAATGTTTCATTTCGGGAAGACGTGTCACTCTCCTGCCCTTTACTCCGGTTCACAACCACGCATAAGACGAAAGGGATGCGTAAACACTGTCGTTAGCACAAAGTCGCGGGATCGAGTACCGGCCATGGCGGCTGCGTTTAGATGGGGGCGAAATGCGAAAACTCTCGTGTAGGTAATTTAGGTGTACGTTAAACAACCTGAGGTAGTCCAAATTTCCGGAGTCCTCCACTACGGCGTGCCTTATAATCCTATTGTGGTTTTGGCACCTATAGCCCCATAATTCTGCCAACACCTCTGGCGTGATGCAAACTGCCATGCGAGGCAATGACAATGCTCAACCTTCACATAGATTATAAACAACGGCGCACAACAACGTCTCAAGCAGAGACATCTTCCTGTATGTTCTGTGAACTACGCAGACAAACAGCAGTGGTAGACGCAAGGTAACACCATGAACTCACTACTCTCGTATTGCACCAAACGCTGAAGGAATGAAACATTCGCAGTGGCCCCATCACCGCTACATCGCTTACATCGATTCCCACAGTGCGCGGGATTCACATAATTTTCTAGGTTGTGAAGTTATATGCTTATATTGCATTATAATAGTTACATTTAATAGTTACATTCCAAGAGGGAAAAATCGGCTGTCATGTCCGCGGTAACTTTGATTTAAACGGCTTCAATCCAATGACCGTTCCTTGATCGCCGACTTCCATGGGAATGTAGTTGTCAAAATGTCAAAATTGGTACTGAATTCAAGAAGTTAATGAACGGCAAGAAGGCAGAAGCTTGCCGACTGCCTCAGGAAAATAAGGTGACTTGTTGAGCAGCTTGGTCAGGGAACCGTGCAATGGTTAAACGCCTATCGAAAATCCCCCAAAATATGAACTGAGGCCGATAAAAGTGTAGGAATCTTGGGAAAGGTTAAACCGATCAAAATCTCAGGACATCACTAGCTTAAACATAAAGATAACTTTAAGATAAAAAACAATAACATATTTTGGCAGGGAGGTCAAATTTATGGGCAAATAAATTGGCTCTTGAAAGAGTTCAGCTGAAACCCGATGGTACGAAATAAGGTGAAAGTGACGTAACGTGTTGAAGATAGGTCCAGTTGGTCATATGGCTGACGCCAGCGCCCGGCAACTATCCGATGACAAAACATATAAGCGAGATGCTTAGTCGTCACTCTTACAGGATGAGTCCTTACAGGGTGGGGCATTAGTCTGAAATTTGAGACGTGCAGTACATAATAATAATTACAATGCATTCTACGGTGTCATTCTTCGAAGGCTGATACCGTTTTTCGCACAATGAGGATGCGTGCCGACTGTCACCTTGCTCGAACTGCCAACATTTCTTAATGATGTCCTCGACAGTCCCACAACTCTTGAATGCAATAATTGTGAAGAGTTGTGCACGAGGCCTTTGAGCACGCGGGCAGCGTTTCTTGCGTTCGATACCTGCTAGTCTGCATTGCGGCTATATTACAAAGGCAGAACGGAAATATGGTAGGAGTTATGGAGAACAAACAAATACTTCATGTATTATTGCAAAATAATCTTAAATAGCGGTCATATTTCACGCACGTGAATAACCGTGACAGGGCAGCGCTTTGACGACTACTGTATATGTCAGGCCCAAAAGTGCACCCGGCTCGGCAACTAGTAGATGTGACGTGAATGTGTGAGCAATTTTGGCCACAGTATCCGAATGGACGACGAGAAAGAAACAGTTCGCACAATTACTACGTAATACCTTTTGCCCCAAGGTGCAAAATCAAGTTCATGCATCCATCCTAATACCTAAACACATCTTTTCTCGATTTGTAGGTGCTGCAGTAAGCCATCAGTGCGGAAACCAAAATTGCTTGGGAAATAATAGGGTTACCTTAACGGAACCGATAGGTGAAAATTAAAAGCCGTCCGTGACGGCTTCTCTCGAAGACGATGCGCGACACTGAGAAAGCTTTACCTCGGGCATCCTATCTAAATACATGGGAATTGAGAAATCTTTTTTTCTCGGCAACCACAGCTCCAAAGTTGATTAGGTCTGCTGCATTTAAAAGAAACATTTTAAATATAGTTACAATTGGTCGCAAATTTTCCATGTAGGTCGTAAATTTTTTAATAAAAATTGGCAAATATCGCATATTTTCAGAACGAAAGTACCTGAAGCTCAGCAATCAAGAAAGATATCACGACTTTGTCATTTGCACCTAAAAGTACACCTAAAGCAGACAAAATTTATATATTATACATGACTCTCAAAAATACCACTAACTTACGAGAATAACTTTTGCCAAACCCTGGTAAACAAGGTAACAAATTCACACAAAATATAAATCGACATAAAAAATTTGTCCACTTTGGATGCTTGCATGGATGCCGCTTAGAGAACTGCGACACCTATTCTAGGTGCACAGTTGCGAATTTATAAGCATCGTGCTTCTATATTTTTGGAAGTTTACCAAATTATGAAAATTCCTTTTAGAACAGCAAGACCGAATTCAAAATTCTGCTTCTCACATTCACTAGAATTTAACGCCTTCTTTAAAATGCAACAAATTTAATAAAAATCGGCCCAGTGGTTATCTCAGAAACGCCTTTCTGACTTTACATGTATTTGAATACGTGACATCGGAAGTTATATCGGAAGTTAGATTTAGCCCGAGCTAAATCTGCCGCGAAGCGCTTCCGTCGTTTGTCCTTGCCCTTCGACCTCGCAGAATTAAGGAAATAAAAAAAACAAGAAAGAAACCTGACTGCTTTTCGGGAAGGCTCTGAAAAGCCCGGAATAAATCAGTGCTAGATTTGCCTCCCATCGCGACTAAACTTTCTTAAGATCACAAATAATTTCCAGCCGATGAGCGACCGCTCTTTATCAAGAACACTTATAGTGCCAGCGGGACAAGCTTTGCAGTGAAGTGCAGTGCACCAAAATTACTTTTAATTATTTTATTTTTGTTCCGTTGACGCCATTATTACGTCACCGCTGAAAGTTTGAAAAGCTTAAGGTCAACAGGCCATGTGGTGGCATTTTCGCAAACTAAACCCTGCTGTCCAGAATAGCTGGATACGTTCTGAGCCGTCTGGACACCAAAAGTATTATTATTATTATTGAACAGGAGGCAGGCCGTCGCCTGGCGACAACTCCAGACGAACACCTTCCCTAATTCATTCCGTCTGAAACGTATCTTCCCAGATATGCATCAGGATGACACGTGCATATTGTGCCAGGAAGGACCAGCAACACTCAAACACATGCTGTGGGAGTGCGATGTAGTTATAGGAGGGATGGCAGTTACTCCGGAGACCCTGTCGTCGAGGTGGGCCGCCGCTCTGCGTAGCTCATACCTCGGAATCCAGATGTGGGCAGTCCAGCAAGCCCGTGAGGTGGCGTTGAGGCAGGGCCTTGACGTTCCCCCGTGGGAGCCCTGAGCCCGGGTCGCGCTAAACCTTGCCGGACGTACAAGAAAGTTGTATCCATCCATCCATCCATCCATGCATTATCTTTTTTTTGTAATATTGATGCAAAACTTTTTGAGGGTTGGTACGAATTTTTTCAGACGATCACTATGGTGAAATTTCTTTTTTGAATGTCTCAAGATGCCCATGCCCTCACGCAGGAAAGGAAGATATGTTTTCTATCCTCATACAGACCCCGTTTTCAGCCTTTTCAAAAGAACGTTGTATTTCTTTGAGATAATGCCCGGAAAATGTTTGTAGATGGGGTTCTGGCTGCATGGCCCTGAATGCAACTAAGAAGTACGCGTTTGTCAATCAAGACTTGAGGGGAAACAGCTCAGAATAAGAGGACGTGAGGAATGAGCAGGGTCCCTGTCTCTCATTCTGTTATTGTGTGCTGTTTCCGCTGAAGTCACAAATCACCGAACCCAATTCCATTCGCTTCTGCTTTGAGTCGAGTTCAGTATTTCAACCTTATACGAACGCAAGTTTTGATGTACGCATCTTCTCAAAGCAGATTGGTGAAAAATAATGTAGGTGCGAGTGAGAGGGAGAAATTTATATCCACCCGAATTATAGCATGTTGCTCACAAAGTTTTGTTAGTTTGTTTTCATTTGGTTTACTTTGTTAGCTGCATTCGCGTGGATGGCCAATTTTTCCCTTCAATGCACTTTCCTTCAACTTGCGGGTATCTGCAGAACTGATTTGCTATAAAGTTATTCTCACTAGGCGTTGGACTTTTTGTGTCTCAAGGATATACTTTTTGGATGGTGGGAAATATATAGGCGAGACGGTTATACACAATAGTCACTAAGCTTGTCATAAGCGATACTCATTGGACAAGCTCCAGCTTTCAAGTTAGGAGGAGATAGAGAGTGTTGGAATTGCAGGTTGGAATCATAACAAATTGAGTCAGTTATTTTACTTTATATTTATTTACAGCATACTGCAGACGCTAAATGGGTCCTAGCAGGAGGGGCCAAACAAAAAGAGAATGACAATAACAACTGCAAAAACCACAGGAAATTACATTGCAGTAAAGAATATATGAACAATGAGACATAGCAGGAACAGAAATCAATAAATCTGCAACTGTCAATAAGTAATTTTGTCAAAGGCATCAATACTGCAGTGGTTAGTAGATCAGTCGGGAGTAAATTCCATTGAGTTATTGTGCGCGGAAAGAAAGAGTATTTCTTTCAAATGTGTGAGATCAATGAAATCCTTGAACTACTTTTATGTTATCAATTAATTATTTCATTAAATTTCAGGGAAGTGGAAGTCCCAGCAATGAAGTTGATTAGCGTGAAGAAATGAAAATGCTAAATGAAGAATAGCGCAGTAAAGGCTATTTATGAAGGTCTCATAGTCCACGGAGCGGTAAAAATGCAATAAATATAGGAGTACGTTTAGCAAACAATATTGTGATACAAAAGACGTTTATGTGGCTGTGTACAGTAATGGGATACGGCACTAAAGCTTATGTGCCGTATCCGCCAGCACACCAGCACACCGCCACCGCCTCATCCCGAGTGTAAGCGGTGAACGACTTGGCATCGTTCAGAAGTTCCTGTTCTTAATAGTCTGATGATGAGTCCTTGCTCAGTGAAGAATGTATATTTTATGTCAACGCATCTCGTGCCGAAAAAGGCAACGAACTTTGCCATAATCAATTTCTTGCAACCGTCGTGTCTGATTCAAGCGGTTTTTACTAAAAAGTATATTATCTATTAACAACATCGACCCTCACGCAGTGTTGTAATTGCTGAGGAACAACGAAAACCTACGTTCAGGTTATTGGTCATTCGTAGGCAAAAAGAATTCGTGTTCAACAAGGCCAAAAGCAGCAGACGCACCATAAATAAAGACGTTCGACTTCACTGTCTCGGAGTGGCACTGAAAGTCAATGGGAAGTTGAATATCAGCATCGTCTCTAACGTGTGTATATATATATATATATATATATATATATATATATATATATATATATATAATGTAAATAATATGTATAGTGTATAGTGTATATATAGTATAATATAATAAAATGTATAGTGTAAATAGTGTATTCTTTCATCCAAAACGTGAGTACCAAGAACAGGTGAGCAAAATTGGTTCTAACATTCTGTGTGTAGTATATCGCAGCATCATTCTATCTCCAAAATATTTTGCTCCGGTGCAGCCTTACGTTAATTTTTTCGATCTCCATTGCGTCGACTCTATTGTAAATGCGCAGTCACCTGCGCGCTGAGCGCACTTTCACGAAGAACTCGACGAAGGCGATGAGGCAGGCGAGGCCCAGACCGGCGAGCAGAACAACGAAGACCCCGCCCACTTTGGGGAGTCCCAGCTCGCTGGCCGAACCTGGCCTAGACGGACCGTCTTCCTCGGGGCAGCGCCTGCTTGGATCCTGCACTTTCCACCAGCGTTCCTTCAGCATGTGTAAGGTTCCGTTTTCTTGTAACCGCAGAATAGCCGACGAGAAGAAGCTTCGGTACGGCGACCCTGTTGGGGTGGTGGTAGAACACAGAGTCCGATTGGTTTGCATACGTCGATATCACTTTTTGTGTTTCGCATAGATATAACGGTGAGATCTTGCACTTTTCAGTTTCACTGCGCTGTTTTTCTGTGAAGTTTACAAAAAGCGCTATCGCTATGAGCAGAAGCAAAGTACGTCGTTGCTTACTCCTAATTGAATAAAACTGCACTCGATGGGATATTTTGAAGTTTAATCATGTATGAAAGACTAAATAACTGGATGCCCTCGACTGGAATTCTGGCGGTTACGTTATGCCACCTTTCCTTTCTAGCATATAGCAGACACTCGCTCGTGCCGAGGGCACCGACCAACTTCTTCGTCGTTCTCGCGGCTGCTCGTCTCTCGCGGAATCACATCGTAATAAAATATATATATATATATATATATATATATGCTGAGCTAAAAGCGCCTGCAACGGAAAGGCAATGGCGTTGGCTCGAGTCCCGGAACAGGTTGACCTTTTCTTCAACTGCGAGGGTTTTCTTTCAAGGAACCCGTATGGGTTTATATTGTAGCAGTCGCTACAATTGTGGGGATGTCTCATTTTGCCTTTATTACGGCAACTGCTACTGTGAAGAAGTAACACCTCCCCGGCAACTACTTGGTGCCCCACAACACCCTGACGATGCGGACGAAGTATCGCGGCAATTAAACACATTCTTCTTCTTCACAACGCTCGCCTGATGAGGAGCCCTTCCAGTGGAGTTGTAGGTGTCGCACCTCAATGGTGCGCGAGATGAAACCATCGAGAATAAAGGGGGCTTTAGTCAGCGCCCAGTGAAATATTAGATTACGTTAGCCTGACGTCACCTCATGTGCACCTCCAGCAGCTCAAATGCGGCGCAAATGTGCCGGTGGAGTGCGCGCGCACAAAGCTAACACCAGCAGCGACAGGCATAACATTCACTGCCCATACCGCTCAACGAAGCTGACTGAGCAGTGATGGTGCGTCGACGTCATTTAGATATAGAGATAAAGAGAAGTGTACCCTTAGCTGTTGTGTATATTTGTAGAAATAATCAATTAAAAAAATGATAGTAGACGAAAATAATTCTTATCCACGTTTTTCTTACTAAGGGAGTGGTGGTTTGCAATAAGGCTGCTATCCTCCCGTCCATTTCATTGGGTGTTTGTGTGTGAGTACAAAATGGGCTGCGGGAGTGCACGGGAGAATGGGTGCAATGTTTTATTGCCAATGCACCGCATGCTTACTGTGAAAGGCGTGGATTGAATGCCCACCTGTCATCAGTTATGTTTCCGCCCGCTGTAATTTTCCTCACCCCGTTACTTCTCAATTTTATTTTAGCATAACTGTTACCTTCGCGGATGCTTGACCTGGCGTGGTCAGTTACATTGTGCTGCTGGGCCTTACAAGAAAATGAGCCCTTGCGATTTCCTTATTCCTCTCGTTCAATGATTTACATAGTGTTTCATTAGTAAGGGTTTATTCCAACAAACTATAATTTTCAATATTGTCTGTATGCGTTCCTTAAAATGAATTACACGTTTCTTTTGTGAAAAGTGTCAGCAATTTTAGCCCTAAATTTTAGTATTTATTTTCTCTCGGCGTGTTTCGTGCTGGCTGTTTTGAGCCACGGTCTCCCACCACAGAACTTGTCTTCATATGAAATGTTCATTTGATACAGACTGTATGTACTGAGTGTAGACTTAGAATGGAGGCTTGGCTGCGCATCAGCATTCCTACAGTCCAATTACATGACTCTATCGAGAATGGTCTTTAAAAACACGCCATGTCACCTGATTTACTGCTACTTCTATAAATAAATATAAATGTTATTGCTATCTTAAGAAAAGTGCACTCAGCTGTTGAACCAAATGACTGTTTATTGCAGAAAACTTCTTTCAAACAAGTGTGCTCCTATACTAAGCATCAGGATAATAACAACAACCATGCCAAGAATAGTTTCTTCTCGTATGAATCGTGAAAGGAAACATCGGCACAGTAGCACCGCAAGGTCGGTGTTATTGCTACTCTGACATTGAATTTCCCTTGCAATTCCATACATTTACATTTATTTTCTTGTCAGCGCATGTACCTTTAGAAACCCCTGAAATATCTGTGCGTCTCTCTGGATACCAATGAACACACCCTTGAAATGCCCATGAAATATGTATCTGAATATCTCTAAAACACAGCCAACCATTGGGCATTCCTAATAGCTGGGTGGGTTTGTTACTGGCCATATTAAATCTGTTTACAGTGCAAAGCTAAGTCGAAAAACAAAGCGCAAATTCCACAAGAACAGAACTCCGTATAAACAGAAAGCTTGTCCACCAAATCACCATGACATGCACCATTCAATTAATGTTGAGCACATTCCATTTGAGTGTTGAGTTTTTGTTTCATCTTCCCCAATATAGTGAGATTGTTTCCAAGTGCTCAAGAAGGGCGCAGCACTGGGGGTGTCCTGCTTGTGTTAAAAGAAATAATGGTGAGCCTACTAGCACGTGCCTATTGAAACCTTCACTTGGACCACGGTGTCAGGTGTGTTTACAGTCTGCATTTAGGCGTATCCTTGTGGGTAAGCGGGCGCATTTATAAGCGCTCCCAAAGTGATATCACAAAAGCAGGCGCCTTCTGGTGAGCGCACAAAAGGGGAAGCGCTGCTACTGAAAGGGCACGATATAACTTCACACTGCTCTCACATCAAACATACGAGTAGGAAATGAGTCACGTTATTCAATACATCCAAACCACTGTTTTTCTTGTTGGGGAGTTAGGTTCATTAATTATGATTATAGCAAAGTGCAGCGAGTGTGATAACATTAAGGCGAATGAGGCTTTCAACACCCAGAATTATGTCTACAGGAGTGCACTTTGTCCGTCTTCAAAAACAGGGACTCTGTCAGGGGTAAACTCACCTCATCCTCCCCTAGTTGAAGCGCTGCATGCTCTAGCCTGCAGTGTCAGCGACAGAGGCTCTATAGTTCAGTGTATAGGTCTGCTTGTCGAGCAGAAAATCTGCATTCATTGACGCATTTCACAACCGGCTCACAGATCACTCTAGTTAGTTAAAGGACCTCTGCTGCATGGCATATTGTATATTATTCGCGCATTTGTTCTCGGACTAGAACAAATTTTCGAGTCGCAACAATGGTGCAAGCGTTCATTCTCTTACTGCACTACTACTCTGTCTTCCTTGATAAATGATAATCGCGTGGTCAAGGACACGAACGCACCGTTAAAGTTTGAGGTCGTATCAGTGACCCACTGTAGAAACAAGGCAATGAGGGACACATAGAGCACAGATGTCGATTATGCTCAGTCGTCTCTGTGTGGCTCCTCTATATAGTAGTTGAACTTTCCACCAGTTTTTGCGAACAGTGTTAGATTTCCTGCGTCATTTGAGGTAATCATCCGTAATTCGGCGGTATTCATTCACCCAAGGATTTATTCCCTTAGGAAACATGCACATGAACCTTCCCGCAGTTCAGGACATACAGGACGCGAGCCTCAATGCGTTACACGGACAGGGCTGTTTCTATATTCGTGGCGTTGTTTCGATGTGCGCACAGCATAAGTCCAAAGTGGTGCAGGCATGTGTTTCTAATCACCGCCATTTTCTAGCTAAGATATTTCTAAGCAGAAATATGTACCTCGGCAATGTAGCAGCAGGAACTTGTTGTCCAAACTACGCCTTTTTTTGCTTTCCGCCAGATTTCTGGTCACTTAACAAGTAATATCGAATACATTCAAAACAGCACTCCTTAACCATATAATTCCCAACGTATCATAAGGCTGCGCTGAGTTTCATGTCGCAAATCGCTGATTCAAGCCCGGGAAACCTCATACAAAGCTCATAGTTGCATTTTTGATATGCTGGAGCAACGTTTCAGTTGTGGATAGTTTGACAAGCTAATTACAAAATATTTATTACTACATAAATTAGGTTAAAACGAAAAACAGTTCTTAGTTTTTTGTTCGTGTCCAGATACAAATGTCAGCAATTTCTACGGTTTTTCCTTGATGTGCAAGTGCATTTGGGTATTACAGGGTTAATCGAAATGGGCGCCACATACCGTGAGGCAGCGCGATCCCGTATCCCTTGGAGTCCAGTAGCCCACCAATCTGCGTCAGCCGGCACTGGTGTTGGACCACGTATTCGATGCTGGTGGACTCCATAAGGAAAGCGTAGCCACCGCTTTGCACCCGTGCCACACCTTGTGCGTTCGAAGATACCATGTCCTCTCTCATGGCATGCCACATGCGCTCGTACGTTTCGTGCCTCGAATCCTGCGCCGCGATAACGATACATGAGTTTCTGTGAAAAAAACAATGATGCACAATATATTTGAGGCTCAATTCACAAGTCTTTTCAGTTGTAAGCGTTGCGTGCTATTCACCGGCCCGTTTCTCTAATATTAAGCGCGGCGTATGGGCTGCATGTCATGTGGTGTTACCTACAAACCTACCGCAATAGCATCTAACAGGGACAGCTGTTTTGGGCGCATTCCCTTTTTTTCTTGATTTTCACCGTTGTCTCCTCTGGGATCCCAAAATCATTTCCGAGAACATTAGAAAGAAACAAAAATTGTACCGCGAGTATTCAAGCTTGCGACCAACAATTTTTACGCGCCGTTTCCTACTTCTGAGCCACTCCGCCGAAACTAGTCATGTCCTCTGAAAACAAGAAAGTTGTCAGATTCACTAACTAAATACTAAAAGGTTGCGTATCAAAAAAACCACTGCATTCTTGGTAAGAAAAGACAGGAAAGTTATAGTACAATTCACTGGCTGTTGAAGGTAGTAATTACTGACTCATCGACTCACACTTCTATTAAAAAGACAATCGTAAGTACTTAACATATACTAGTAACCATATGCGCGATTAAGTAGTTCTGTTATCAACTTAACTTAAACACAAAGAACAGTACAGTGCTGCCTTCTGGGTTTACACTACCGCATTCATCATCATATAAGTTCAATGCTATTGTAACCGCAATAAAAGAGAGCGATAAGCATTCGTTATATTCATTCAGAATCAAATAATGGTAAATCAATGTTTACAGAACGATGACTTAGGACATTACGGTACAGTTACTTCGGACAACAATGTACATGAAATCACGAAATAACAACAAACCATAATACACATACCCGACAACAAAAGCGCTACGCGACATATGTTCTCAGAGCAACTTTATTAGTTTTATATCCCCGCTCCAGGTGATTGAAATGAAGGTTTGTAGAGATCAAGTTTCGTGCTCGGCACTGAAATCCTTGCAAGCACCGTGGTGCAGTCGAATATTCAAGTACGCAATGCACAGAAAACAATTCAAAACGATCCACTCTAATAATTTCTGTAATATGATAAACGTTCACCTTATACCCTACTCTCTTTGTTTCTATTTGGCGCTTAGCGGCCTAGGTCATATGGTCTAAAATTGTTCAGTGTGAACCCATTATCCCTGCTACAAGTACTAATAAATAAATTGTCATACTGGCCGCCAGTCGTACTGAACTTTGAAAAAATAAAGTATGTTCACTCACATTGTCAAGTGATGTGTAGCCATCTGCAGGAGCCGTACCAGCAGTACTTTATTTCTTTATTCAGTAACCCGCAAGATCTTATTAAGGCAAGAGTGAAGTGGCTACAATATTGCTAAATACCAAAAACAACCCCAAGAAACCACCAAGAGAACAAAATTAAAAAAAAAGAATAATTGATCTCTCTTTCACAGTAGTCGGTAGAACACGAAAGCGAAACGTGTCTGCACAGAAGCTGTGGCATGTTTGCTTCGTCAGCTCGCGATTCGCTGCTGCGAAAGGCGGACTACTTGCGAGTCGGCGACCGTCTTGTGGGTTTGCTTAGCGCGCGGTGTCCGCTTGGCGAGCGGCGTTCTGTCGCCGAGTCGATTCGCCAAAGTACGAGCATTTTCGTTCAGCTTAGTGTATTGGGCAGCCAGTAGAGTTGCCATGCGCTTAGCGTCAGAAATGCGAGTGGCAGAGTTCACGTCGTGTGCCGCGAACCCCCGAAAGTTTTCTGCTTCATGCTGGCATTCCTCTCGCCAGACGAAAGCGAGATTCGCCCGTCGACGTCGTTGTCTTTCTACGCCACATAGCGCAGCAGTTTCCTTCTTCTTCTTCTTCTTCTTCTTCTTCTTCATCATCATCATCATCATCATCATCATCATCATCATCAGCCTGTTTACGCCCACTGCAGGGCAAAGGCCTCTCCCATACTTCTCCAACTACCCCGGTCATGTACTAATTGTGGCCATATCGTCCCTGCTAACTTCGTAAGCTCGTCCGCCCACCTAACTGTTTTTTTCAATTTTTCAATTCAATTCTTTATTTGCAGACATAGAATACACAGAAATACCAGAACTGGTTGGACCCATAGCCACAGGCTAGTGTCGGGTCCAATGAAAAATGAATAACAATTGCAAGTACAAAGCAAATAAAATACATCATGTGTATACACATGTTTGTCGCATACCATTAAGTTGCACGAGCGTACACAATGAAATGCGAAACAGTGAAAAGCATCTTATACTATTAAATATTTCTAAGTAATCACAATACACTAGTTAGGAGGATTGCAGGCAAGTTTCTGCATTATTATGAACACACAATATTAATCTAGACAAAATCGAAACACTAAGATATGTTCAGCAGGTGTCAGCGAGTTACTAAATAAAAGAAAGGACATCATTATTGTTACCATTGAAAAGCATTATTGAGGCTAAGCAAGTATTTCTTAAGTACAGATGAAAAATTATTTGCTTGTTTTATTTCTGCTGGTAGTTTATTCCAAATTTTTGACCCTGAAAACTGTAGCAAACGTTGTCCGTAAATATTTTTAGTTGGAGGAAGATTAAAATTACCGCACGTTTGATTTCTGGTCGCACGATAAGATGAGTAAAATATAGAAATATGAAAAGGGAGGTTGTGTTTAACAATGTTGAAGACACACATGGCAATTTTTAATTCGTGTATCTTGTCATACGGCAACACATTCATTCTATTAAATAAAATCAGACTTGGTTTATCGTAACTTGAATGGGTAATTATTCTCAGGGCGCGCTTTTGAAGTTTGCGTACAGGTTCAAGATAAGTTTTGTATGTCGTACCCCATGATTCATTACAATATGTGATATGGCTATGGATGAGTGCAAAATATAAAATACGCAGTGTGTTAGTATCGAGACTATGCCGTGCTTGTGAGAGCGCATAGCATCCTGATGCGAGCTTTTTACAAACTGCGCTTATTTGTTCTTGCCAGTGCAGATTGCTGTCGAAAATCACGCCAAGATATTGAAATGAATTGACTTCGTCTAATGGAAAATCGTTTATTTCTAAATCTAATGATTTAGCAGGAAAGGTATTGTTACGCGTTCGAAATACCACATACTTGGTTTTACTAACGTTAATCGTAAGTTTGTTCATTGAGAACCATTCACTTGCTATTTTCAACTCTTCGTTTGCTTTAGTTTCAAGATCACAAGTGTTATCGGCTGTTACTACAATACAAGTGTCGTCGGCGTACATAAGGGTTTCACTTGTACCAAAAATAAGTGGGAAGTCGTTAATGTATAATGAAAATAAAAGGGGGCCCAGGACGGATCCTTGAGGGACTCCAGTGCGCATATGCTTAGGCAATGATGCAATATTGTTCATTCTTACTACTTGTACTCGTTCATGAAGGTAATCAGTAAGAAGATCTAATGAGCTACCGCGGAAGCCATAATGTTGCAGTTTCTGCTTTCTGCTGCCCCATGCTACGCTTCCCTTCCGTTGGAATCCTGTCGTTAACCGTTAATGACCATCGGTTATCTTCCCTCCTCATTAAATGTCCTACCCATGCCCATGCCCATTTCTTTTTCTTGTTTTCAACTGAGATGTCATTAACTCGCGTTTGTTCCCTCACCCAATCTGCTCTTTTCTTATCCCTTAAAGTTACACCCATCATTCTTCTTTCCATAGCTCGTTGCGTGGTCCTCAATTTAAGTAGAACCCTTTACGTAAGCCTCCAGGTTTCTCCACCGTAGGCGAGTACTGGTAAGACACAACTGTTATACACTTTTCTCTTGAGGGATAATGGCAACCTGCTGTTCATGATCTGAGAATGCCTGCCAAACGCACCCCAGCCCATTCTTATTCTTCTGATTATTTCAGTCTCATGATCCGGATCCGCGGTCACTACCTGCCCTAAGTAGATGTATTCCCTTACCACTTCCAGTGCCTCGCTACCTATCGTAAACTGCTGTTCTCTTCCGAGACTGTTAAACATTACTTTAGTTTTCTGCAGATTAATTTTTACACCCACCCCTCTGCTTTGCCTGTCCAGGTCAGTGAGCATGCATTGCAATTGGTCTCCTGAGTTACTAAGCAAGGCAATATCATCAGCGAATCGCAAGTTACTAAGGTATTCTCCATTAACTCTTATCCCCAATTCTTCCCAATACAGGTGTCGAATACCTTTGTAAACACGCTGTAAATAGCATTGGACAGATCGTATCTCCAGGTCTGACGCCTTTCTTTATTGGGATTTTGTTGCTTTCTTTATGGAGGACTACGGTGGCTGTGGAGTCACTATAGATATCTTTCAGTATTTTTACATACGGCTCGTCTACACCCTGATTCCGTAATGCCTTTTTCCTTAGTTGGTGCCATCACAGTGCGAATCAGTAAGCTGCGTGCAAGCACTGCTGATGCATTCTGAAGCTGCACTTCGTAAGTGACGAGGCTTCACAGGCTAATAGGACGCGAAAGCCAGACCATGTGCGGAAACTGCGACGTCACCTCAGCAGAAGGCTTATACTGCCTACATCAGGCTACACCGCATTAGAGCCTCCGCGGCGCTGAGACCGGCCGTGGCTGAGACTACCGAAGCGCTCATTGTCGGCGCTTGTTAGTGTCATGACGCGGTACTTCGCTTCACCGCTCCTAGATGGTGGCGCCATCCCTGTCAAGAGAGAGAATATTAGAGCGAATGTTTCTATGTCTCATTGATTGGAGCCCGTGAGCAGCGGAAACGCACTGCAGAAAAGCCAACTTACACATCTACGTAGAACACTACAGTTTGCATTCGCAGTACCGCGCCAGCGTCGACTGGCCGGCCGATCAGTGCCTGATAACGGCCCGAAGCGACGAGCTCAGCAAGAGAAGCGAATGCGCACAAAGTTCACTGGAAACGCAAGTTGCGTCTGCTGGCCATCACACCACCCCTGTAGCAATTAACTGAGCTTCCCTGCATATGCGAGACGGAAAGTGCGCGTGAACACGAGCTCATCTTAGGATCTGGAAAAAAAGAATCCAAGCCCCTTTCTTTAAAGAAAGATGGTTGAACGCCACGCCAGCCAGACGAACTGTATATATCCGCATTGCATTACGAGTGTCACGAAATGCATTCCCGGCCGTCACCATGGGTAGGTCGGGGCTGGAGCGCACGGCAGAAGAGGCTGCCGTGCGGGACCGTAAGCGCCATCGTGCCCGATCCCATGTATCGGCAACGGTGTCCAAAAGCCACGTGGGAGACGCTTGTGCAGTCGAGATGCCTAATGGTCTTGTGATTGTCAGCATGTACATCAGACCGAACCCTTGTCGTGATGCGGAAACGTTCCTGGCAGAAATGGTGAATACCTTAGAGCCACAAAGCACGCCGATCCTCGTGTGCGGTGACTTCAACATCGATATGGCGAAATAGCACTGCAAATGGATCGAGAGTTTCGTCATAAATCGCTACTCGTTGAAACTGAAGACGGTACAGAGACCGACGACGCAACACCGTTCCTGCATTGACCTGTCATTTGCAAACAGGCTGTGTCACGATACCATGACAGAGCCACTGACCGTCTGCCACAGCGATCACAAGGCCACAGTATGCAAGTGTTGAGTCGTCCGTAAAAGTGCGAACGTGTGCGTGTAATCAACGGCTACATGATCTAAAATAACGGCTATGGAACTTAACGAAATATGTCTTCATTCAATTTCAACGTTAAAAAAATACAATCCTAAACAAGCACTCAAATCACATATGCATAGCATCGGGCCGCTCAGCATTTCTTTGGTTCGTTGCGTGGCCATTGGCTTTGGACTTTGGCTTTGATTCAGTTTGCATAGGGGGAAAGCTTCGCATTAAACCATCCTTCTTTAGGTAAGAGAATGATTTATTACGCGTTCGCGCCTATGTCATATCCGTTACAGGAAGCTGATGGTAGACCACGGTATAACACATTTCGTGTTAAAATACAATCGGGAGTCATACAGCAATTCTAGAACAATCATGCAGGCACTCACGATAGACCTACAGCTAGTAGGTCTACGGTAGTGTAACGGACCACCCGAGCGTTGTTAAGCTACAGCAGGTCTGTATTACAAATATTGCAATCTCGTAACTTCATCTGTAATCTAAATATAAGCCATGAGTGATTGCTCCAGGCCTCTTTTGCGTTTTCAGCAATTATGTCACTCTATATAATAGAATCTTGGTTATGTGTTGGACGCATGAAAGGGCCAGTCCGAGACCAATTTTCTGTCTTACCTTGAACTGAAATACCACTTACCCGCCTTTAGTATACAGTTACACTGCCGCATCCTTCTATCATACTAGAATTAAAATTACTTTAGGCTCTGCTTGTTTATACGAGCCCCAAGCATTCATTTCAAGTCTGTCATCCTTCCCGTATGGCCCTGATTGCTTTGGACAATAATGAGATGCCGTTGACGCTTCAATTTACTGAAAAGGTTTATATTCGCGAGCCCTTCATTTACGCGAATTCTCCTATCGGTAAATGTGCGAAACATTAAGGCACGCAGAACATTCAGACAGAAAACACTCAGCATACAATAAAAAAAAAACACGTCGGATATTTGTTCTGTGTATACGCTCTAAAACGTGGTGCGTTTAATTTGCTTGGCTGCTCAACGCTATGACAAGCCAGTGCTCGTAAATGATGGGGAAAAATCCAGCCTTATAGAGGGGAGTTCCGTAGTTTGATTAGCCAAGCGGTGTGCAGTGGTGTCATCAGTGAAGCTGTTGGAGCAAATTTGTCATGTTTGCCCAGATACAGCGGTACCGCCATTGTGGCAGCAAACCAATGCGTGAATTTAGTACTTGAACATGCTGCCTAAAGTGCGCATCTAGGAGCTGCCGATGACGTGCTCCCCGATCAAGCGAGAACACGCAAAGATGTTTTCGCAGGGTTTCTGGAGTACAGCACCAGAGATAGAGAGAGAGATAGCAAAGAGAGGAAAGGCAGGGAGGTCAACCAGACGAGCGTCCGGTTTGCTACCCTACACTGGGGGAAGGGAAAGGGGGAACAGAAAGAGGAAAGCGGGATAGAGGGAACACTGTCTGCACGCAGCAAAGTGCTTGGAAATCAGTCAAGTAAAAGCAAGTGCTCCGTCGATACGTTCATAGCTGGTGATGCACGTTGAAGGTACCAGTCAAGACCAAGGATCCGGTGGGCGTACGCAGTACGTTGCAGTGCGGGACAGTATATTTTTAAGCTAAACCCCAGCCGTTCTGACTTCAGTGCGAATATAATGATGCGGGTGAGCCATGATGCTTACTCAAGAGTTGCAAGTACTGAATTGAGAGCATCTAGCACTTGCATTGCACTTCGCGCTGACGGAGTGTGCAGGTTATTTAAGAGTATTCGAAGGGTATTCATCAGAGACCGGAGCATCATAACGACTTGCCGGTCTTCTTCAGGCAATTTGTCAGGAACTCGCGCTGTTCGCTCTACAGCCGTGCGCAGCTGTATCACTTGACGTGGCTCCGGCTCCGGTTGTGGCATCAGCTGCGGCATCGCCTCCGGTTGTGGCATCGGCTGCGGTATCGCCTCCGGCTGTGGTAACTCCTCCGGCTGTGGCATCGGCCGTACCACCGACTGTGGCATCGGCTGCGGCATCAGCTGTGGCTTCGGTTGTGACTTCCGCTGTTGTTCTGGCTTTGGCTGTTGCTTTAGTAGTGAGGACCAAGTTGTATTGTTCTCCGCCATGGCATTGTCCGATTTAGATTGAATTGCCCCAGGCCTACGGGGCAGAGGAGGAGGTGATGTCGGATGGGGCGTACTCTTCATAGAGGTATCAGCGTTCTTTGAAGTCCGGCTGCGTCGGGGGCGTCGCTTTCTAACGGCCACAACAGCTTCCCGACGAGACGAATGGTCTCTCGCCATCTGCTTCAAGATCGCCTTTTCTTTCTTAATTTTGGGGCAGTCCTTCGAGGAAGCATCATGGGACCCAAGGCAATTGGTGCATTTGAGAACCGTGGCTGCACAAGAGCCTGCAGCGTGGGGCTCGCTGCAGCGTAAGCAAACTCTCGTGTCCTCGCACACGGCACTCACGTGTCCCAGCCTCATACAATTGCGGCATTGCAGTGGCCTTGGGATGAATGGTCGCACAGCGTGTCTAAAGTGGCCCACCTTGACGTGCGAAGGGAGAGTCTCGCCTTTGAATATAATTTTCATACAGCGGGATGTGCTGAGGCGATACACATGTGTTATGGCGACGCCATCAACGGCAGGCTTCACTAGGATCGGCAAGTCGGCGCTGGAGATGGAGACATCCACGTCGTAGATGACACCAGTAGTTGAACCACTGTTCTGGGGGATGTACGAGCGGAGCTTAACGCCACCTAGTTCTGTAACTGTAGTAATATTTCTTAGCGCAGTCTCATGTGTGACGTCGATAGCCAACACATTTTTTCGTGTGTTGACTCTAACGTCTGCTATCTGATTTGGCGCCACCGCTTCAAGTTGCACCGATACGGACTGTCTGTTGAGTCGCCTCAGGTTGTCGGTTGCGAGTTCTGGTACAAATAGAATCGTACTGACTGCGGTATTCTGAGTTGGTCCTACCGTTGGCGTGCTCGAAGACATGGATGCCCTGGTGGTGTGTCTTCGTTTCGCCTTGCGGCTCCGCACAAGCTCGAAGGCGTCATCGGAGAAGTCCTCACTGCTGAGCGAGTAGACGCTGGTGTCATCGCCGTCGGTGTCGCTCTGGAGGCCAGTCCGCTTCCTAGACGCAGCCGCCGCTGAAGTCGCCATTCCCGGCAGAGGCACGGGGACGTCAAGTTGCATCCGCGCCACGAACCATGCCGACTCTCCAAAGATGTACGCAGAAATAAGGAAAAGACAGCTGAGCTTGTCTTGTCTTGTCTTGTGTCCCAGACAATGGCGCATACCCACTATGGGGGATTGGCCAAGAAGCAGGCGGTTTTTCGTATGCTTAGTAGTAAAGCCAAACTAGATTTAAATTGTGGAGCATGAGACTAGAACTGTAATTTAGACGTATGATGAAAATACACAGCTGAGCTAGAGAAATAGCGTTCTGGCTCGCAGACACTTCGTCTTCGTCCATCAGAACAGCACCAGCCGCTGCAGCCTCCGAACGAGAAGGATTGCATTAGAAGTCGTGCAAAGAACGCGTGAGGCTAAAGTAAAACTAGCATGCCTGATAGAAGGCTAAACCGACTGCACTATATAAAAAAACACCAACACACGTCATGTTTGAGGCAAGCATGAAGCCAGCCGGAGCCTTCTTCCACTTCGATTACCCACTGCTGCCAGTTTGGCATATGTACCTTTATATCAGCTGAGCAGAGACTTGTATATTGCTCCTAGGGCAAAGCAGATGACTGTGATAATGTGTGATGGTAATTCTATTGACATCGTCAGTAATCTTGCTCACGCAGCTTTCACTGGTGCATGTAGACGCAAGCAGCAGTTCCACCTCCGGTGGCGGCAAAGAGGTTAGTTGAAAAGCGGCACATAAGCAGTGTTACACATCCAGTTATCCAAGTTCGTCATATGGTTTGCTTTGAACCCGATTCCCTCCGAACAGCAGCCCGAGGCTCACGCCGTTAGACTACGGACTACTCAGTGACCGCAGTTGGCGCGAAAGCGGTTAAGTGCGGGCAGACAACAAACAGGGCGAAGTTCCCAAGGAATTCTTCTTCCAATAAAAAGACAGAAATTTTCAAGTAAGCCCAGAGGTGCTTTTGCGGCCATGTCACGAATTTCAGCGCTCCAGAAATGGACAGAGACGCAATTCAAATATGTTAAAAAACATTTATCTCAAAGAAAAGCTTACGAAAGAAGAAAACAAACAAAAAAACAGCAAACTTCCCTGACACACTATAAACACTATACATACACGGGACACTCCAAAAACTAGCCATACACATAAAAAAACAAGCCCTCAACTGCATATTGTTCCTCCGCTCGAAACCAACGCGACGTCACGCGCAAACGAACGTTGTGGCCGTCGCCAGTCGTGTCGGACTCCGGCCCAGCGTGGTAAAGGACGTTGGCCTGCGTGGTTTCCGACGCAGCGTGGGCGCCGACCTCCGCCGAGAGCGATGAGGTTGCAGTTTTCTGAAGAGACCCGCGGGGCACCAGACGCGTTCTGGGGGCCGGCCGTTGTGCCGCTGAAGTGGCCAGGCGATTGCCTTCGTGGCACGGGACAGCAACTGGTTACGCCAGCGTGGGGTTGGACCGGGGCCACGAAACACAGCCGCGGCGACGCAGTCGAAGCTCAGGAGCTGGAGTCGTCGCTGGTCAGCTCACGAACATCCCCTCTCTGGTCCGTGGTCCCCGAAGCTGCGGCCTCCCGTCTCCAGAGCACAGCTGGATATGCCACTGTCTTCCTTCTCGACGACGTCAGCAATGCAACCTCATCTCCGCCATGCGTCTCTCTTTTCTTAATTTCTTCTTTTCCCTCGCGCTTCACGCGCTTCGCTTGCTTCTGGCCTGCGCGTACCTTCTCCGTTTCGTTGACCGGGGTCTTCATTTCTTTCGCATTGCCATACAGGTCTTGCCGGTGACTCATGACAGGCCACACTCACCCGCACGGCAGAAACACGGAATTCCGAATCTTACTCCGCCAAATATGCCCAATGTATGTAATTCCTGAGCAATGGTAGAAGTGAAATTATAGATTTTTACAGCATACTCAGTCGCTGCGCATGTGTTGCCAATGGTCTGGGCCCACTCTCTGCATTTGCAGTAACTAGACATCCTTTGTCACTGCTTGATGAGGTAGACTAATGAAGCTACGCCTTTTTTGCTTGCGTATTGAAGTGTATCAATGTGCTATGCGTGGAATGAAAGTCTTCCTTCTAGGACATTATCGGTTTTAAAATGATAATAAAAGAATTTCAGCACGTATCCAATGAAAATTTTAATTGAAATGCAGATATGTGCACTAAATCAGCAGGCATCTAAAGAAAATTCACAGGATAAAGCACGTATTAAATTTTGAGTTTCTGCGAGTCTGCTTTTTAACCTCTTAAACTCAGCTGAAATGAGCACTAAAACAAGCACATATCTTGCAAGCGTGGTCGCCTGATGAAAAATAATTTGTTCACCACCTTATTTTGCCACTATAGAGAAGCGAATGATTCACAAGTGTGGGAAATTAATCAGTTAAAATCTGGTGATTCATTACTAGACATACTCATTGCTGGCTTCACTCGTTTTATCTACAGCCCCGATGAAGCTACAAAGCAAAACAGATATGTGTTATCGTAGCAATTCTTTAACGTCCAGGCACCATGTTCTCTTTTGAATTTCCGCGGCAAATCTTTATTGAAGGGCACTCCCAAAGAAGAGAGCATCAGCAATCGGTTCAACTCACTGCGCGGTATCATCATTTGCTCCATTCCGCAGACTGTGCTAAGAGACACCACGCATCGCAAGCTGTCGCTCTTTGACCTCCAAAAAGGTACCCATAAACATTTTCAACCTCTGCTTTGCACGTCCGTCAATGTACCTCTTAAGCTTGAGTACGTACGTCAGAATGACTGCATTTAAGATACGAATGCAATACATTTTACAAACAAATTTATTCGAATATTCTTTTTAATTTGTTCTGCGAGAAAACACTACGCGAGCTTTGGAAATAACAACCACAAGGCTCGCACTTCTTCAGAAAAACGCACACCTCCCCAGCTGGTGACGTCACGCGTGCCCTACCTGGAAAAATGCCTGTGTTGATCCAGAGCGCACGCAGCCGTAGCGTATTTCCGACTGCTCGGCCAGGTCCTCGACGCTTTCAATGGGCGATCGAAGCCGCTCACGCGTCAAGAACGAGGCCAAGTTCGCCGTGTAGGAGGACACCAGCACAAATGAAAAGAGCCACCAGGTTGCAGCAATGATGCACGTCGAGGCAGACCTGTGCCAAGGCAATCACGTCTCTGAGTAACGCAGCAGAAGCGTTGTCTTCTGAGTCGGTTTATGTTACAACAACGTGAAAATGTTGCGCAAAAGGCGGCACAGGACCGAAGAAACACGGACAAACTAGCTCTTGTGCAGCCATGGTTCTGTTGCGTCTCGTGATCTTTAAGCCCTCCGTTTTCACTGTGCGTGACGCTGTCTTCCATTTGGAAGCTGCTTCCGGTGAAACCAAATATCTTAATAATCTAAAACCCGTAAACTGACTTACAAGATAGTTCAAAACTAAAATGCAGAGAAAGGTAAGCGTTCTGTTAAGTTATGGGCCAAGGAGAACCAACTATACACTTTATCGATTCTGGCTCGCGACATTTAGTGAGAGCGGGCTTGCCGCCTACAGGTATCGTTGTGCAGACGACAAAATGAATTTGTAACCCTAACCAGCGAACAAACTCAAAGCAGATTAAAATGCAATATGAACGTGGGCTGCTAGATACCGTAAAATCGTTCTCTTTGAATGGTAGGAACTGGAAGTGTCTTAATCGCCTCCAAACAAGCAAAGTCTTTTGAGGAAAAATACAATGCTGAGCACGTGGCGTTTCGCTGTAGATACCATTTTACATTTGAAGTAAACGAATCTGCAGAAGTTCCCGCGTAGGGCTGCTTAGCTTATTGATTCATTCTTCACTTAATAAAAAGTGGCGACACTGCTGGTTTTCTTTTTTTGTTCATCGTGAGATAAAGCGCATATAAATTTGAGTCCCTAATGTTAGCGCATCAGTCATTCGTGATTCGTGAGCAGCTCAAAATCCTAAAAGGTCGAGAGGAAAGGGAAAACATGGAAATGGGGTCACTAACACAAGTCCAACAATGACAGTGCCAACGTGGAGACAACGTTGCTAGAAGGCGAGTTGTAGTCGCTAGGGCGTAAACAAGTCCGATTATGGAAACGTTGGGTCCTGGATGAGGATTTGCTTCTTCGCTCTTGCGCATACGGAAGCAGGGAATGATGACCCCCCCATGCAGCACAACGTGTTCGTAATAGAAGCACAGTAAAGCAGTGGCGAATTTCACTGTTCATATTGTAAGCCTTGCTCAGGCGCAGGAGTATTTCGACGCGTATCAGTATTAGCAAACTTACAGCAATACAGTTAAGCCAGCCTTGTATGAAGTTCCACAAGGCACGTACCGAAAATTTCAAAGAAAAGAAAAACATTCTAAGAAATTTCAACGAAGCTGATTTTCACAATTCTTGCCTTAGGCATGGCTGACGTAACGTCATCATCATCATCATCATCATCATCATCAGCAGCAGCAGCAGCAGCAGCAGCAGCAGCAGCAGCAGCAGCCTGTTTTTTGTCCACTGCAGGACGAAGGCCTCTGCCAGTGATCTCCAATCACCCCTCTCCTGCGCCAACCGATTCGAACTGGCCGCCACAAGTTTCCCAATTTCGTCGCACCCCCTAGTTTCTGTGTCTGCATGCACTAGAGTGTAAGTAACAAGACTAAAACTCATCCCTCTCCCCTTTGTGCAAACATTTAATCAAGCCTTATTTTGGATGCACTACCCTATAGATTTATTTAATTGTATGAAAGGGAAAATACGTCCTCTACAGAGACTAGCCCAAAGTTTTCTGAAAAGCCGGTGTAGTTTTCTCAGAAAACGAAATATTCACTTGTCTAAGAAATATTCATTTCTAACCTAAAAAGCCAACCCGGAACCAGCGCCTTTCCGATGTGGTCACTCCACTATCTGAACTAACAACCACGTGTGCCTTTTTAGTTTTTCCATGAAAATATTTACGGCAGTGTATTGTGAAGATTTTTTACTTGTACTGACACGTGCACATTTTTATGTTTCACAAGCCACCGCCTTTCACCGGCTAACAAATGTTAAACGTTATCGCTCAGCGCAGAACACGCCTGCATGTACCAGATTTTTCCCGAATGTTATCAACGGTTCGAACCGTAATGTGTTGTCAGCGAACCTCGTGTAATCTTACTGTACGCACAACGCGATCTAGCACTTCCTGGAAGACACCCGGGCACCAGAGATTACTCTGGACCCTCCGACGACTCATGTATAAAAGTCGACACGCTTGACTCACACATGAACAGAGAACATCATAATGCTAAAAAGTCCCAAGAAAGATTCAAACTCACACAATGTAACCAGAAGGCTCAATTATTGTAGAACCAAGCCCAATTAATGACGGTTGGAAGCGTGGAGGCACTGAATAAAGAATTCAGCTCTCGCGGTCATCGGCAACGTGCCCAAAGTTTCAACAGACGTGCCGTGGTAGTGACCGTCTAGAGCACAGTAGGGAAACTTTAAATAACGAAACTGACTTTTATTGGGCGAATTTGTGCCCACAAAAGCAAGTTACACTCAAAGCACAACGATAGCGACGAACACAGTTGGCGATCATCGGAATCTGATGTGCTGGTCAGCGCATTGGATTGTATACATGAGTAATCGAAGTTTCCAGAGTGATCGCTGGTTTCCGCGTGTGTTCCAGAAAGTACTACACAATTTGCCTCGCATGCACAATCACATTACACAAGCTTCGCTGACAACAGACAACGCATACAACGATCGGTAACCTTCCACTATGTTCCAATCATGCAGGCTCGTCTTGCGCTGAGCGATCACTTTAAGTTGTTAGTGGGCGAAATGCAGTTCCCTAGAAAAGAATAATTATGTACACGTGTCAATACGTGTACTTCCGCAAAATCCCTTACCTCGTTCGGTATCCCTGGCCTTCAAGTTGTCGATTGCCTTTCTGTCCCCTCTGCTATCCTTCTGGTTGGGCGATATTGTGGAGCCATCGGGCCGGAGACGCTTGCTTAGCGGTCTCAGGACCAAAAGAATATTTTCTTCAGCAGCGAAACTTTCATTTTTTTGTTTGAGAAACCGGTATGAGCTAGTTACAGCATAGTGCTACTTCTCGTTCGATGAGGATTTTACCCTTTCACGAAACACAGTACACTGTGCGGATTCCTGCAAAAGTCATTTGCCCATCAATGTATGCCATTTTTCTCGAAATATTTATTACGTGTTGCAGCGCCCCATAAAAAATATGCTTGGAGTGGCTGTTTTCATATATCGATATAACGTGAAATGCTTATGTAGCGCTCAATTAAAATCCGAGTTAGAATTTATACACAGAAAGTCACCTCTGCTAACTCGCATTCCGTAAGAAATTGTTTCCGTAAATAATACGTATCTGATGGACTCAAAAACGTTACGCGTAACCTTAAGAGACCGGAAGATAGGGGTGTCCATTAGAGAGCAAATGGGAGTAGCCGATGTTCTGGATGGCTTTGGGATGAAAACATGGAGCTGGGCAGGCCGTGTAATGCTTAGTAGAGATAACCGCTCGTTTATTAGAATTACAGTACGGGACGAATTGGGGATAAGAGTTAATGGAGAATACCTTAGTAACTTGCGATTCGCTGATTATATTGCCTTGCTTAGTAACTCAGGGGACGAACTGCAATGCATGCTCACTGACCTGGACAGGCAAGCAGAAGGGTGGGTCTAAAAATTAATCTGCAGAGCAATAAGGTAATGTTTAAGAGTCTCGGAAGAGAACAGCAGCTTACGATAGGTAGCGAGGAACTGGAAGTGATAAGGGAATACATCTACTTAGGATGGTAGTGACCACGGATCCGGATCATGAGGATGAAATAATCAGCAGAATAAGAATGGGCTGGGGTGCGTTTGGCAGGCATTCTCAGATCATGATCAGTAGGTTGTCATTATCTCCCAAGACAAAAGTGTATAACAGCTGCACCTTACCAGTACTCACCTACGGGGCAGAAACCTGGAGGCTTACGAAATGGGTTCTAGTTAAATTGAGGACGACGCAACGAGCTATGGAAAGAAGAATGATGGGTGTAACGTTAAAGGATAAGAAAAGAGCAGATTGGGTGAGGGAACAAACGCGAGTTAATGACATCTCAGTTGAAAACAAGAAAAAGAAATGGGCAAGGGCAGGACATGTAATGAGGAGGGAAGATAACCGATGGTCACTAAGGGTTACGGACTGGATTCCAAGGGAAGGGAAGCGTAGCAGGGGGCGGCAGAAAGTTAGGTGGGCGGATGAGATTACGAAGTTGGCAGGGACGACATGGCCACAATTAGTACATGACCGGGGTAGTTGGAGATGTATGGGAGGGGCCTTTGCCCTGCAGTGGGCGTATCCAGGCTGATGATGATGGTGACGGCTGCCAAGAGAAGGGAAGTGCAGGCCGAGACCGCAGAAAATTGGGTAGTGTGATTAAATTGAAAAATTTATCCAACACTTGGAATGTTCTAGCGCGACCTAGTAGTGATTGGAGATCAATGCGAGAGGCCATTGTCCTGTAGTGGACATAAAAATGGGCTGAAGGTGATACTATTTAACAAGTTTGTCCTGATACGTACTTTAATTGAGCAAAGGTTGTAGGTTCCGCTATTCCTTATCTCTTTTTACCTGTCGATACATTATTCCCAATTCCTCCTTATATGTAGATTTAAACTATGTCTGTGTCCAAAATTACAAATTTCAGTGGATACATCTTCACAGCGTGCTACGTTTGTTTAATTTCATTTTATTATATTAGGAGCCGTAACAAATTGGTTGTTATGCAAGGGATCGCGCAGTGCACAGATGATGATTGATACATGTGCCTGTAATATAAAGTGCAGTGGATAAGTGTTGTCTGATATGGCACTGTCATCGAACCCGCCTCTGAATATGTAGCCTCTCTACCAGAAAATAACCGTACTCTGTGATGAGCCAGTTATATATTCGTGTGGCACTATTAGAGTTCAACTGCTGTGCTTAATTTTATTGTGAACTGCGCAGTTATACCATGCTGGATAAATATGTCCTTGGGCTTAATTACCTGTGTCTATATGGCATAGTTTCACGCCCCAACAATAATTACAACACCTACAACATGATATACAAATGAATACCTCATTAGTCTACCATCACCGCATGCATAAATGCATTTTCTGGGCAAAGACATGACAATAAGAATAATGTTCTCGTAAACTACTAAAAGAAATGTGGCCATGGATTGCTCTGTAAAAATGTTTCCTTTTGCAAGGACGACGCATCCATAAATGGTCAAAGGCTATGCCTTACCTTGGTAAAGGTTCGCATCCTTGTTGCATGATTGAGCTGATCGTGAACCAGAGGCTGTTGAACAAGGTCAACTGATTCTTCACAATGCCCGTCGTGTCATGGCTTTCAGCGCCCCCGCATATCCTTTCACCATGCTGCATCATCGAATCGGTGCCATTCGTTTTCACTTTTATAATGTCGAGCTGCGAACAACCACCTATCTTTTCTTCGACGCACTTTTGACCACAGTGAGCTGTACTTTCATGGCAATCGCAGTAACAGCGCGTTTCGACAGTGCTCCTGCTACTCCTCCGGGCACTTTCGACGCGCGTCACGCAACAGAGCAATAGACTTATTACCACGTGCGCAGCGGCCACACACAACCACACATCAACGGAGAGGGGCGAGAGAAAGAAGAAGAGAGAGTGCTCCTCCTGGTGCTTGCTGAACAAGATGCTCACTCCCAGCGTCATAAAAGGCAGCGTGAAATCCACGGCTTCTTCACGAGCAGACGTAATGGTCAGGTCCCCTATCGCCAGGTCCGCCTCCTGTAAGAGACGGGTGTGCATAATCTTGAATTGGTCGTACAGTAGGCACAAATTAACAAAAATGAAATACGTAGAAACCACACCGTGCCTTCAAGCTTTCTGAGAGGTATTCTGCAATTTGTTCGTATAATTTTGTTTGTTTAGAAAAGCTTGGTGAAATATATTCGCAAACAGTTTAACTGTTCGGAAGAGTTGAGGATATAGTAATTGTAGCAACAACAATCACACCATGAAGGCGATAGTTGAGGCGTGCTGTAGAAAAATTGCGAGCAGATAAACAAACCTGTCAGGGAAATAAAAATAAATGGAGCTCTCACCTTAATGGACAAGTACTCTTACATTTTCAGAGCTATCCTAAATTTTTCTGCAGCTATAATCCCCGGGAGAATACGAAAACGCGTAAATTCTAATCAAAAGCGTATATGTACAATTCCCTGTAAAACAAGGAAATAAAGAGAGATTAGGCATGTTTCAGTAAAAGGTTGAAGCTTTGGGGGAACTTTAGTGTAAGGAAAACATCTATAAACAAGTGAGAATATGACATATATTTAAACGGATATCCATAATAAAAAACTCTGAGCTGAAGCTTCGGTACCTTCTGTTCGGGTGACTAGTAATTCCTCAAGGCAGTGCTAAAGATAACCATCGATGCTCTTACCTTGTCAATCAGTTCACGGACCATGCCATTCCAACGGCCTTTGGCGTCTCTGGTGCCATGTGCGCCGTCCCTGACTAGCCTGATATGATAACGAAACCCTAGGTTCTGAGAGATTTCACGAAGGAGATCCACGCAAAATCCTTCGAAGCGGTCGTTGGCACTGAGCTTGCGAGCAGACGTTTTCAGCATCACGTACGGTGCGTTCTGTGAAACAGACAATGGAATACCATGCATCTTAAACACATCATCGATTTGGATGGCTTTAAGCTTTCTCGTTTTGCATGCAATCTCATGATAAGTTACCAATGGCAGCCCCCGATAAGGGTTCGCATCTTATTTTCCTCTAAATTTTTCAGGCATTAAAACTATGACTACCATGTAAAACTAAGTAGATCTCAATTGAGCATAAGTGTTTACCTTATTTATACACCTGACTCAGTACCTGATAGTAACCGGAACTTTAACGCCATAAATAATAATCGTACTAACGAATAGGCGATATTCAAAATGTCAAGCGCCATCTGTCCCCTTTGCAACAAAGTGGCATCCGCCTTCTTTCGGAATGTCAAAGTGAAAGGGTTCTCGAGAAAACACATCAGCTGATTCCTCCTCTGTTCATTGGCAAGCTCCAACAGCGGTTCACTCTCATGAAGAAAGCGAGCGGTCTGTTCCTTCACCAACAACAGTTTGTGCCTTTTTGCAGCCGTGAACATGTATTGGGCAAAAAATAAAAATGTTAAATTTGCAGCGAGAACCGTGCCTAAGTAGCCGATATTAAGTATCGAGAGGTGTCCTTAGTACGCGAAACAAGCACTGAAGTGCATAATTTGTGATCACTTGTCTGATGATTATACGTGGCATGTATTACTAGTTAGTCTTCGAATATATTGTTACTCCCATATTTTTTACTACTGTAACTTGTACTACTGTAACTGTAATGTTGTTAGCACTTCAAGTATGTTTGTACAACAGTGTTGCAATGCAAAAATATTTTATAAGGTTGACGCCAATACTAGAAAGCAAATAACGCCATATTCCTGGGCACCTCGCACAGGTCTGCAGGATACATCGCTCAAAAAGGAGGCTCGGCGTAGGTTTCGGTCCCAATACGATAGCTTATACCTCTTGAGACTCCTCTCCAGACGGATATCTCTGAGTTCAAAAGGTCATTAGCATAGCATCGTTCATTCGTGGCAGCGCCACGAGGTTAGTTATTTATTAGGCGCTGGACGGCCAAAATCACTGTTGCATACTAGAGCCCTAAATTCCCGCATAGTGACAGCCCATGATCATCGAAGCATGCAGCCGCATTGCAACGCCGTAGAAAGGATGGCGCAATCGGTCAGCGTCGCCAGGGCGCCATTCATTTTCAATATCCCCCATAAGCAGTAACTGTATTTGAGCAGTAGACTATAATGAGAATTGCAAAGTATGTGCATATCTTTGTTCAAAACATTTTATTCAGACGCTACGATCTATGACGCACAGCAACATGCTGATGATGTCGATAGTCCGACGAACTCTTGTACATTTTACAACCAACCACTTATATACAATTGCTAATCTGTCATTTTTTATTATTTATTTTCTGTGCGTGTGTATGGTATTGAGTAGAAACTGCTGCGCCTGCCGTGTCTCGCCCACTAGCGTTTTTTACACTGCGGTGGAGAGGAATGGCTTTGTGCATTTTACTGAAATAAAATAAGAATGTAGGATAAACGAGAAGAAACGGGAAAGTCGCCAGTGTAGCCGCGAAATGATCAAGAACTTGAGGTTGCCCACGCTTTATGAACACGATATAGCATGTGGAATGCGTTCAGAACGTTGACAGTAATAATTTTTTGCGTTACTCGACACGTGAGTGACTTTTTTCAGCACAAATGAAGCTCTGTCGTAAAGGTATAGAACAGCACAATACGGCGCCTAATAGCCATGTGAAGCGCATCATAGTTTAGGGTGACAGTATTGAGTAACAGCAAACCAACTTGAACAGGCAAAGTGTTCATTGTTTCAAAATTTCAGATTAGAGCTCGCAAAATTGAAGGGTAGTCTCTTTTCTTGAACGTTGCGTTGAATCCAGAGCTCTGCTACGTTAGTCTGGCGCCAAAGATTTCAAAATATTTTCTGCTGCACGTAGGAAAATTTCCGCTTTTCTTCTTTCTTTAGCTGAATTGACATTTTGTTTCTTGTGAACGTGTGCGTATTGCATCACATGCCGTTCCCTTTTTAACTGATTGCCGCCCCAGCTGGCCCGAAATTTACTACTCTAATGCGTATTGAGCGATCGTTCTATAAGTGGCAGCACCAATTATAGGTGTATTATATGGTTACACATTTCTCTGGTCTGCTTTTTAAGCTAGTGTATTTGTGTACCATAGCTTCTCCCCGTCAATTATTTCTCTTCCTTTTTCTACACACTATTATATACACATGTATACGGTTGTTTTACTTCAACATCCCCCAATGTTCCAAAATGAACCTGTGATGTATCTGTAAAAAATGTCGATACTCTAACCACTTTGACTGCGTCGGGCGCTATCACTAGACCTGCATGTGCGTCCCGATCTGTAAGACTGCTTTACGATCTGCAATGCTCTGTAAAAATGGTGGATTTTTGCCGTGTCAATGATGGGGCGCACACTGGTAGTTCACGTAGCCCTAAAGTTTACTAAACCGCAGAAATATGTGCTTGTGAAACTGGCGGTGCGGAAAATATAAGCGCACGCACCAGAATTGTGGTTATCCTTAAAGTCTTGTTTCTCAGCGTGCTCAGCACTTCTTCCTGGAACGTCTTCTCCATACGGGTCATGTGCAACCCCGACGATGCGCTCCATGTTCCGACCTGATGGAACATAAGGAAACAGGAAGTACGAATCACATCTCTATGAACTGATTTATTGTCATGTAGTGGCTATTCCTGAACGATGTTTTCGTCAGAAGCAGCATCGAGTTAGCCTCTAAACAGGCGTCGATAGTCTGCCGCGAACATGACGACGGCTTGACCCCGTGAGCGATAACATAAATGTGTATACGTTTGTGTAATACAAATGTGTGCATATACAAATGCTCCCTCCCACGAGCATACGCTATTGCAGTAAGAAAATAACGACGCGTTATGATATATTTAAGATAATTTTATTAGGTTGCACGACTAATACAGATAGTGTTAGCTACTGATAGGACAACGGCTTCAGGTGCAACGTCATGGTACCTAGGTGGAGTTTACTCGCGGCGTATTGCAAAGAATCTCAAAAATGTAGATAAATTGGTCAACAAGTTATTAACAGTTGAAGGGGGTAAAATCAGCATAGAAGACGTAAACGGCGCTGAGCCGTACAGGGCTGACTCCTGCAATATAAACAGTTCAGAAAATATCAGCACACCTCAGCGATTACTCTGGATCTGAACTCGGAGGGCAGCGGCCTTTCAAATCGGACCGTCATCATCTGAAGAACGACAAGCACTTTACGACTTCTGGAGCACCTCATTAGCCTGCTGAAGTATTGACTGTTTTAGCCACCCGCGTTTGCAGATTGCTAAACGCCGACCTTGTGCGACAGCACAATATTAGCATGATGGTGTAATTTTCAGTGTGCTCAAACAGTGATGTTTCTGAATAGCACTGAATATAGATATCAGAGAAAAATAACCTCCGAATATTGGATATTTTCTCACTTCTAAAACTCAGAAAATATGAAGTTTTCTCAGAGTTTGCACCATAAAAGAAAATATGCCTTATATACGTCATCTGACGAATCCCTGCACTGTAGTTCACAACTATGAAATCAAATCGAACTTAATTCCAACATTCGGAATGCTGAGGGCTGTGGTGAGAAGCCGCTACGCGGGCTTGAATAGGACTGCGAATTGACTAGCGCAAGAGCGGACACGCGACACAAAAAGGCGACAAGGACAAGCGCATGTCCTTGTCGCCTTTTTGTGTCGCGTGTCCGCTCTTGCGCTAGTCAGTTCAGCATGAAATACCAACTAGTCCGCTCTCACACCCTGCTTGAATAGGACCCCGACCCAGTACAGATGGCAGGGATAGGCAAATGCAACAATGCAAAGGTAGATTTCACGCAAACAAAATAAGAAATTGCGCATACTAATCCGAACAATATGCTCAGGCATATTGCGAGTACAGATCCAATAAAAACACGACTAGAATGCAGGCTCTGTAAGATTAAAGCCAGGCGATGAATACACTATATTGTTACGTGTAGCGGATGCCCAATGCTATTTACAATTTATCTACAGGGGAGCTAAGGAAGGCCAAAATGGCGACGCTATATCAAGCGGGCACACGTCGTCTTCCTCCTCAGTGCAGCCACACTGTGGCGGCTGTTGCGTATCATCACCCCCGGCAGTAGAAGCACCGCCCCGATGCTTAATATACACATCTGCACAACTTGCAGCTCTCCATGCCGCTATGAGGTACGTCACCGAAGAGCCAACAGAGAAATGGGTCGTATTTTGTGACTCTAAGGCAGCCCTTCACAGCATCAAGTCTGCATTACGTCACAGAATATACGAGCAGATGATATCTAACATCAGGGAAGTGCACCACCATGCTCTGAGAAGAGGGCACACCATTACATTTCAATGGATTCCTGCTCACTGTGGCATTGTCGGCAACAACCTAGCCGACAAGGCTGCCCGGTCTGCCCATGAAGATACCCAGACGCGTTCAATACCTTTGGCGAGGTCGGACGCTGCCAGGGAACTTCGCCTACATGCACGCAAAATGTCGCAAGATCTCAGGAGTTCAGGTGCCTTCAACTGCCGATTATATAAACTGGACCCCACGCTACGGCTACAAGTGCCATCTAGCCTTTCCCGCGGTGAAGCAACCTTGCTGTACCACTTGTGGCTGGGAGTAGCGTTCACAAACTCATATTCCTTTCGTTTGGGCATGGCCGAGAGCCCGATGTGCGATTCCTGTGGTTGCGAGGAGACCATCGAGCACCTATTGTGTACCTGCCCCCGCTACGATGTACAGCGCCTCCCTCTGCGGGAAACTTTGCACCGACTAGACTTACGACCTTTCACCGAGTCAAAGATACTCGGACCGTGGCCCCACCCGTCGCTGGCACGAAAAGCGAATCGTGCATTACTGCAATACTTGAGGAACACCGGTTTAAGAGACCGTTTATAGTGTCCCTGTGCATAGTGTCCCGCCCACACGTACTCAGTGCTCACTCTCTCCCTTTCTCCTTTTTCTATTCCCCTTTCCCCCACCCCCAGTGTAGGGTAGCAAACCGGATACTCTTCTGGTTGACCTCCCTGCCTTTCCAGTCCTTGCTTTCTCTCTCTCTGTCTGCACGAAGGTGTCTTTATCTTAATCTTAATCTACACAAAGGTGTGTGATATGGCTTTAGTCTCGCCACGTGAACGATGTCATTTGCAGCTGACGATGACGCTGAGAGGTCAGCGGGGATGATTTCATACGTGACATCGGTGAGTTGTCGCACCACACGGTATGGGCCAGTGAAGCGCGAGAGCAGCTTTTCGGAAAGGCCCACACGCCGAATGGGTGACCAGAGAAGCACAAGAGAACCCGGAGAAAAGTGCACGTCGCGATGGTGGCAATTATAGAGGCGGCTCTGATGCTCCAGTGAGGCCTCGAGACGGGTGCGGGCGAGCTGGCGTGCGTGGTCAGCGTGTGCGATCGCGTCGCGAGCGTATTAAGTGGTTGAACGTGTGGCCGAGGGCAGCAAAGTGTCCAAGGGCAACACGGGTTCTCGGCCTTATAGGAGATAGAATGGCAAATAGCCGGCGGTGTCGTGACGCGATGAATTATACGCGAACGTGACATATGGTAAATGAAGCTCCCATTCGTGGTGGTCGGTCGCGACGTACTTCGAAAGCGTGTCGGTGATGGTCCGGCTGAGGCGCTCCGCGAGGTCGTTGGTCTGTGGGTGGTAGGACGTGCTGAACTTGTGCTTAGTCGAGCAGGAGCGGAGGAAGTCCTCGACGACTGCCGAGAGAAAGCTGCGGCCACGGTCAGTGAGTAATTGGCGCGGAGCACCGTGCACGTCAGTAATGCAACTGGTCGGAAGGGCTCTGGTGATTGCGTACCGCGTAGCATTATCAGTAGCGACGGTGACCCATTTATTTCCGGAGCCCGAGAAAGGAAATGGCCCAAGAAGGTATAGACCAACACGGCGAAAGGGTTCGGGTGGGATGTCGATCGGCTGGAGACATCCATCTGGAAGCGTGGAGGGATTCTTCCGGCGCTGACAGGGCTCACAAGCGGCAAAGTAGCGCCGCACGGAGCGGGCGAGACCCGGCCAAAAGAGTCGACGGCGTACACGGTCGTATGGGGGCGAGACGCCCGAGTGTTCAGCGAAGGTAGCGTCGTGAAGTTGGTGGAGAGCATTCGAACGCAGGGGTGATGGAATGACGAGTAGAAGGCCAAAGCCGTATGGATTGAAATTGCGGTGGTATAATGTCCCCTCCTTGATGAGAAACATCCGGAGAGAGGCGTCGCCAGGCGTTGACTCCAGACGGCCGATGAAGGATCGCGGCGTTGCTCGTTGCCGATTTGAAGCAACGGGGACACAGAGGAAACTCAAGCGATGGCGTCCGCATCAGCCGGTTCGTCGACGGGGCAGCGGGACAAACAATCGGCATACTCGTGCAAGCGTCCCGTCTTATAAATCACGGAGAAGGTATATTCTTGCAGGCGTAACGCCCAGCGAGCGAGTCATCCCGTGGGGTCCTTGAGCGAGGATAGCCAGCAGAGAGCGTGGTGATCAGTGATGACACAGAATGGGCGTCCATACAAGTATGAACGAAACTTCGCAACAGACCACACAAGAGCGAGGCACTCGCGCTCCGTGATTGAATAATTGCGCTCGGCAGGTGATATAAGTCGGCTGGCATAAGCTATCACGCGATCATGTCCACGCTGGCGTTGTACTAACACTGTTCCTATGCCGTGACAACTGGCATCAGTTCTAACTTCCGTTGAGGCAGACGGGTCAAAGTGGGCCAGAATTGGAGGCGTAGTAAGGAGAGTAGTGAGCTGCGAAAAAGATGCGGCAAGGTCAGGACTGCAAGAAAAATGGGCGTCTTTCTTCAAGAGGTCGGTAAGGAGGCGCGTGATGGTCGCAAAATCCTTCGCCAAGGGTCGGAAATAATAGTACAGCCCTACGAAATCACGAACGTTCTTGGTAGACTTCGGCACAGGAAAGTTCGGAACGGCGCGAATTTTTTCCGGATCAGGTCGCACGGCTCGGGCATCCACGAGGTGTCCAAGGACGGTGATTTGGCGGCGAGCGAAGTGACATTTAGACGAACTAAATTGGAGACTGGCGCGGCGTAACACGCCTAAAATCACTGAAAGACGGTCTAGATGCGTGTTGAATGTGGGCGAATAAACTATGACGTCGTCCAGATAGCACAAACAGGCGGACCACTTCAACCCCTGAAGCAAAGAGTCCATCATTCGTTCGAAGGTGGCGGGCGCGTTACGGAGACCGAAAGGCATCACCTTGAACTGATAAAGGCCGTCAGGGGTAACAAATGCAGTCTTCTCACGGTCCATGTCATCGACGGATATCTGCTAGTAGCCGGACCGTTATCGATCTAAGAAAAGTAGATGGCACCGTACAGGCAGTCTAGAGTGTCATCAATACGTGACAAAGGGTACACGTCCTTTGTTGTGTTTTTGTTCAGGTGGCGATAATCTACACAAGAGCGCCACGTTCCATCCTTCCTCTTGACAAGCACGACGGGAGAAGCCCAGGCAGTACTGCAAAGCTCGATAATATCCTTTTCAGGCATCTTTTTTACTTCCTGTTGGATAACAGCTCGTTCCGACGCAGAAACACGATATGGACGTCGGTGAATAGGGTTCGCGTCGCCGGTATTGATGCGATGGGTCACAACGGACGTTTGACCTAAGGGTCGATTGTCATAGTCAAAAATGTCACGATAGCCATCAAGAACGCGGCAAAGGGCTTCAGCTTGAGCAGATGTAAGGTCAGAGGAAACCATCTTCTCAATGTCGACGTCAGTACCGCGCGATGACGTCATGGTATGGGTTAAACTGTAACGATCTTCCGCTGTCGGTTGCCAGTAATTGTCAGCACAATGTGCGGCACGGTAACACCATGTGTAAGTGTAACGGGCGGAATTGGTGCCACCACGTAATTGCCGTCAGGTACAGCTGGTGAGGACAACAAGTCGACGTGTGTCGCAGAGTGAGGCGGTAGGAGAATTGAATTGCCTGTGGTTTATCTCTGGTTAACCCTAGTTGAATTGCGAAAGAAAAAGCTGCATGGCTACGCTTGTGGTCTCGAGTCTACTTGCACGTTCTTCCTCAGTTTCCTCGGCAAGTCGTCTACGCAGCGTCTCATTCCGACGCTCTCGAGAACTCAAAGCGGTCTCTTCCGCAGTTGAAGAGTCACTCCTGGACGTGGCACGACTTCTTCTAGCAGCATCTTCGTTACGACGCTTCTCGAGTCGTGCGGCGCGTTCTTCTGGCGTCTCTTGAGCGCGTTGTCTCTTCCTAGCTTCGTTATGTCGTTGTTGCTTCTCTCGCGCTGTCCATAACGACAGAATACACCGAAGCGATATATATATATATATATATATATATATATATATATATATATAGCTCCGTCGAGGTAGAAAAGAACGTTGACAAGCATAATAGTCGGATCCCACCTGTGACTGGTGCTGACACGTTCGTATAAGCGGAGGCAGTCGCCAGCATCAGGACTGCCGACTCCGGTGAAAACATCAGGATCCCGAGGAGGGGAAACGGCGATGTAGGTTGAGGTTGCAGGCGGAGACGCTTGCGTAGATGAAGTGCCGCCAGCAGGAGCCGAACTTGCACTGTCACCGTTGCGACCGCTGCGGAGCTCCATGAAGGGTACGGGGAACGTCCGCCTCCACCAAATTAATGTTAAGTGTAGCTGATGTCCAGTGCTATTTACAATCTATTTACAGGGGAGCTAACGGAGGCCGAAAAGGCGACGATATATCAAGCGGGCACACGTCGTCTTCTTGCTCCTCAGTGCAGCCACACTGTGGTGGCGGTTCGGTATCAATATCGCAATAAATAAAACATCAGCACCGAGGCTAGAATATATAAAACATACAAATGAGGCGGGTCGAATCGCCCGCTATACACAATATAGTACAAGCATAGAGAAAGGAATATAACAAGAGCGGACACTCGGCGAAAAGTGGTAACAGGAAATACGTCACGCTATAATATTAACGCCGACTGCTTGGTGCCGTGACCATCGAAAAAAAAAAAAGAATGTGAAATGAGATTAACAGAAATTGTTTAATTTTTGTATTGTTTCCCGGGAAGAGTAAAAATATCTGCGTATAAAATAAACTTTGCGGCTTACTTCCGTTGCCTAGCGACAGGCGAATGACGAGCCAGATGCTTGCGTCATTCGTCGGGCCCATTGCCGAAGCCAGAGAGACCGGCCGCGCATCTGAGCGTTGGCCTGTTGGTTCACCCGTCTGCCTGTTTTTCTATTTGTGGATTTAGCCTGGTTTGCTGGGATCCAAGCGAATTCTTGCGTTCCTTCTGAGCTTCTACATGGCACCGCTGCACTATTGGACTATGGCAAGGTGAGAAATTTTGTTCGACAGTCTGCGACGCATTTCAAGCAATTAGGCTTGAATGCACCTATGCTAGACTTGTGACGCAGTTAACGAAAAGCAGCGCGGCCGTCGTGGCGCAGTTAATTTGTATTAATTAATCGTATTGGGAGATGTTTGCGACGCTTTCTATGAGCCCCAATACTATAACTTATTCCCGGTTGTTTTTGGGCACGCTAGTCGCACAGGGTGCTGTGACGCAGTTTCGCGTGTACTGAATCTTACCGCGACAAGTTTTGGCGCTTAATCTGGCCCCAACATTATTGTAACTAATTTCGTTAGTTTTTGGGGTACTTTTCAAGCGCAGTGAGCGCGCCTGGCACTGTGACGCGGTTAGCGAAAATCAGCTCCGCCGTGGTGCGCAGTTTCGCGCTTTATTGCACTGACAAGACAAGTTCCTGGCGCTTCCTCTGACGCCCAACATTGTTGAAAATTATTTTCGGTACTTTTTTTTTTCAATTATGAGGCACGCTCGCCGCGCCTGTCGTGACGCAGCGAAAAGTAGCTCGGCCATGGTGACAAAGTTATTTTGGCGCGTACTGAATCTTACTGCGACATGCTTGTGACAATTATGGCCCCGCAAAAATTTAAGCCTTCTTTCGGTACTGACGCTTGCCGAAAACGCGACGAAATATTAACGCTCAAGAGTTATAACACGGGAGTGTGTTGCTTGCGCCGGCAGAACGCGCAAAAGATAACGCCAAGGAGCTCAAACGCCAGGAACTGGTGACTCGAAAATTCCGTCTTCTGAACGGCACCCGCACATTTCTTTTGAGTGCGAGTAGAAGGAATTCTGGGAACGTCCAGCATAGTTGGATGATAGCCTGTGTTGTGGCCGCCTCTGTGTATTCGTAGCGTATACTATATCGCGTCGGTTCTAGCCAAGTTCTGGAAATGCGCAGTAGACCGTGTATTCGTGCCATTAAAGTGCAGGAAATAAGGCCCGGAAGAGGGGAATGCTTGGAAATAGAACGTTCTCGTGGTATGTACGGTATTGTTTGAAATAGGTCGGGTATATTCTACGCCGTGTGTGTAAATACAAACTGCTTTTGTTTGTAATGCCGCGCATTCACCACTCTCGCACGCTTCGCCTCTACACGCATTATTCTTACATGTTTATGCCAAAATAATACTTCCTTGTAATTAATTTTTTTTTCAGCTGACGTCGTCTGGTGGAGCTTCCTGCGGAAAGTACTGCTGCTTACCTGGTGCCACAAAGTTGGATGAACGCACAAAAAGTCCACAACGAGCATTTATAAAGAATAGAATAAACACCTCCTCATTTCACATGGCGTCTTTATGAAGCTGCACGTGGCACATATTGGACGGCGACTTGTGAAGATCGTTATCAATTTTGCTTAATAATAATACGACTTCGCGCGAAGAGCGCGCGTGGTTGAGCTGTAGAAGCAAAAAAAAAAAAAAAAAGCAGGGGCCGGCGTGACACGTACCAGCTAGTATTCAAAACGCGCTCGCACAAAACAGAAACCGGAAGTGTGGTGGAGGTATTAACGCCGACGGCTTGGTGAGCTGCAGCCAATTGGGCCGTTGGGCTCTATGGGAGTGTGCGCTCTTGTTGTATTCCTTCCTCTGTGGTACAACCTACAATAATTCAACAATAGCATAAGAATAGCGGCACAGCGGCATAAACGAAATAGTACAAGGAGTTTGAGTTCAACAACGGGCAAAAGAAAGCGTTGAAATGCCTTAATCGATGTTTTCAGATTGTAAGTAGATCCAAGTGAAGCGGCGAAAGAAATCGCAGGATTTGTTTCCAGTGCTTGTTCCCGAATGCCTCACACTTGAACGAGACGAGTGTTATAAGTAAACTTTCTTAGCCTTAAGTTACGGTTATAAATTCATCACTTCTAAGGCCTGCGTGTACCGCTTCATGAGAATTTCGTGGTAACACTATGGTAGAGTAACTAGAATGATTTCATGAAAAAAGTGAGGCGGTGTGACCACCATAAGGAACATTTTCAATTGGGACCAATAGTATTTTTCGGTATTATATGTAATTTACGGATATTTGTTCAGTAAGGTGAAAGATTAGGCCAGTCATCAAAATTTGACGAACATCGCCAAAGGTGTTGCGGCCAAAACAAGATGACAGTATAAAGTCTATACGAGGTAAAAACAAATATCTATAGAGGAGAAGTTTGACTGTTTCTGTTGATGTAAAACGTAGCCTCGACGAATGCCCGAAATCTTGCAGGTATTGGAAAGCAGTGATTCAACATGTAATGTCTCCGACATTATTTGAAAGTTCATTGATTCAGTTCGAAAGTGAGCATTTTCGTTGTTCGAAAGTTACACCTAGGCATTTAAAACCAGGTACTATGTGGATTTCTGAATTGCTACGCTTGAATTGTACGTGGGAGACGCTGTTTCGAGTTCAAGGCCTAAACAAAACAGCTTTCGGTTTGGTAGCGCTTATTTTTCGAAGAATTTACATTTGTTCAGGACGATAACTTCGTAAGCATGTGAGTGGCGTTGCTAATTAAGTTTTTGTCATCTTGTGCAGTTAGAAGTATCGTTGTATCATCAGCATATATTATATACTTTGCCGAAGTGTCTTTATTTACAGCGTCATTGATGTATATGCAAAATAACAGGCATCCCAAAGCGCTACCCTTGGGCACTCTCGCTGAAAGTGCTTGTGAATTGGAGGCGTGATCATTGGTGACAACCATCTGCTGACGGTACATTAATGTTTCGAGCAGTTTTAGAAAAATGTACCTCGAAAGCGGTATTAAATGCATTTCTTTAGCATAGTCGCATGAATTATCGTGTCAACGCTTTCGAGGAATCTACGAAGATGCTTAATGTGTGTAGTTTACGTTCAAAAGAATCCAGTATAAATTTCTTCTGCTCTAAGAAAGCGACCTTTCACGAACGCGAATTGCGAAGTGATGACATGGTTCTTATCAAAGCAAGAATCCAAGCTCTTGTGAATCAGTTTTTCTAAGCATTTTGATATTACGGGTAATATAGATACGGGCCTGTAAACTTTAAACGTGTTTTATCTCAGCATATTTGCAACGCTAGTACTTTCCCAACTTGAACTTCTTGCGGGAAGGTTCCAGCAGAAAAAGTAAGGTCAAAGGTATATTCGAGCGCATAAGAAATAATATCTAACACATGTTTAATAGGCCTGATCTATAGGTCATCCGCGTCACAGCATGTGCTATTTTGGGCCGACTGTCCTGGTTCCAGTTGTGTCGCTCAATGCTCTGACCTTGTTCTTTCCTTCCTGCATGGTCAATAATAAGCTAGGTATTGGTAAACAAACGCTTTGATACCACTTTGAGACCAGCAAAGTTCTGAAATCTCACTACATTTCAACGCGTTCAGAAAAAGAGATTGAAAATTGACTTGGTAAGCGAGAAAGAAGTCCTCCAATAAATATACAGAGATGCGGAATGGGCTCAATTCAGCTAGAACTCAAGCGTTTCGTTTGTCAAGTGTTCTCTCCCTAAAATTTGTAAGCTCATATGAGGCGCCTAAACGATTCCTAAACCGCGCATACCATTGAGTACATTTGTATATGCATTGGATATTGAATGGGTAGGTAAAGATACCACCAGTTGGTTTGGTCACAAAGAGAAGACATGTTATTCTATACGCGCAAACTGTGTAATTGAAAACGATATGGTGCTTGCGAAGGTGCTATCTTGCGACCAAACTTTTCGCTAAGCATATGTGCTTTTCGGCAAAAGATACCTCTACAGAGGCAATTTTGGTCTGTTGGCAATATTTCGTTTATTGTTATTTTTACGTGTCTGGTTGAGTATGCACTTCTCCGATGCCGTCGTACGATATTGACGTTCGTATGCATTGTCAATGGCTAGTAGGTGCAACTGGGCTCGTTCGTGTTAAACTTGAACGTAGCAGAAGGAGGAGATGGACGAAAGGTCCATCTGATTCATCCACACACACACACACACACACACACACACACACACACACACACACACACACACACACACACACACACACACACACACACACACACACACACACACACACACACACACACACACACACACACACACACACACACACACGCACGCACGCACACACACACACACACACACACACACACACACACACACATACACACATACACACATACATACATATATATATATATATATATATATATATATATATATATATATATTGCACTAATCTCTAATTTAAATCGGGTAAAGTTCGTGCGTGCACGTGTTTGGCAAAAGTTTATCTATGAGCAAGTGCTCGGGTTTATTCTGTCTGTGGTATAATGGTCTTCGTGCAGCAGTTTCGGTCGGAAGTTACGTATGCAAATCACTTATTTTTTTTCAAAGCCTGCAATGCATATATTGTGAGCACTATCTTCACCCTTTCTATTCTTTCTACGTGAATACTCGTCATCGTCGCTGCTATCAGTCGTCCTCAGCACACGGCCCCTCCGAATAAAGCATCGGGTAAACGGCTGCCTGAAAATCCACATAACTGAAACATGCCATACATCCGCCCCGCGTTTCCTGCAGCCTGGGTAACTGACAGTACTTTAATAGAGATCATTTCAATCAAGGGTAATGTTTTTGTTTGTCCCACCACATTGAAACAGGTAACCCCGTTATGTCTGTACGTACCTACTTACGATGTCATATTTTGGGTTGATAATAAGACAATATGATGAACGCTGACTCAGAGGCTTCCTAAGAAAGATTTCTCTGCAGCTATCGCTCATAAATAGCATAGGCTAAATTTGAACACCCCAAACCTCCCCCCTCACACCCAGCTTCGCTTTGTGCGCCCAGCAAGCCACGCTGACATTTGGCATTGATTTCGGCCGCTATATGCGGGCCTCTTCATTTCAGACGCCATAATAGGTAAATTTGAGTACGTATTCGAGCACACACGCACAATAGCCTGTAAGAATAAGGCAGGTCGATGTTAAATATTATTTCAAAGGACATGCGCCAACAGCTGCGAAACAGGAATGGAAAAAAAGTTTACTTACTGAAGCCAGACCTCCTCGCTTCAGCTTCACCACATGAAGAGATACATTGTGCCGGCGACCCATGTGGTCGAGCGAGACGGGACCAGTCAGACCGGAGAAAGGCGTCTGGGAAAAACGCGTAAGGACAACGCTTACAAACATCCAACGTTTCATTAATGCTAGATAGCAATACCTTTATTTGCCATTTCCTTTTCGGTTATTTCAATGCATAGGCACTTCCAGAACAGAAAGAGTCTTTTTAAGCAAGAGAAACCCTAGAAACTAGCGAAAGCGACGACAACAAGGCCTGAACAACATTTTAAATACTGTTTTCACGGCAAGACGAGAGTTACCGCATGAAAGTAGGCCCAGCGTAGCAGCTGTAGCTTTACCATGCCTTGTTGTGTTTGTTAGCGCTGTGTGCTAACGCTGTGTTCTAGTTGTTAAAGCTCACGCACACTATAGTTGCCACTGTCACGAATCTCCTCACAATTTTGAGACACGTGTGCGATGCCGCTAACGGAGAGAACGAAAAGGGACCGGTAAATGTGAAGTCCAGAGCTGCCGAAACAACAGAATTGCGTTAGGCCTGTTCGTTTGCTCAGCAAAAAAAAAAAAAAAAAAAAAACTACTAAATATTGTATAGCTTGGGAAGGTGTAAGAAATAGTGATATGAGCGTTCCGGACTGCGTAATTGTATTTTTTTGCAGCTTCCCTCGCATATAAAATAAACTTCTATGCTCCTCAGTACACCTGTTCAAATCGTAAGGCACGTTCAGCGACCCAATAGTCGCAATTCAATAAAAATCGGCGCACGTGATTTTCCGCCTGAACGTATTATTAGTACACACACACACACACACACGCACACGCACGCGCACGCGCACGCGCACACGCACACACACACACACACACACACACACACACACACACACACACACACACAATATATATATATATATATATATATATATATATATATATATATATATATATATATAGTTCACGAATTCCAACTGGACCCGCGGGATTTGCACACAGAAGCTGGTGACTCATGAGTGAATATGGTAAGAATAACGCAATATCGGGTGAACCTAATTGCGTGCGCGAGTCTATACGATTGCTAATTAAATGTGGCATGCATAGTAGATGTGGCAAAGCAACCTGCACTACGACTTTGTTATTGCCTTTGTAAACACATTTTTTTTTGTAGCAGCAAAGAAACAAGTAGAAGAAAAAAGTGCAACTTTAGCCGAGCTTGGGCTGTCCTTACAGATTTTCTGAAATTCCCTAACGTATAGAAGGCTTTCGGCTTGTCGGCTTTATTGAGCAACATTGGATTGGTTCATTTGTGCTTCTACAAAGGAAAGCATATACTCTAAAAGTACTCTGCAACCCAATGTGCATTCTTACTAATGTGACGTGCCGCCATGCTAGATCGCCATATTCTGTGCAGTACTAGTAACAGAGCCAGATCCAACTGTGGGCCCTCCTTATTTTGAACTCGGAGAAATTTATTGTCAAGGGCGTCCAGAGGGAAGTATTTTCGTAAGGTCCGTTTCAGGACGCGCCTCAACAAAACCCCATCCCAGAAATTATTAGCAAAAAACGTCTTCAGTAGTCTCTAATTTCCTGCATAAAAAAATAATACCACTAAGGGAACGAACGAAAGCCCTTTCTTTTATCGAAGTTTTAGGAGGTGGTGTGGGAGTGTATAATTTGTTTTAAAAGAATGACCTCCTTCAAGGAAATCATTGCTCTGTAAAGAGGAACAGGACGAACGCATGAATTATATTCTTGCACATTTTTTTACGCAATATATAACTGACTAATCGAAAAAAAAATTGCAAACGAGCTTTAAGGAATGCACAAGAATTCAAGAAAAGACCACGCGGCATGTCTGTGTACCCACTAGCCATGCGCCGAAAGGCCGTACTCGCGGGGAGAGGAGCTGCATCCCTTTCGGAAATCAAGAAATCTTGGCTTCCAGATAAGAGCTCTGTCTGTCCCTACTTGCGTAGCTGATGACGCTGCTCCAAACTGTCAATTAAAGAAATGTTGAATAGATGAGCAAATCTCATTGACTAACCGTATTGATAGCGAGTTCTCCACGTTATACTGTGGTTGCGATTTCCGTTCAGTTAAGGAAAAATTTCAGAATACAAGAGAATTTGTTTTTATAAAGTTAAAGAATCTTTTAGAAGCACAGTAGGCTGGCCGAGTTGGTACGGTTACATCGTACAAAACCAGCGCACGGACACACCGATAAAGAAAAGCACAGCATTTCATTTGCGAAATGCAAAGCGATTCAGCATCTACCTTGTGATATTTTGTGCGCTTATGTTAACCTCGTTATTTTATTAAATTTTGAGCGGTGAGTTCAGGGAGTGCGCTATTTTCTTTTTTCTTGTTCCGTGTATTCCTGCGCTGTTTCTTTACGAGACCAACAATCTCGCTCATTTCCGCTGAAGCAAATGCTCTGTGAGAGTGCATATCTTCAGATGGTCTTGTTGCATTTTAATTTTTATTTTATTTTTGCCGTGCAGTGATACAGCAACACCACAGAGCCAGTGTTCCTTCTGGATAGAATAATGAAGCAGTGGGTCTTTTTCTTCTTCGCCAGTGCTGGAGAACCAACCTGGCCAACCTTCCTGCCCAACCGCTAAACAATGATTTCTCTCCCTCTATCTGTAGGCGGTTCTCGCTTCCCCTTATCACTACTTTATCTCCCTCTATATATAGGCGAACATCACAACAAACGCTCACACAAAATATCGAGCCTGTGTGACAAAATATTGTGAATGTAGACATTTGGTGAATGTTCACATTATGGCAGACGGCAACGTGCTTTATTTTGGGCGTTCATGATTTGCTTTCGTAAGTCGCAGTTTGGGTGTAACGTAGTACAAATTGAATCTCGCCACCCGGACATTTTTTTTTTTTTTCAGAACACTAATCGGGCGTCTGTGCACTTTACCGGTATTAGGCTGACGTAGAAACTTTATCACAAGAGCTTCAATCAGTTTTTCAAAACACTACTGTGCGGTGGCGTACGTTTATGTTTTCAGCGTTCCATTTCTTCACATAGACAACGAAATACAGCGGGAGCGCGTCGCCCCTGTCATATTACAATGAGCACATTGTGGCGGAGAAAGTCCTCTGTAGTATTTTTTTCACAGTACTTCTTTTGGAAACAGTGCACTTCTCTTCATACGTCCTCCTAACGAGACTCCGGCTATTTGAGCCCTTTCATCTTGCAATAGGCCGAGTTAATGGGAAATGCAGGATTAATGGGCTGACGTAATGGGGAAATAAAAATGCCAGTATAATGAAAAATGAACATTTATTTCATTTACACTCTAGGGGTAGAATAAGGAAAAAGGAACTCTTCATTTGAAAATATCAGGGAGCCGGAGGGGTAACAACTGTGTCTCCGTATTTTCTTTTTTTTTTATTGTTAGCCTGACATTTTTTAGACGCATAAGGCAAATAAGCATCTTAATTTCTTTCCTGCAAGCACTGCACGCGATCTCATTTCCTTGCGACATAAAAGTTACAAATGCGAGGCTAAGCGATGTATATGCTGCGTTCAGTCGTACTCGACTGATCTCAACTCGAAGGAGGATCAGGCGGAACAATTGCCGGCTATGTATGCCAGGCTAACCCCGCCTGCTTCAACATCACCACCACCACCACCACCACCTACTCGGCGTTTAATTTCTCTGGAAAAATATAGCGTGCCACCCGTACCACTACATAAGTTTTTTACTACTAGGCTGCTATTCCAGGAATCCCGTGCAATTGCCCTGCTTATCGCGCTAAAGCTCGAATGTGCGTCTCTGGAATGTTGTTATTATTTTTTCACATAGATCTGTGGTATACAGACTAGAAGATAACCACTTAACCAGATTCGAGGCACAAAAACATTAGTTGCGGGTTTTGTGAGCAGCAAGTATGCACCAGAAGTTTTTTTCGAATGCAGTCGATAAGCAAACGCGGCTTTTGTATATGGATTCAACTATATTTAGGAGAGGAAAGTCGAAACCTCAAATCATAAGCGATGTGTGTAACCTGAATCACGTGTCAGCGGCGACTTGCAGCTTTATTTGCCCTGAAATGGAAAAAAAAAACAATGGGGTGATCGTTCTTGAATAATTTGTTTGCGCCTCGAATAATCCAAGCTCCAAAAGCATGGAGACTGGCGTCAAGGTATTAGCGCGTGCTAGCTGGTGCATGTCAATGTCGAAACAGCACTAAACCTTGCGAGGAGCTTTAAAACAAACCTCGACAGACTTATGCCAAAATGGCCCTCATTGTGCGCCACACGACAAACACGAATGCACTGGAATACGAATTCGCTACATTGCGCTCAGAACAAGTTCAGCTGGTTTTCGATGAACCGTAAATGTTCGTTTGTGGTCAGAGGCTTCCGATTACACCACGGGGGCGTCCTCGTGGAATGATTTCGCTGGTGTACTGGCAGGTGCACTTTTAATACAAATTTTAGCTACTAATCAGCACTCGTGCCTTTCTAGCTTTCTTCGTCCTGGGAATGATGCGCTTTTTGCCGCCATAAATTTTCCTTAACTATGAGTACAATTAAAAAAATTCCAAGTCTCCTTCTAAAGTGACAGTTTTCCTTTATGCTTACAGTGGCCATTGCCAAGAAAATTTGTAACCTTTTATTTCGGGCACTGATGACTTAAGCCGGAGCCGGCAACACACCGCTGTCATAGTACCTTCTTCACAGCGTCCACAAGGAGCCGAGACTGCTCCCACACCTCAAAGGAATGATTCCCTTGGCAGCGTATGGCAGGTGGCCGGCCCAGCTTTCCTGTTGTCGCCAAGCTCCCCACTCCTCTTGCGAGGATATTCACTGCGTCTTGAGCGAGTGCAGCTTCTGTCTGGGTAACAAGGACAGTTCCCAAATGAAGCCGACAAGAGCTGCTATGATAAGAAACTGCACGGAGATTGCATGGCAAAACGCACATTGCATGGTGAGTCGTTGTTGTCGCGTTTTAGCAACGATAGGCGTTCCGCGGCTTCACCCACAGAACTAGAGAAATCGTAGCCTACTACAAAGTAGCGTAAAGTCACGAAATAACCCCTTGTTGTTTTCTCAGAAAGCAAGCTCCGCCGTTGAAAGGGGAAAGTTGTCTTGGTGTGGCGATACAACCTGACACCAACGCCCCTCTGGAACTTTTTCTGTCACTCCTGAGCTGATCAACATGCTCGCAAATCGCAAGGTGATAGCGAATTAATTCGCAATAACGAGTTCAAAAACAATAATTGCGTTTTACGTGCAAAAACAACGAACTCATTATGACGAACGCCGCAGTGGAGGGCTCCAGAAATTTGGACCACCTGGGGTTCTTTAAGGTGCACCTAAATCTTAGTACACAGGTGTTTTAGTGTACTTAGATTTATGTGCAGGCAACGTGAATGTGGGAAATGTATTCTCCAGAAATCCCGCTATCTTTAACAAGTTCCACTGAAGGTAAAAATTGTCATCCAACCTAAACTTTCCTTTTGGTTAAATTCCCTAACCCAAAGGATTTCCGCAACACTGATTTGCAGCGCTTTCTGCACTGTAACCAGTGATGCTGCTCTTGACTATTGCGCTGAATTCTAGGGTTCCTGCAGATGCCCAGAAGAGTAAATGTTCTAACATTGCAGCTAAGGACTTCAGAGGAAGCTTTAGCCCTAGCCCAACTCCGCTTGGCTTACGCAGATACGTGCAAAACACGGGAATGCTTTTCTGAACCGACTGACTGATTGCACTGAAATTTGTTGTATTCAAAAGAAACAAATTATTCTAGCTACTTCGCAAATCAACATTGTAACTCATGACTTCCATTGTTTTACGCATATTGCCAAAAATAGGCAAGTTTCAAGAAATCGAAGCCCGCAGTAAAAAAAAGAACGTTTAAATCGGCATTGAAAAACCATATCGTAGTTCTGTAAACTTATTCTGTTAAAACATTGAAATTATCGGGGGAAATTCGTTATATGTATTTACAGCTTACAGCCTATAGTAGTTTGAAGCCAGCCAGTGATATGTTGTGGATGTCATTTCAGCACTACTATTTTAATTGAACGCTCCTCTTGGAAACGTTCAATAATGGTGCATTAAAATCAAACTGCCCATACATGCATTTAAAATCATAGCTAAATGTTTTGAGCTCTCGCCAATGTCTCTGGTATAGTATAGCTGTCGTATCACTTAGTCGGCATCTAATTAGCGCAAGTCAATGCGTCACATATTTAGAAGTCAAAGTAGACAGCAATCTTAAGTTCTGTCATTCTAATGAATCCCTAATAAAGAAAATGTCTTACCGCATATGAGCCCTGATTAGTGCTTCTCCACATTTATGCCCTAACGCATACTTGTCGCTGTATTATACATTTATATTCACATAACTATGATGCGGTGTCTCGGAGAGACATATATGCTACTCCTATCAGCTCGCTGCAAGTCATTCAAAATCAAGGAATCAAACTTACACCACTTACAATGCAAATTCAAGAGAACCGCTCAGAACCAATTACATGGTACCATATGTGAGATATTTAACTGCAATTTAGGCGTCTTCATTTAGAACCTGATAAGCTATAAGCCCACGGTTGGCCTAATTTCAACATCATCTGTAGTCAGCGGTAACACTGAGAGGTTCGCATTAAAAAAAAAAAACTTTATCTTGCTCAAAGTGAGCGAAAATTATGGTGCATGCACATTCATTTTTCTTGCATTTTATTGTGGAACTGCTTCATCTTAGTTATAACAGTCAGTAAGACGACATAAAATGATCAAAAAATGCTCTTGCGGAATTTACTAATTGATGTGTATTCCTTTTTCTTTGTTTTTGTTTCAATCATTTTTGTTCACTGTGTACCATGATGCATCAGGGAGGTAGGGGGCGTCAGCCTGCCGCCGGAGGTTGGCGGAAAGCACTTAATGTGCCGGCGTTGGCACTTTCATCTATGTTTCCTACCTATCTTATCTTTCACGCAATTTGCTCCTAGTTTTCTTTTTTGACCGTGTAAGTTCTCTTTTTACCGGAATAAATATATGTGCGTTCTTCGCGTTATGTTCGTGTGCGTGTGCTTGGCGTTTGACACTCACCTTTTCATACTCGCATAATTTGACCTTTTTGTTTCTATTTATTACTTTTTTTTTACTTTTTGTGTATTTGTGCTCAATTTACTGACTGAGATTTCTTTTACTCTTAAATCGACAATATGAGAACAGCATGAACTCGTTTTATTTTACTGTCGTGCAGACTGTCCTCTCCTCAACTAACCTTCATATGAGGCTCCCATACAGTTAAGGATTATGCGACCTCTTTTTGTATCTTATATTTGACAAAACTTGTAGCTTATATTTGCCAATATTTCTAGCCACATTTCGAAGCACTGAATTCAGATTGAAATATAAAGAATCGAAAGTGAAACATAATATATAAACTTGTTACAATATTTACGTGAGTTTCGCAAAAGACGTCTCACGAGTTAATCCCAGGTTTTAGATCACTGTATAATCTACCATTTTGTCCACCTGGGATGCAATATTAACGCGACAGCGTTAAGGGTTCCGGGTCACAGAAAACCCGGCGCCGGTGGCGCGTGTATAGCGTCGACCGTCGTTTCGGCAAACATGGATACCCAACGACGCAGACCCTCCATGCAGCGCGAAGAAGTTGGCCAAATAATTGAATTCCTGAAAGTAGTATACGTCAGAAAAATCGTAAAGTACGACTTACACACAACCTACACACATGATAGTGTCGGAATATAACTTGAACATACGAGAAAACATAATTCTGTTAAGCGCAAGCTCAAATATAGGCACCTTTTGCAGCGTTTCTACCATACATAGACCAGCCACGGCGTCCGAGAACCGGCGCGCCCGGTTCTTTGCGACACATCCAGACGGCGCTCTCCTCCGCCGCATCACCGCCCACGCAAGAGGTCTCGTTTTGACCAGAAAGCTCACCTTCGTGCATTGCGTTCGCCACCAGAGTTTCCCGGTTAACATTACGGTTACATATGCTGCAGTTGCCGCGAATCCTGGGAAGCAGTCAGGGATCTTTGGATGCTGTAGTGTTCCACTCTTAAGAGGAAGCTTTAGCTCGGGTGCTCCTATCCAAGTACATGTAAAAGGAGAATTCGTTTTTCTCGGCAACCACCGCACTAAATTTGACGAAGTTTGTTGAATTTAAAAGAAAAACTTAAAATCTAGTGACTGTTGGTCTTGAATTTTCGAGTTAAGCCGTCAATTTTTTATTAAAAATTGGCAAAAATCAAAAATTTTCAAAATGGAAACTATCAAGTTTACAACTATGTAACTCAACAACGATAAATGATAACACAATTCTCTGAATTGTATCTAATAGTACATCTAAAGCGGACAAAATTGATATGTTACACATGAATATAAAAAAATTTAGTAGTAGGTAAATACAACTTTTGCAGAACCCTTGTAACCAACGTAACAAATTCACGTAAGATGTAAAATGACTCACCGAATTTGTCCGCTTTGAATGATCTAAGGGATGCCGTTTACAGAACCACGATATCAGTTCTTGATGCAGAGCTATGAATTTGTAAACTTCGTGCTTCTATATTTTTCAGACGGTCAAATATTTGAAGACCTTTAAAAAAAAATTCAAGCCCTAAATCGAAATTTCGCTGCCAACAGTGACTAGAATTTAACTTTCTCTCTCAAATACAACAAATTTCAGTAAAATAGGTCCAGGGGTTATTTCAGATAACCGTATTTGCGTTTTACATGTATTTGAATAGGCCGCGTCGGAGTTCGGCCCGAGCTAAAGCTTCCTCTTAAAGGCGAAGCTTATGCGTCCTCCAACTTTTTAGGTCAAGTTTACAGAACTATGACATTGGGTTTTCACTACTAAGTTGGATTTTTAAACTTGATAGTGAGGTTTTCAAAGTTTAATCTATTCAAGAATTTTTTCTAAATCATTGACTGGCTAATAAAAATGCGCTTTTCAAAGCCACTAGGTTCAAACATTTTTTAATGTAATATATCTCATCAAAATTGGTGTTGTGGTTGCCGAGAAATGTAACATTTCGATTCGCGTGCGTCTAAATGGGAGCTCCCGAGGTCAATATTTCTGTGTGAAATTACTGCTTCACGAACTCTTCCTCCATAATTCTGGTACAGCCGCAGTGAACAACTACTTCTTGTGGATATATTTTTCACACAGCCGCAGCTGTTTTTAATGTCATAAACATGTAGTGGACCTTGCAAATTTCTATTGCGGTAATGAACCCTGGCAAATCTCTTGCCGTTTACGCAAAGACATGCTCTCGGCAGCAGTCAAAGACTCACCCGCATGAGGTTTCTGGAAGGCCTCGGCCCAAGGAATATGGGATAAACGCCTTTTTGAGCGTATGCCTGGCGGACGGCACCGATGTCTTGCTCCCATAGTTCCCTGTTCAGCAGTTCGAAGCCAGTGAGGTTTGCCCCCGAGTATTGGAAGGGCGTAAGGTCCAGAGTGTGCATATCCTGCTTTGAATAAAGATGGAATCGAAACTTCCACCCATTGTCAAACACAATGAAATACCTACGAAACCCGAACTTTGGACGTGCACGCCAGTCAGTTCAGCATTTAAAAGCACAAAACAGTTCAATAAACACAACACGGTGGTTTTCCAGTGCGTCTTTGGTTGCTTCGCTAGCACTTCCCTAGTATCGCCTTGCTCTCTGCGCTCCGTATAAAGCTATTTTGTGCTTGACATACTCCGTAAATGCCAATCTAGCAGTAAACAAACAAATAAAAGCGCACTTCATAGCATGTGATGCGCTGTTCGAACATTGAGGCTCGCGGTTGTTTTTAGTGACACATAGAGAGGAGAAAGATTACTTTGAGGTTTGCTGCCGACAGAAGCTTTAAGAAAGACGAACTTAAGCTGACACCTGCGGAGCTTATGCAACGCCAGAACACCCCTGCCACCATTCCACAAAGGTACGCCGAAATGACAAACTCCAACACACACGCGCACGCGCGCGAATATATTATATATATGTGTATATTAAATACACATTCGCAACAGATCCGACTGAATATGCGTGATAGAATGTGTAAGCCCGACTGAGCGAGGACGTGGCAGGAAACAGATATAGACACCGCCTGCAGATGGTTTAACTCCATTCCATGCAAACACTTAAGGAAAACGGCTCACGACTCACCAGTGTTGTCACAACGTAGCTGTGATACTCCGTTATGATTCCTATTTTTTGCGCCTGAAAATCGATGAAACCCACTTTAGGAAAGAAAGGGAGACTTCTGCTCTCGGCATGGATAGATTACAAAACTCAATAGCGCAGAATACAACATCACACGGTAATATGTAGCTCCAACTAGATCAAACATCGCTGACAGATAAAACCAACTTTCCCTAACGCCAGAACTTATGACGGCGGGCCCCTCGAGACCCCCACGCTATTTTCTACAAGCACTCACATGGGCGCGCCGTTTATGCTGGGAGAACTTCATACCGCCATTAAGTGGGGTAGAAGCGACTATGCTCAGGGCCACGACGGCGTTACCGAGAAGGTGTTACGAAACTGAAACAGCTCTTCTAGAAGTATGAAAGAACCAGCGGACCTAAGGAATCGTTGCGAATCACATGCACCTTTCAATAATCAATCCAATGCCAAAACCGCAAAAGGATTCTATTACAAAAAATTGACCGACGATAACGATACTGTCTATTGCACAATTTGAACGCAGCTCTACACGCGTTTGTATTTTGCGATTTATTTGGCTGGCGTGGACAATCAGACTCGTGCAGCACGTTGCTCACGGAGAGAAACGTTGCAAAACATGTAAGACTCAAGCACAACGATAGCGACGACCAGAGTCGGCGATCGTCGAAAATCTGATCTGCTGGTCAAGCGCGTCAGCTTTTATACATGACTCGTCGAAGGTTCAAGAGTAATTTCTGGTGCCCGCATTGCTTCCAGAAAGCACTGCCCAATTCACGTCGAGCATACAATCGGTTTACAAAAAGCTTTCGCGACGACAGCCAATGGATAGAACTATGGATAGCGTTCGAGAAACTTCTGATACATGCAGATGCGTCGTGCGTCAAGGGATAACCTTTACCATTCGTTAGCCGATGAGAAGCAGCGACAGAAGAAACAGAAGTGAACAGATGACGCGCGGTACTTTGGTGCCATCGCGTAGCGGTCGTCGCCGAAGACGTCGTGCGCGGAAGCAGAAGGCACTACGCTTTTTTCTTTGATCTTTTGCTGTTGTACTCGTTCGCTCGGCAGGAACAGGCCATTAAAAGCTGCTCTCCAAAAGTGCAAGAAAGCGCATCTCACGGCACTGCAGCGGGACTCGCTGCAGTGCACTTTCTCGCTGCTGTAAGAGCACTCGCCGCCATCTAGTACCGCCGCTGCAAAGCCTGCACGTGGCCTCGCAAATGCATGGCGCGTCGGCGCGTGCAAACGCTGAGAAACGCGTCATGTGACAACCGGGCTTCTTTGTGGACACGCTGCGCCATCCAGTGGTACTGCGGAGGACTCCGCGCGTGGATTCGTAGTCGAGACGCGGGGCGCGACGGTGCTTCCGAACGCTGAAAATTATTCCCACGCTTGCCGCACACTCAGTGGCACATACTCAGTGATCCAAGTTCGCGAGAGGTTAACTGAAGAGCAGCACATACCCATTGCATTCGCGGCGCAGCTCTCTGTGGAAGACGTTCACCGAAAAGCACTGCACATACCCACTTCATATGTGATGTAGGCTGCTAAAGCGTCAGCTTGTTGTCCTTGTACTTCTAGCGGCGCTGCCGTGAAACCTTCCCGTCGCCTCCGAAAAGCACGGCGCGCCGATGCGTGCTAACGCTGAGAAACCCGCCGTGCGGACGCTGGGCTCCTATCTCATTTTTCTAGACACGCTGCACCATCTAGTGCGAACTCTGTGAATGGTTCCTTTGCTGACCACATGCCCAAGCGACACATACGCAGAGACTCAAGTTAGGGAGATTTTCACTCAAGTGCGACCGTTACACAGCGCATTCATGGCATAGCCAGCTAAAGCGTTTGTGTGAAAGACGTTAATTAAAAGGCGGAGCATACCCAGTGCATTTGTGGCGCAGCCTGCTAAAGAGTCGAGTTGCTGTTCTTCAGGAAACCATGTGACATGCGTTCGATTTCGCCCGGCATTGGATAAACATAGATGAGCTGCGTTCTCATTACTGAGCGGCACATGCCTACTGGCACATGCTCAGTGTGCGAAGTTTCCATCAAAGACGTTCAACTGAAAACCAGCACAGACAAAATGGCTCATCCCAGTGCTCCATGTTGGCGTCAGAGAGTCTCCTTGAAGAGGAGCTAATACCCAGTCCTGCATCTACAGTAACCCATGTCGACGGGAAAGAGGTTCGCTGATGAGCGGCACATATGTGCATCTTGCCACATACTCACTGAATGAAGTTGGTCAAACGGCTGGTTTCGAACCCTGTTTCCTCAGCACAGCCATTTCGGTGCCCTAATCATTCGACTATGAACTACACAACGAAATCGGTTGTTTTGAAAGAGGCTAGATACACGCATACATAGATACACAAATGGATAGCCGCAGAAAAGTCATTAAGTACCCTAAGAATTCGAACGCCATAAAATCACCAAGCTCCGCCCCATGCCTCACACCAACCATACTTAAGCTCACTGAGACGATTATGGACATCGAATACCTAAAACCAGGCTTACACGTGTATAAAGCAGGGTTCGAACCCGACATGGGAAGCGACGGTAACCTCTGGTTGCTTTGGGTGGTCTCAAATTGCAACTCATGCAGTGGCCCCCAGACAACATCCAAGCAATTGACAATGTCAACCAAGATCATATTCTCCCCAAACTAGCAATAATATATCCCAGCCAAAGAACACTCGACTATGCTACACGATTGAATACACGACCATGCTGAAAATACTAAGGATGGCGCCATTGAACTTTAAGCGTCCCTTATTACACTCCAAGATGCTCTTCCTAAACTCTTACTTATTGTAGCGCCGGAGAAAAGGAAACTTGTATGTGTCAATGTCAGACGAAGCGTCCTCCTGCCACATTAGGCAATAATACTGTGACAACATGAACTCGGGCCCCCACACGGGCACGTTAAAATTCTTGGGATTCTTAGCCACAGTTACAGCACAGCTCTGTTTCCAACCACCCAGGTGAAAAGTTATGAACCAAACACTTGCACACTATAAAACGCCTATCCAGCAATTTTGGTGGCACATACCAGACAGCCTGCTTCACTTTAACCAGGTCTATTGAAATTGGTAAAATAACCTACGGAAGCAGTGTCCTATCGCTGTAAAAAACCACGAAAAAGTACTGCAAGCACTCTACCTGCACTATATTTGACTATTACGGTTTTCTCGAAGTTCACCAATAGACACAACCTGCAAAAGCTAACAATACTGCGTGCCATCGACGACATCGTCTAACATGTTCACACATTATTGTATAATCGATCGAATTGCACTACTGAATCGCACGAAGATTTCCAAGACACCCTGCTGAGTGACCCCATATACGTCCGCATAGAACCTCTGGACAATGCAGACGAACACAGCGGTACTGCTTTTGCTAAACTGTACCCCTCCAAGACATCTCCACCACTAGTTACTGGAGCTTCGGCAACAAGACAGCGACACAAACCGACTGACGTATTTCACAAATAGCCAAACCCTCGGTGACCGGAAAAAGCACTTTTAACAGATCTGCTCCTAACGTATGTACCTTCTGCTACTCTGTATGCAAAGCCATCACACAACATCTCATTTTACACTGACCCACTTCCGATCCTCACCCACACAACAATAACTTTCTACATCGTTATATTGGAGCTCCACCAAGAGACATGCTCGAACACCCCGATCACCCAGTCCCGCGAACCCATTTCGGTCTAGCTATAGCAGCCTGGTGAGCGTGACTTAGTGAGTGCCTCCCACTCCATCCTATCTCCCTCCTCCCTCTCCAGCGAACTTATGGTCCTCCCTTTCGTGAATAAAAGAGCGCTTGCATTAATTCGTTAAGAAATTCCGATATATACTAAATGTTTGCAGTAGCGACGAACAGCCGTGTCAGATGACAATGTAAGCTTAGTGACAAAATACAATCTTAGAGATAAATTTTTGTCTCGAATAAAGGGGATTTTCCCTTTATTCGGCACAAAAACACAATAAAAAATTCAACCCAAATGTACTCTCAGTTATGAATGCTAGAGTTTCGGATGCGTCTGCATACCTCCACATAGATCCATGTTCGTGAGTCCGTTGGTTTCAGGAGTTCTGTAGCACGTCCTGTTCTCTTTCTTGCACGTGTGAATCCAGCGGTATGACCTCAATTACCTGTTGGTTTAGCCTTATTCAGTACCATTAAAGCTAAATCGAAAGCTAAATCGTGCTATGAGATACTTTGCTCAAGCAGTGAATACGAGTTAGGTGATGATGATGGTGATTACGGCATAATAACAGTGTACAACATGGGAACTGTGTATGAATTTCTTTATGTATTTATTTGATATTATATTATGTATTGTCATTCCAGGGACGTTACATGAGTGGAAAACACTACATGCATACAATACCAACTAAAAGAATAACTCGAGATGGCAGGAAATCTGTTTAAATTAAATCCAGAGTGGGTATACAGCTACGGCCCCCTCATGTCGACACCGGCATTGCGTTACGACAGCCACAAATTTTAAAGCGTATGTCCCGTGCACGCTTTTCATAAGCTGTCTGTGTTCTCCGGAATTTCCGACCATGAGACCTATCAGAATCGCCTGATGGATAAATAAATATTATCACACGGCGGTACGTTTCCAACGAATAATCAATGGCGTTTTCACGTTTCTGCCGCATAAATACGCAAATTTCATAATAAGAATTATAGTGGAAATTTCGATCAACAGTATATAAAGCGTCCTTCGGTGTCTCATTTCTATTCCCGCATTAATTAGTTACTGATGCTTCCTATAGAAAAGAAAACACATAATCAATATTTTACTTACGATCTGCCAAAGCACTAAATAGCCCACAAGGTTCTATCAAGAGAATACCGGTGCATTTATTTCTAAGTCACACGGTTCCGGTTTTTGCAAAGCGTGAATAACCTTACCACTTTGAGCACTTTGGAAAGCCTCTCCGCGGCAAGGTCCAGGACAACGTTGCTGTCTCCAGACTTTGCGATTTCCCGCAACAAGGGCCGTGGATCTTCCTTCTCTGTCAGCATCCGAAGCGACACCGGTACAGGCTGGCCACCAAAGTGTGATTGCATGTTGAGGAGCCCACGAAGTCGCACCAGCGCTAGGAAATGCAACGATTGGTCGGATACTTGCGTAGTCGAGTAGGTAGAAGCCGATCAGCTAACGCAGGTCTTAACGATGTCGTCTAAGCTACGATTATCACGTTGGTCAGGTCAGACAATTTGACACTGCAAGATTCGAGAATGAAATGCTGTCAGGAAATACATACATTGGACCTATATTTAAAATTACGCCTATGTTTCTCCCTTATACCCTTTCTTCTTTCGTTGGTTAGAAATCAGAACCTTCCTTTCCTTCTGAGAGGAGAAAGATCATTTTTATTATGGGCGTTCCTATTTCTGGCATAAATTATACAGGAGTAACGTAACGCATTACACTTGCAGCATGGTCGAGGTAGGTTGTGGGGATGGGTATTTTGCTATTGAATAAATCAATACGTGAGAAATGCAAAGGTGCAGGAAAAATGAAGACAAACTACATAGATATTTATTGATAAATTCTATTCAACTGTATATTCCATTTCACCTATGAAGCATAGGGGAACGATCAAATCAATATTAATAATATTTCAGATTTTTACAGCCAGTGGACATTGGCGAGAAAATTGAACAGGCCATCAACATAGGAGATTTCAGAAACAAGTGCTTGTTTCGGTAACACAAGACATAGTGCTTGTGTTACCATAATGTAACCGGCGCTACCGTAATGCCAAGGAAAGAACTCTAATACACGCAATTGTGTAATAATAAAACAAACGACAAATGATATTTAGAGACGTACCAAGAGATAGCCGAGAGATGTGGTAGCTGCGATTTCTGATAAATTTTTAACACATAGGGTCATTTCACTTCAAGGCTAAAGTACACTTGCACTTCCGCATTCCTCCCTCATATCTGCACAGTAACTGCTGCCAGAGACACCTGCGCCTTCGTGTGCAACCCACGGAATCTGATACCGCCGGACCATAATGCTGGCAAAACACAGGATCGTGAATTAGTCAACAGTATCGGAAAAACAATAAAAGTTTTATCTGTCTCTCCCTATTGAACTTACCCTCCGGTCTTTCGTAGATAATCGTGAAGTGTGCCCATTGCTGTGCTTCCACAAGATCCCTCAGCGCCTGGCTAAGCTCTACGGGTGACGGCGAGAGCGTAATGGACACCGAGTCAGGAGCGACTCGAAAGTAAGCGTCGTCGTCACGGTGAGAGTAGAAGAGTGCCATCCTGTGCCTGAAGCAAGCGGTGCGTACCAGCGATGCTGTCTCCGGCTGCCGCGGTCCCAGCACTGCCAGCAAGCCTTGCTCGAGAATTCTGCACACTGGCCACAGTAAAGTGTACATATATATAGTGCGCATACGCAGTAAACACCTTTGTTCGCTACATTCATAACAATAGATTGATTCGTGAGATCTGATGTCAAAAATCAATAGACGGTTTATGAAAGAAGCTGCATTCGATCACTGCCTAATAATTTTGACCGCCAGGACTTCTTTGACATAAGCCAAAACAGAAGAAGACGAGCTTTTTTCTAGATTTAGCGTTTATCTAAATGCCGGCAAAGCGGCCTGGAATCAAACCCACCAGGTCGTACACAGCAGCAGAAATGCCTAGCCAATTAGCTTCGGTGGCGGGTGCACAGACAGACAGACAGACAGACAGACAGACAGACAGACAGACAGACAGACAGACAGACAGACAGACAGACAGACAGACAGACAGACAGACAGACAGACAGACAGACAGACAGACAGACAGACAGACAGACAGACAGACAGACAGACAGACAGACAGACAGACAGACAGACAGACAGACAGACAGACAGACAGACAGACAGACAGACAGACAGACAGACAGACAGACAGACAGACAGACAGACAGACAGACAGACAGACAGACAGACAGACAGACAGACAGACAGACAGACAGACAGACAGACAGACAGACAGACAGACAGACAGACAGACAGACAGACAGACAGACAGACAGACAGACAGACAGACAGACAGACAGACAGACAGACAGACAGACAGACAGACAGACAGACAGACAGACAGACAGACAGACAGACAGACAGACAGACAGACAGACAGACAGACAGACAGACAGACAGACAGACAGACAGACAGACAGACAGACAGACAGACAGACAGACAGACAGACAGACAGACAGACAGACAGACAGACAGACAGACAGACAGACAGACAGACAGACAGACAGACAGACAGACAGACAGACAGACAGACAGACAGACAGACAGACAGACAGACAGACAGACAGACAGACAGACAGACAGACAGACAGACAGACAGACAGACAGACAGACAGACAGACAGACAGACAGACAGACAGACAGACAGACAGACAGACAGACAGACAGACAGACAGACAGACAGACAGACAGACAGACAGACAGACAGACAGACAGACAGACAGACAGACAGACAGACAGACAGACAGACAGACAGACAGACAGACAGACAGACAGACAGACAGACAGACAGACAGACAGACAGACAGACAGACAGACAGACAGACAGACAGACAGACAGACAGACAGACAGACAGACAGACAGACAGACAGACAGACAGACAGACAGACAGACAGACAGACAGACAGACAGACAGACAGACAGACAGACAGACAGACAGACAGATGCATATGAGTAATGAGCGTGTCGAAAAACTGTGCAAGTAATGGATAAATGAGCAAAAGTTAAAGCAACAACTTAGCAACCTTCAGAGATACCTCTCTCACCGTATGCTAGGTGGTCTCTCATCTTCTTTAAAGGCGAAAGCCTTAAGTGGCTCATCGGCCGGAAAATCCGCCAGATTGACCGCCCGGCGTTATGGCATGACAATTGAATAGCCCCATAATTGATGGTGCTACCACTGATCGTCAAACCCACGATCATTGGTGGGAGTAAAACCCACGTCCTTTGGTGTTACTGGGGGCAAATCTAATTAAGGCACTCGAACCCACGACGTTGAGTGGCAGTCGAACACTCGACCTTTGTTGGGACCATTACGCAATGGCACCAAAATTGATGGCACCAGCCATCAATTCGTCGGAGTCGAACGCATGACCTTTGGTGGGAGTCGAAGCCACGACGCCTGGAGTTAATTAGTGCGAACTTAATTAAAACACATTTAATTAAGGAAGAGCTAGTTAATGCACTCGAACCTACGACATTTGGTGGGATAAAACAAGCAATATGAAGTGACAACGCATTCGAATGAGAATGTCAAGTAATTTAATTATAGTATCGTGAGAGCGCAGGCTTTCGCCTTCATCCTCTTTAGTGTATGCTAAAGTGTCTTTATAAGATGGGTCGCCTTAAGGTTCAGAAACAAATTCTTCAAGATTATTGTAACCGCGCGCTGTGGAGGAAGCCGCGGAAGGCACTGTGATTACAGCCATCTTTAATTCACTTGCTAAAGGCAGAATCCCGATCCCTGCAGAGGCCAGACCATTTGAGCGAGGGCAACCGTACATGTCGTGTGCCTGGACAAGTTCACAGTAGGTGCCACAGACCAGTATCTAATATCCTCCTTGTTCATCAGCAGTCCGACCACCTTCGCATAACGTTCACCAAAATTTATTTTTATTATGAGAGAGAGAGAGAGAGAAAGCTATGAGAGGACAGGTAGGGAGGGCCCTCTTTCTGAGGTGAAAACCGACTACAAGCCTGCACATTAGGATCGTCGAACGCGTCGCTGCAAACATGTAGCTTCGTCTCGACATAACCAGATTTCCCTCTTTAGTCCAGGCAAGACGGTGTCCTTTAGCACTGCTATGTGGCTGCAGCATTGCTTGCACCAAACAGCATGGCATTAAATTCAAGCTTGCCGGCTGGCGCTATGGAGGTGGTATGTCTCACGGGTGCATCGGCATTTGGCTTTATCCGGACTGTACGTCAAGTCAGAAAATGAACAAAGCCGAGTGAAGAAACTCGAAAGCGTCGTCTATTCGTACGAGCTCAAAACAGCCGTATATATGATAAGCCATTTAGGTGGACAGAATCCGTAAAAAATATCCTTGAACTGCCTTTTCTTCTTGACTATGGTGGCAGTTGCCACTCCAGTACTGCAGGCCCCATTTATTACTCCATTTTTAAACCCTTGATCGACTTGCTCAACAGTCACCGCCCCCCCCCCACCCCCCCCGTGTGACGGAGATCTGATAAGCCTGAAGAAGAAATGCCCGTGCGAAATTCTGTCTGACATACGGGAGTATGGACAGCCAGGAGACCGCAGATTCCGAGCAAAATCGAACAAGAAGGGTAACCAAAGAATTGCCTCTTACATCCATGCTCTTTGTTAGCAGGAAACAATATACTCGTTATATACGGAAAATCTACAAAACTGTCTGTATTCAGTTTCCTTACGTTCTCTTTCAAGAAAATGTGTCTATGATTGCGTAATTTTGCGTCGTCGCAGTACATGTTATCAGGAGGTGAAGAAAAAAGCCGTTAAAATGATAGCTTAAGGGATTCCTTCCCCCCTTTGACAACCATGACTACCGCTGAAAGACATCCAAACATCATAGCACTGCTTTAGCGCGAGAGCACTACTAGCCTACCAACCTGGATGTCGCCTCTCTCTGTGTGACGTCTTTTCATAACAGCGTTTCTTCACGCGCTTCTCGCGCGCACAGCCTCTTTTCCCACATACGCCTGCGCATGTATGTTTGGAATAAATATAAAAGTAAATCACGGTCGTCGTCGGAAATGTATAAAGAAGAGATTCGTCGCGCCGAGCGCAGAGAACAACAGGCTCGGCAACAGAGGCAGCGGTAGTCGACCGACGAAGAAGATGCGGCCCAGCGATTGCGACTGCAGTTTCGATTACATTATTACCATGTTAAATAGCACAATTAAATCTGTAAATGAGTAGGTGCGGGTTTGCACGATCAAAACTTTGTGCGTAATATGCTGTTATGACTGCAGTAGACAACATGCTGCTTGTCACGCGCAAGAGTGGAATGCGAGAGGCACGCTGAGAAGATAGTCGGAGGACAGTTCCGACGCTATGCTTGGCGCTACTGATTTTCCAGTAACGAGCTCCCCTTGTCACAGAGGAAGCGCCACAAAGGGAAGGAAGAGTTGGCAATGCGGGTGGTGTGAGACGTCCTTGACGAATGCAATATAATCCAAAGAAGGAACAAGCCACAGCCCAGCAAAATAGGGGCGGCAATCGGAAAAGAGAGAAGAGAAGGAAGAGGACAGCATGCGCTGCGGGGGGCTCGGAAAACTGCTCAGCTCGCGCTCAAGAAATACAAATTCTTGAAGTAATTGACCGCCGTCGCTGCTCCCGAAGAGATGCAATTGCAGTTATTATAGACAGGGCCTTCGGATACTCTGGTGTTACAGGGTGCAACACTCCAAGAGCGGATCTTAATCTCTCCGAAGCAATTTACTCTGCTGTGGAAATAGCAATGGCTAAAGCTATGGATAAATTGATATTCGCTCTCTCTGATTGCTTAGCGCAAATTATTTCCAGTCAGATGATGCAAATAATGCAGTCCACTAAGACACCAATGCAGTCTCCAGTATCTAACGCCACAGCTCGAATGCCTAGCAACGAGGTAGAGACGCCTTGTACATTTGCAGAACATTCCACAGACATTACTCCGCTAGTCAAACCAGGCGAGGATGAGCCCTCTTATTCAGGCACTGTTAGTGTCACAGATATGGAACTTGACACTCGAGATCCTAAATGTATGGGATCCCCAATTTCCAAAACTATGAAACCAAGATAAAGAAAGAGTAAACCATCTCCTATGCTTACAGAAAGTACTCTAAAGGCGGCAGTTGCCGCTGCTGTGCGTTCAACACCATTGGACAGTTGAAAGTACTGCAGTGGAGCTGTCGCTCTATATTTTCAGCTGTAACAGATTTATCTTGCCTATCTATTCAATTCAATCCAGATGTCTTACTTCTTCAAGAAACTTGGCTTTCACCAGATAAAAAGTTTCATTTAAGAGGTTTTCGGTCTTTCCGATTAGCTCGACACTCGCGATGTGGAGGATTACGGATACTTGCTTCTAGTAAAATTTGTCGCAAGGCAAAAATTTCTTTTCAAGTCATGGATTCCGACTGCGAAATTTTGGAAATAGATTCATGTCTCCCAGGGTACCATCCATTTTCAATTATAAATGCATATTTCCCCAAGGGTTGTGGTTGCCTGTAGAAAAGAAATTTTGTTTGTAGGGGATTTTAATTCGCATCACGTGTCGTGGGGGCTAAAAACTCATTTGTGTGGTAAGCGTCTATGGGAGTGGTCTATTGATAGTCGCCTTTCATGTCAGAACACAGGCCAAGTAACGTTTCCTAGAGGTCCCTTTTGTTCGGTGTTTTGATTTAACATTTTGTAGCGCTGGCATCAAGGTTTTTTCGTGGGAAACGGTTGAATCAGCATCCAACAATGATCACCTTCCTGTGTCATTTAAAATCATTTGTCCAATAACATATTTAGGATATCAGGCATGAATATTTGTGAACCAGACGAAATTTAAGACTTCCTTGCGTTCAGCCGTTTCGAAACTTGCTAATACCACTGATAAGGAAATTGCTTCAACCATTTGCTCAATTCTAGAGGATTTGCAAAAGCAAGCTGAATTTGTCATCCCTTCGGCTAAAGGCATCGCTTGCCGTTGCTGGAATAATGAGTGTACGTGGGACTAAAAAAAAAAGAAAAGCCGCTTGGAAAATGCTTCTGCATAATCAGTGCCCGCCAAATTAGAAAAATTATCAGTTTCAGGCTGGTGTACTTAGGCCTACTATTAATCGAGCCAAACACGAATACGATATTAGGCATTACGATTATCTGTCAAATTCAAAAAATAAGCGTGCTTTATTTGCATTTCTCCGTACTAGGAAGGTGCTACCAGCACCCTTAACATTAGGCTCAATTGTTCTGACCCCGCAAGAATTGAGCGCCTCCCTAGAAGAGATTGCCAAAGGCTTAGAAAATGGATTGACGGCCCGGCTTCCGGCTATCAATTCTGCATTAGGTTCTTCGGATGGCTTCACTCCAATTTCCTTACCAGAACTAAATGACACTGCACTATGCTTGCGGAATTCAGCCCCTGGCCCTGACGGTGTCACAAATGCAATATTAAAAATATTGTTACAGCAATCGCCTAACGTTCTTTTAGACCTGGTCAATTTTTCAATTAAATATGCTTGGATTCCGTTGCAATGGAAGCTCGCCAAAGTAATATTGATGCGTAAGAAACAAGAAGGAAGGTATGTATTGGATAACATTAGGCCCATTGCACTTACATCAAACGCAGTAAAATTCATTGAGAGGCTTCTTACCTTCATATCATAAGATTTATTACTGATAATTACATTCATAGTCCCTGTCAGATTGGTTTCAGGGCCGGCTGCTCCACCTGGCATGCCCTCGTCGACTTAGAAAGCCGAATACAACTAGCACGACGTCATAAGAAATACGCTGCCTTAGTGACGCTCGATATCGCTAAAGCATACGACACTGTGGAGCACACTGTATTGATCAATCGGTTAACATCATGTGGTGTTCCTGGGTATATAGTAGCGTGGATTCAGTCATTCTTAGAGAATTCTATTGCTACAAAAGCGGCTTTTCTTCTTTTAAGCACAAACAAACGAGAGGCGTACCGCAAGGCTCAGTCCTTTCCCCGGTGCTTTTTAATATTCTCATGAGCATTCTACCTTGTCATCAAGAAGTAACTACTTATGTTTATGCAGACGATATTGCGTTTTTCGCATCTGCAAACGACATCCACACGCTGGACGAGCACATCGAGTGACTTCCAAATATATGCACGACGTCTGGAACTATACGTGCCATATAACGCCATCGCGTAGGTCACGTGTGAAGGGCCCGTTATTTTAATTGGCTCCTACTCTTAGCAGGGCATACATGTACGTTTGCAGAAATAAAGGAGAGAGTTCAACGTAAATTTTTTTTTACAAACAACACGAATTTCACTCAAAACAATAACAATGGGTAAACTGGAACGCCTAGTCGCACTGACTGAGTAGTTGTCCGACCTCTGTCCTCGTTTTGCGAACACGGCTCTGCGCTCTCAACGGGTTCAAATTCCACTGCCACCAGCAGGCTCCACTCACCCCGAAGTTGTGTCATTCATTGAGCACCTCACTCACGAGTCACCCGTCCGCGCATTACAAGTACAAGATTGTACTTTGGTTTGACAACCATGTCCAGACCCCATGCTGGAAATATTACTGGAATCAAGTTCCTCGTTTAGGTGGTTGGCGCCCTCATTGTTTTAGTGCCGGACTGGACCTAGGTTGGTCTATACGAAGCAACGTATTTTGGAGCCACTGAAACATCATTCAGTACTCACGCTTCTTGGCTGACCGTAAAATGTCGTCGGCGTTCAGCGTCACGGTAGCCAGGCTTAGGCGACGAACGCTGTCCGAAGTGCCGGTACCTGGTGGATGCCCACTTGCAACATTCTCCGACGCAACATGTGGTGGGTCACTGACGTTCAGCTTTGCTCTTTCCAGAGACTGCGAGAGCAATTTGTGCTCCTCGGGAGAGCTTTCCTGGTCGAAAACCACACCTGCGCATTTCGACAGAAAGAACGGCAAAGTAAATGGAAGGAGCACAATCTCCATTGTTTCCAGCAGGAAGCTGACAGCCACACGTAGTGAGTGTTTTGTAGTGAGTGACCTTTAGTGATTGTTGCTCGAAAATAAATCTACCTCACACGTACGTGTGGGCTCATTTGCGTAATCAAAGAAGCGAGCATTTTGATTTTTTTGATTCCAGGAAATATTTTAGGAGACAGTAAAGATAACAAAGATAACTTATTCTATTAAACATTGCTGCTCACTGATCGACTCGTGTATGGGCAGTAAGTGATTGAAGAACATAGTTGTAAAGAACGCCCTATTAAAAAGTTAGGTGTTTGTTAAGATTGAATTGCAAATGCTAAAAATATGAAAAAACTTTACTTCCATTGTTTCCTACGCGTTAGGTGTAGGGAAAACTTCAATTCTTTGCCATGAACAAACCCTTCATTAACGTACCTGTTACGATATTTCCTTTGCAGGTACTGGTATCAATATCAGTGTAGTACCGCATTAATTTTTAGAAGTTGCGCGACTTCTAAAATGATTGCAGCCGAGGCAATGTTTTTGACATTTCAAGAAAAACGAGGAGCAGCCAATCACTGAGGCCAGCTTTGCATGAAGCGTGTTGGTGGTGGTTTGTTTCAAATACTATTCTTCCTAAGTAAACCACGTTCGAGCAAAATAATGAATTTATCACCTGTTGTTTTCCTTTCGTTTCTTTTTTTTACTGCCAGAAAATTTTCGAAACTCGTATTTGACAGAGCTGTTATGGTTTTAAAAGTTGCATTTATAAAAATGGCGAAAAACCGGCATGACATTTCGCAATGTCGAAGTTTTCTGATAGCAAGATCCACTAATTACGAAACCGAAGCCTGGCCGTATTGAAAAGCTATTTTTTCATGTAAGTCGAAGCACGAGCTTGCCTTTCGAGGTATTCGACAGCAAAGGGTGTTAAGAAATACATAGGCGTCCCATTTGTTAATGGTTTGTGAGAAGCATGCGTCAAGCAGATTCAGGATATCTTAACTAGAGCGTCAATAAATTTTTATGAGGGTTTGGCGAAATATGAATCAAAAGGGACGCTACTAGTAGGATTTCAGCTGGACAGACAAACCTAATAACTACACGGCTTCAATTTTGCGTTTCGAACTTCAGTCCAGGCTCGACTAATGAAACCAGTAATTAGTAAAAACTGAAAGGAAATAATCTAAAAAGAGACAGTTTCTGCGCATTTCATGACGTTTACGCTCGAACAAACAAAAAGGGAATGAACACTGACGATAAACAATAGAAAGCATCGAGAAAGCGTCAACGTTGAGGACGAAAGGTCGACATACATGGTTGTTCAAATGATCTGATGTATAGATGCCTAATATACTTCTCTATTCTGTCATTCTTTTTTTTGTATTCACCTAATTTGTATCTCAATCGTATTTCATGCGCAGTTACGATGATGCCATCGGGTTTCCTTGGCCGAGTTGCAACTTAGTAGACTCTTGTTCTTATCTTCAGAAGTGTCGCCAGCCACGCATCTGTCACGGGCGATTCTCTTTGGCTAGGGCGCCAAAACCATGCTCGACGTCCTGCGGCTCCAAGCGAGCACGAGACGAATCACGAGCCTGGGCGAATCGGACCTCGCGAGCTTTGGCAGTCTTTGTGGCGGGGCTGGGGCCCATCTTACCGCGTATCGGCACTCTCAGTGGCCCATCGATCATGCGCAGCCTCGATGCGCTTGCGCTTCCCCTCTTCAGCGTGGCCACAGGATGCCGTTACGAATCCCTCGGGGACTATGTCTAATATTACGTCTTCAGTGTGCTAATTAACAGCCGGCGACGCCAGAATCGACGGCGATTTGCTCGCCGTGTAGTTCGGCGCGTCGAACGTGGCCTGAAGCAGCGCGGCGAAAAGTTGTTGCCGCACCACATACGCCCAAATGCGCGGCTACCGATCGCTTTTTTCGGTTTTGCGAAAGCACGAACTCGGCACACTATCATCAGCGCACGCGAACGCCCGAACTATTGGTCAGCATGCTCCCTGCCAGCATGCAAAGCATGTTGCTTCCTGTGATTGACGATAATTAGCGGTGATGTTGGGCGGCGAATCTGTAATTTCTGCAGCTTTATTCCAACACGGGAGTGGTGAGCTAATGTTGCACGTTACCTTGGGTGCACCACCGCTGCTTGTCGGCGGCGTCTACAGAACACAGAGGGGGACGTCTTTGCTTGAGGCGTTGTTGTCCATCATTGTTCACAATCTCTGCGAGGGTACAGCGTTATCGTTGCCTCACGTGGCACGTCGCATCGTGGCAACAGCGGTCTACACCACGTTTCGCTGCGTAGCGAAGACGCTCCTGTTCAGCGCGACGCTTCTTTCGGACACAGGTCCCCTCGACGCCGAGCGCAGGCTTTGGAGCCATTTTGCTGGCGCGTGTCTACGTCCTCCTTCTTCATACGTGACCAGCACGCTGTTGAGACGCCAACTCCAAGCGCCTACTTCAAGCTATGGACGATTGTAATGGTTACACGATAGCGGCCCAGTGCGCGCCCTCCAAAGCGCAGCACCTGCATTTTACAGCGAAGCTGTTTACCTCTACCAACCGGCGATTATTTCGTGGCGGTCCACAGAAAACTCGCCTCCATCACCTGGCCACCGTCACGAAGGCGTGCCTTGCCATCTTGCGGGAACTGCACTGCACTGGATCTCGCTTACCTCTCTCACCGTGAGATCGCTTGGTCTTCATTCCAAAGATGTAACGCATGACTACGTACTCAACGAGGTTAAGGTGCTGTGTATCTCGGAAACGTGGATGGACATAGTCGCCGAAGTGACCGGCTACGTTGGAATAACGGCCGCGAAAAGAAGTGACAACCACTCCGCCGGAGTCGCTTCCTACGCAAGAAGCGTGCGTGACCGCGTACAGGCTTAAGAGGAAGCTTCACCTCGGGCCCAATCCGACGCGGCCTATTCAAATACATGTAAAACGCAAAAATGCTTTTCTGAGATAACCGCTTCACCAATTTGATTTAACTTTGTTGGATTTGAGAGAGGAAGTTGAATTCTAGTGACTGTTGGAAGCCGAATTTAGATTTAGGATCGGAATTTTATTGAAGGAATCTTCAAAAATTTGGAAATTCCAAAAAAAAAAAAAGAAAAGCACGAAGTTTACAAATTAATAGCTCACTATCAAGAACAGATATTGTGGGTCTGTCAACGGCATTCATTAGATAATTCAAAGCAAACAAATTTAATATGTCATTTTACATCTTACGTGAATATGTTACGTTGGATACAAGGGTTTTGCAAAACCTGCCTTTACACATTATTAAATTTATTGAGAATCATGTGTGACATATCAGTTTTGTCCGCTTTAGATGTACTATGAGATGCAATTCACAGAATTGTAGTATCATTTTTTTCTTGCTGAGTTACAGGGTTGTAAACTTGATAGTGTCGTTTCCTGAAAATTTTCGATTTTTGCCAATTTTTAATAAAGAATTCACGACTAAATAAAAGATTCCAAACCGACAGTCACAAGATCTTAATTTTTTCTTTTAAATGCAACAAAGTTCGTCAAATTTGGTGCAGTGGTTGCCGAGAAAAACGAATGCTCCTTTTACGTGTATTTAGATAGGAGCACCCGAGCTAAAACTTCCTCTTAAGTCTGACCCGGTCGACTGAGGCGATGTGTGTCTCGTGAAAACTCCCGATGTAATTGTCGCCTTCACCGTGTAAATTTCGCCGGGCACTTCCAAGGTCGACGTAGAGCGGTTCATGCAAACACACTTCGTAGTGTTGGCAAGAGATAACACCACGCCTTTCTTCATCGTGGGGGACTTTAACGTCGATATTTCGAAAGAGGAAAACAAATGGTTTGTAAACTTTGTCTTCGAAGAGTGTGTACTAAAGTGTTACAGAGAAACGAAACTACCAATCACCACCGTGACTCGTGTGTCGAGCAAACGTTGGCGAAGAACGTGACACCTGTCAAAACGGAAAACCTCAATGTATAACACAGCGATCATAAAGCTGTCGTGAATGTCGTTGTGCAATAAATGGTTATACACTGCAGTTTACGGTGTACTCATTTCATTCGTTAGACTAGAACAGGTTAAGTGGATGGTAAGAGCTTCGCTGGCAATCCAGCTTCACAGAGTGAATTGGGCGTTCAAATATTTTGGTGGCATCTGAAAGCAAGCGTAGCAGGTACCATATGCACAAACTCTGAGACGCTCCCGCGGCGGCGCAGGCCGGGATGGATGAATGTACGGCTGCTATGAGCATCCCTTTGAAATGGGGCGGTGGGTTGCGCCACCAGGCTCTTGTTGTTATTTTGCCTAATCTCCTACCTATATTTAAAGAGAAAAAGAAAAAAAAAGAACAAAATTCCCAGCAGCAAGCTTTCTTAACCTCTATAGGGAACTTTTCGTGTGTGCGCCTCCGTTGTCTGGTGATCTCCATACGTTTCTGCCACCAAACTTTAGATCGCCTCTTACTAATCTATATGGCGTACATGTTTACTTTCCTTCTGCTATGGCTGAACCCAAGGGCTTCCAGCAGGCCTATGGAGCCTAAACCGACCGCTGGATAGATATCTCCGCATTCTAACCAAACATGTTCCATCGTTTCCATAGCTTTACCGCAGCATATTTCTTCTTCCTTGTTGTACCTCGCGTTACAAGTACGCGTTCTAAGGCATCCTGATCTACGAAAAGTAAGGAGCTTCCCTTTAAGTTAACATAAAATGTTTTTTTTCCGGATTTCGTTGTTTCGCTTTATGCATTTACTGAAAGCAGGTTTCTTTCCCTTGCCGCCATCTATGTGATTGTCTCAGCCTCTCTGACTTTGCTTTTGACGTTCCTTGTTGCCGTGTTACTTACTACACCGGTCGCATGTTTGCTGGTAACCTTCCTAGTTCTTTTCCTCCACTGTGAATCAATGTTTTTCCTGTGCAAATATCTGAACACTCTAGCAACCCATTTATTATCTTCCACATTCCTAAGTCGTTGTTCAAACTCAATTTTGCCCTGAGCTTCTCTCAGTTACAAATTCGTCCATCCCACATCACCCCGCGCAGCTTCATTTGTAGTGTTCGCGTGAGCGCCCCATGGGAGGCGTCCCACTGACCTTTGGTTGCCCCTGACTTCAAGCTAGCAACCGCATTTCCACATGTAAGTCATGTAACTATTACACCTTTCCACATACTACGGCGCACCTCGTACCTATAGTATCCCCATGACGCTCTGTGTTTCATTATGGCCGCATTTATCTTTCCTTTCGCTATTCTTCTTCATCTTTCGCTGTGTCTCCAGATATATATCGCCTTTGTTTAACCACACAAAAAGGTATTTGTATCCTTTTACCAGAGGTATTTCCTGGCCCTGTATTAAATCTGTCTGTTCACTGTTTTATTTAAATACCATAAAACCTAATTTCTTATTGCTATGTTGCAACCCTAGATTCCCACCTTCTTGTCCACCGATACCAGCCGGATGTTGCCTAACACTTCGCTTGTTAGCAAGCAACACAATGTCGTCAACATTAAACAAACCTGGAAGATGCTGCTTTGCTATAGCACCCGCCTGTTTGTATGAGAGGTTAACCCCGATATTACTTCCCTCTAGCGCCCTTTCGGTCCTTACCATGTACATCATAAACAGCAGTGGGGATAAAGGGCACCCCTGCCTCAGTCCCTCGTTGATATCAGTTTTCGCCTCACTCCGCACCCCTTCCCATTTCGCACAAACTGTATTTTATAGGGAAATATCTCTCAAAAGATCAATACAATCGTCACCTAAGCCTTGCCCTTCCAGAACATCACACAAAATGTGGCGGTCAACTATATGAGTGAATTCTATCTTTTTACACTTTCCTTTATAAATTAATTTCATTCTACCTTATCACCAACTGTCTCGCATTCGCCTATCTTGTAAGCATTTTTCTACTCCTTTCAACAGAGTTTCCTTGCTTTTTGATCCTACTTCGTTAATCAGCCTAACGGGAACCCCATATAAACCTGTGGTTGTACGCTTAGGAATTTTCTCTTTGGCCTTCTTCCAGGTGAAATTTCTCAGCACCAGTTCCTTTTCCATCTGGTTCTCCTTCATGATCTCCCTTTTCTCTACATCCACTTCATCATTGCATCGGAATGATTCAACTGCTATTTTTCGGATGTAATTTAACGCCGCACCCCTTCGAGTTTGTTTCCATCTTCGTCTGGGATATGTTGTTGTATTGTTGCAGACTTCCTTCCTAATAAGTTTGTGTAGGTCAAGATATCCTGCGTGCGGCCTGCTTTTTCTCACGGATTTCTGACAACCAACGTTCAATTTCACCTTTTATCTTTGCTTGCACCAGTATTTGAACTATAGACTTTTACTCCCGGTACATTTCCCATTTACTGGCCACTCCATCTTGCGGCAATATCCTTCCTTCATCGCTGAGAAAGGATATTGCCTTGGGCGCCTTAAAAGGCAACTCCGGCGAGTTTTCGATGTCAACGGGTGCCGAAGAAGTTGGCTGGGTACGTTCCTCTGCACATTTCCCTCATGTGCTCAAAAAAGCAAGTTTGACACTTGCACACCTTTCTTTAAAAATGAATGTATTTGAATGTCTTGAAAACCCTACCTTACCTCCTCCTCAGTTACAGGCCACATCGTGTATGACGTCAGGAGTGCTACACCCAGTGCATGCTGGGTTCATGAGCTACTGCTTGGCGTGAAAAGTTGCTCTCGCGAGAAGTTGTGTTTCCCTGTGGACGGGCAAGTGATGGGGGAGGGGTGGCAAGCGGTGTTGAATTGTTGGTTGCATGAACTTTAGCACTCGCCATTCGCACACGCAGTTTGAGCGGATGTCGATCGCGTTCAGCCAAGATTTTAAGCCTATCCTACAGTCGCCGAGTTCGTACGTGTACTGTTGGCGGACCTGAGCCACCGACCTGAAGTTAATTAAGCCATTAAGATGAAGAAAACTGTTTGTATAATTCAGTTTTGAAGTACGGATTTCAAATAGGCCGTTCCTCATTTCGCACAGTGCACACGCAAAAAGCTAGAAGCGACGACACGACGCCCTATCAGCCGTAGGATGCTGTTCTCAAAGGCACCCAGTCGAACTCGCCGGCGGTTCCCCAAATGAAATGTGACTACGCGCACGAGCGTATTTTTAAGTATTAATTCTTGTGCTGACTCATTATTAAGCCTCCGAAGTGCACTGTTGGCCTCGTATCCCAAATGGGCAGCAAGCGGAGGCCCCTTCGATACAGCATGCAGCGTAAACAACCGCCTCGTTCAGCTGCCAACGATGTCAATACTGGCATCGGCGTTCCCTCGCAAGAACTATGCGCGTATCCTCATCTGTGTCTACGTTAGGGAACACATTGTGTGTGTGAAGAGAATGCGAAGAATGCTAAGTAGGAAGCATAACAACGCCCCCGTACTACGGTGTCCCCCCGCTCGCTGTTTTCGAAGGTGTGTGGTCGCTCATATATTAAGTGCGACTCGGAGTCATGCAACGGCGCTTACATGCACAAAATCTACGTGTTTTGATATGTTCTGACATTAAACGATGTCACCGGTGAACGGCTACCATCATATTATATAGCGAATGACGAGCGGTCGCTCTACCTGCCGATGTAAACAAGTGCCCCGGATCTGTGCTTTGGACTGTCAGCTACGTCCTTGCAGGATACAAATGTGGGAAGTGGTGCTCCACACCTTACGGTGAGATTTCGATGCCCTTCCCTAAGAAGGGGTAAAACACCTAAAATATCAAGCAACACGTATAAAATCAGTGGTTAGGGGCGCCGTTGCTCATCATGTTGCAGCACGATATGTAGCGCATGGGCGCTGGCTCTCGTAGTAGCGGGTCGAATGAAAACGGCGATTCGTGATTATCGAATTCGTCAGAATTAAAAGTCTCCGTATCTGACAGATCCGAAGAGCTGGTGTAGCTGACACACTGTGACCCAAAGGTCCGGCGCGGTCGCGATTCAGGCGAGCGTCGGCTCTTCGCTGCCAGCGGGCGAGACCGGCATGCCTTGCGCCTTTCCCGGTGGAGACACTCGTAACGTCCCACCAAGAGGTTCGCTAGGCTGCTTGGCCAGGTTTCGGTTTTGTTTTTGCGCTTCTTTTTGCTTATTTAAAATTATTTGCGAATTTACAGAACAATTATGCCATCGGACACTTGACAACTAGGGGGTCTCGGGAACTTAAATATTCCATTACCTCGACATGGTCAAAAAATCGCCAGAGTGATCTTTAAGGAGAAGGCCACAGAGGGCCGCCAGGTCATTGAATGCCGCGAAACCTGTCCTCCCCGGAGAGGAACGCCCATAGAGGGCTCGCCGATGGGGAAGCAGCGGGCGTGATGGCATCGCTAAGCCTGACTGCTGGAATGTCAGCGTTCAGGCACACGTTACAAGTGAAAAATTTGTCACCAGAGTTCAGAAGTCCCCGTCGGGCCATGCAATACATTTCACGTGTCCGTGTTTTACGCATGCAACACAGCGATGAAACTTCTCTTTGCCTTATAAAGGCTGGGAGCAGAAAATGCAGGCTTCCATACCAGGCGCCATCTTGCGAAGCAGACTATAACAATACTGATAATAACAAGTTATAATTATTATTTTTATGATTTAATATTATACAATAAGTATGCCCTACACCTTGCTTTCGCGTGACACTGCACTATAACCAGAATATATAACAACAGAGTCAGCGCCTACGACGTTGAGAGAACGAATGCTTGTGGCTTATTTAGGTTCCGCTTTTAATTGAATACGAGAAAGGTGCATTGCACCGTACTTCCCGTAGGTAACATTATATTAAACGGTGGTCAGGCAGTACAAAGTAACGCAGTGTTGACGCTTGTCTCCGTTGCGGACGGTAGCTGTGAGATTGAGATGCTTCCCTAACTACATTAAGTTCAAATAAATGTAAGTTCATTATTTGTCGCAACACCCTACATTGGGAACCAGCAACAGAGGACGACAACATGCGAGGATGATAAACGTGACAGGTAAAGGCAGGACACAGAAATGCTCCTCATGTATGCGATAATGTGTGCCAACAAGGGCTTGCCGGACCAGGAAAAGCGTCACACATCTTGCAAAGGATGCCTGTATGCACAACTTTTTGTACTTTATTTACTACTAGTGCATAGAAGAAATCAAAGAGACAATCACCATACCCGTCACCGTTTCTTATTTTGTAATTCTTTTTTTAATGTAGTAATAATCCTGTCAATGAAGGTTTATAGAGGTAAGTTCGTCCCATGATATGCGAGCAGCTATAGTTTCTGTGATGTGTTCCTGTGATTTAACGTGCTTAAGTTGAGCGTTCGAGTTTAAAAGCAGAATATTGTGTGGGTTAATTGCTTGAAAAGGTTGCGGGAAAATCCCGAACACTGGGCTGCCAGATAATAGAACCCCTGATTTCACACCGATTTTCCTTTTGGACAACAAGAAACACGATTCGTCCCCGCCTTTACCGGTTCGAATCCCATTCGAGTCGTAGAGGATCCTCCCTAGACGCCATAAATAATCACGACGAACACCTTGGCTGCCCCGATCTTTCACCTTCACTACCATGCAATCTGAACCATTATGAAGACGTACGCGTGGGACGCGGCCGTCGTTGCTTCGTGTATTCACCATACACCGCCCAAGGCAAGATAGACTGTAAGGTGGGTGTCAACAAAACGCACTACAGGCCGCAGTTTCCGATACACGCAATTATCAAGCGCCAGCCTTTCTTGAAGACTCCGGTGCTTGCAGCGTGAAGCAGCCGATGTCAACAAAAAGTGCATGCTGCGCCACTCCCCCCGTCGATACCATCACATTTTTTTTTCTGTCAGAGGCGTACGACGTTCGTGAACAGAGTCGCAGACTCTGCGCTGACAATCCGCTCATTTCCACGGTCATTTCAAACACGCTTTCCCAAAGGAAGCCCATTTTTTGTAACACTATAAAGACGAAGTATAGACGAATGCACTGACGAGCACAGGCTTGAAGTTTTCATCTGTGCCTGAACCGCTTTCCGAGTAGTTAGCATTACTAGGATTTCAGCGCAAAACCAGGTATTTTTTCATCACTCGTCGCGAAAAATACATGTCTGAGCTGCCAAAGTAGCGCCGAACGTTTGCATGGGATCTCGTTTCTTTTTTCTTTTTGCTGGTCGCGCTACTTCAGTGCTTTATTCTCTGGTTCTAAGGCTTCTGTTGCATTCGCAGACATTGTTTAGAAGTTATTTCTTTGCCATTGTCCTTTTTACGTTCTACTGCACATTTCACAGCCCTGTGAATCTGTCCTGTGGTGCCTTTTCTTCACACTTGTGATCTTTTAATTGCCTTAAGCCCGACGCCTGTGTGTTTTCATTATTTTTTTTGATACCACGACAGAGAAATGAAAACTTTCCTTGGACGTTATTTTTCGGGTGGCTCAGATTACATTCTCGATGGAAATTTTACATTTCTTGAACACTGAGTGCCTCACCATATCTCAATAACTCCTATATGTTGCTCCTTCCGTGAATCTTTTCCTTTCTTTGTCGTTTTTGTATTATACACACACGTTCAACGTTTCTTTGGCGATGAGGTCAGATGGATTATCAGTTCCAATAGCAGTTGTTCTTAAGATATTTGAGATTACCACCGCCACCAAAAAATAAGCTTCAAGGACTAGGCCATGCAGGACGGCTGTCGCCGCGAAAATTCGTCCGCCTCGCCGTGCCAGAACTCACCAGACAGTTTTAGTTTAGCATTAGCATAATAGCGGGGTTAAGGGAAAGAGTGTTACCGTACCGCGAACGAACTTTGCAGAAAGCGAGTTTTAGTTTGGCGCGATCGCGTAGTTTACGTGCAGAATACTATTCCATTAGGCTCTGAATTTCGCATACATAGCGCACCTAAGTTTTTCTATATGCGTGCTTCTGGAAAGTGCGAGAAGCAGCGCAATGAAAGCCGGGAGCGTGCTGTATTTGTAATTTCCATGTCCGCCGATAGGCGGCGAAACAGTACAAGCTGTACAAGCTGCCTACCATAACCTCCGAAAGCTTCCAATCTGAGAGGCCATGTGCGTCGTCGCGCCTATCTCCCAATTTCAGCGATAGGTGGCGCTGGCATCTCGGTGGTTTCTCATTCTGAAAAGACATTGATTCACAGTAGAGGAAAACGACTAGGAAGCTTACCAGCAACTATGCGGCCTCTAGGGTGGGCAACACACCAACAAAGAACGTCAAGCGGAAAGTCAGAGAGGCCGAAATAATTTCATGGGTAACGGCAATGGAAAAGAAACCTGCCATGACTAACTACTTAACAGGGAAAAAACGAAATCAGGAAAGAAACAATTTATAACTCAAACGGAAGCTCATTACTTTTCGAAGCGAGATCGGGATGCCTTAGAACACCCACCTATAAAGCGAGATATAAGAAAGAAGAAGAAGCATGGTGCTTGCTGCGGTAAAGCTAGGGAAACTATGGAGCATGTTTTATTAGAATGTGAAGACGTCTACCCAGCGGTCAATTTAGGCACCACTGGCCTCCTTGAAGCCCTTGGGTTCAGCGTGAGCAGTGGAAAAGTAAGCATGTCCGCAATAGGGATTAGTAAGAGGCGATTGGAGGATTGGAGGAATAAAAGTAGGGAAACGACAAAAAAAACGGAAACGTTCAAAAGGACAGTTCGCAATCGGGGATCAGAAAATTTGGTTGTGGAAGTTCATAGTGTTTTCTGTTTCTTTTTTTATTGTTTAACCTAGGTAGGACATTAGGCAGTATAATAGCAAGAGCTTGGTGGCGCCACCCATCGCCACTTTCCAAAGAGGACGCTCATAACATCCATCCATCCATTTCTCGGAAGGGACGCCAAAGGGAACAGACGTGCCGAGTAGAGGAGCCTTCTCAGAGCAGCAGGAGCATCGTGTCAAAAAGCTTTTACAGCGAAGCTGTATATAGCTCAGATTCGGGGTTTCGTGGAGTCTGTGTGCAGTAAATATCATCATGTGGGCCAATCCTGGTGATGGTACACGAAAGGCCCAAGCACAATGGCGCATACCCCTGTGTGCTCGGGGACCTGTAACGCAACCTTGAACTACATTTGTCACACCTTGGACCCTAAGATGTCCCAGGCACGAGGGTAAGAAGAGATGTACTTGAAAATGTTTTGTACATTGTTTCCAAAAATAATTGTTAAAAGAATTTGGCCAGTTTGCTATAGTGGTGCAAGGCTGGGTCACAACGGAGCAAGTTCCGGCTTTTGCTAAGTATTGCTAGGTTTTGCTCAGTTTTGCTAACTTGTGCGAGGTTATACACGGCTCGGGTAGGTACACGGCTCAGGTAGGTTTTGGGAGGCTATGCATGGCTTGGCTAGGCTCATACCAAGCGCTGCTAGGTTTTGCTAGCCCTTACGAGGTTAGCATGGCTTAACTATGCTCATACTAAGTGTCGCCAAGATTTGCTAAGTTTTTGCAAGGTCATACACGGCCAGGCCGATAAGCCACACGAGCCCCAGCAAGTCACAGGCATACAAGTTGCAGTACGTGCATCACAATTTATTATGTGGAGTGCTTCAATACCAGTCGTCAGCATCGTGGATCCAGCCCTCGTCCTCGACGTCCGACAGTCGTCGTGGTCGGTGGCGTCGTGGAAGGCTTCACGAAGCACCTGCAAGGCAGAGCTCTTCTGTTAAGTTCTGCACCGAGCTCACCGTGGAGAGATTCACGTCGAACCAGAGCCGGTCACAGACGCAGCAGCTGTGCCCAAACTCTATGCCGAGGAATTCGCGCTGGAAGCGGCTGTTCGCACCTCCCATGGATTTGCGAGATTGGCGCTGGCAGTTTTCTGTGACGGGCAGGCCGGAACCATTTCCCAGCGGCGCCGGGCATTCAGTCGGCAGCGTTCGTTGTCTCTGTCCAGAAACTCGGTATCCTCGGCTCGGCGACGTGGTTTGTGGGCGGTGGCCTCGGCGCTATAAGCAGGATCGGCTCTCCTTCGTCGATCGTAGTCCCGCTGAGCCGCGCGCCGAGCTTTCTTGTTAGTCACAGACGTGACAGCTGAGGCCAAACTTTACGCCCAGAAATTCGCGCTGGAATCAACGGTTCACACGCCCCGGGTCTCGGCGGGCTTGACGCTGGGAGTTTTCGAGCAGTCGCAGGCCGGGATCGCTTTCTAGGCGACGTCGCTCGTTCAGGTGCCGATTCTCGCATTCCCTGGACTCAAACTCGGTATCCTCGACTCGCCGTCGCCTCTTCTCAGCCGCAGCTTCGGCGCGGTGTTCCAGATCCACTCGGCGGCTACGCATCGCTTCTCGCTTGGCAGTACGGCGCTCTTCCTGGCAAGCCGCAGCTTCTTCGGGCGTCCGGACTTTCTTCGGTCTTCCGATGGCAGCAGCACGTACGCACGGAGAAGAGGAGGCGCGAAGTGTGCCGCTACGTCGCCCAGAGCTTTTACTCGCCTGTGACGTCACGACTCCGCCCTACGCGCATGGGGTGCGAAGAGGTTACGTGGCTCGGTGCTCTCGTAGGACGTGGCTAGTCAACGCCAGGCGGCGCACAGCTGCGCTTTTTTTGGTAACGCTGTACGGCAGAACGAAAGCTTAAACAGCACCGCTGTTAAAAAAAAATTGGAGGACGCTTAAGCTTCGCCTTCAAGAGTGGAACGCGATAGCGTTATTGCACCCCGTTCGCACCGCCTACTCAAACGCGCTACGCCAGCCAAACGTCGCGATCGGCACAGATAGCCGGGCCCTGACGCGCCATGAAGGCGGACGCGATCATGCGGCGAGTGGCGCGCCACGTGTCGGGGCAGCGCCGTACATTGCGAGGAGGGGGGCTTCTGTGTTTGCCGCAAGATGGCTTTGCGTGTGCGCAGAGCGCAGAAGAAATATAGCGAAAACGTACTTCGCTACTCGTGAAACTGCGACTTCTGTAAGTTACATGCTCATAATTACCGATATACACAGCAGTATAACTTTCTACGGCACGTTTCTAAGGCAACACTGCATTCACTAGAGGCGATTTTGTCCCGTTTTGAAGGAACGAACTTGTGGCTGATTGGTAGCTTCTCCGTCTCACACTCCGGAGACCCTGGTTTGATTCGCACCAGCCCATCTTGCAAGATGTTTATTTATTTATGAAGTGCCTTCTGGGATTTATCGCTCACGGCCAACGCCGCTGACGCCGACACCGACACCGACGACACCGGCTTTTCTGCGACACGAGCTCCTTAACGCTGTCGCGTTAAAATATCAACGCCAACCGCGCGAACGCGCCCGTGGAACTGCTCGCGCGTTCGTCGTCGTCTTCCACAGCTGGTTCAAAGCCACCTAGAAAAAATTCTAGGTGGCTTTGGCTGGTTCCGTTGAGCAAACTATCATCATCAGCAATGGCTCCAGTGTCATCGTCTTACATAGCTGGCTCCGTTGCCGCTCATCATACCAGGGTAGAATTTGACTTCTCTGCTGTCGTCGTAATGAGGACGCCGCAGTTACGGGGTATAAGCCATTCATTGTCTTGAATGCGGACACACTTAATGACAGAGGGGATACGCGAATTTGTCTGCGTACCTATGAGAACAGCTAAGCGAGCCGAAACCACCATGCCGTAAAGCAGTGGCGGAAACGTTAATAATGGTCACGAAGGAGCTGCCTCTGACGTGCCGACCGCGGAAGAATACAAGAAAACAAAGGGCAAGGATAAGACAGGACAGAAAGGTATCGCTGCCTCAGGTGCAGCTTTCGGGGGCGAAGAGGAGGAGAAAAAGCGTAGAGTCGTCATTGTTGGGGGTTCCAACATGCGTAAAGTAGAACCGGCGATAACAAATAGGATAGGTGCAGGTGGTTCCGGGAAAGCCTATTCGGGAGGTTATAGCAAAAGCGAACTAGACCAATTGGTAATAGACGGACACGGAAAAAATAGCTTGAGTAGCGAACACAGATGTTTAACAATAAAATTCGCGAGAACTTCTAAAGCAAAACATGAACGAATAGCATCAGAACTTCTAAAATGACTGAACAACAAATAACAGAGATCGCAAAAAAAAAAAAACAGAGAAGAACATAGAGGCTTTTCCTACAGCAGTCTGGGAATATAAGGAACTGGCAGACGTTATGCAGCAGGAAATAAGACAGACACGACAAAAAGAAATTGTTGGATTGGATAGAGGGAACCACGTAAGTGGTGGAAAGAGGAAATAAAGCAAGCCATAGAAGAGCGTAAGCAGGCGTCTAGGGATCATCGAAAAGCGAAAACGTTGGAAGTACACGAAGAAGAGGGGCTGCTTAGTGGAACACATACGAGAATGAAAAGGGTGGCGAGTGAGGTCGTGAAAGGAAAAATTAAATGCGCAAGTGAACGTTGCCTGCATAATATTCACAAAACAAAACAAAGGCGCCCAAAATGATCCATGTAAGAGCACCTGGAGCTGCAACTAAATATTCACAAATGGCTATAACGGATTAAGGAGGTAAGATCTACGATGGAGACGATGAACTGCGGTATATCACCGACGTTGTTAGGGATAATTTCACCACGAAAGAAAGCGTAGTTCAGACTTAAACAGATCCAGCAGCAACAGAGAATCCTGAGAGATTCAAATTTAGCCTAGAGAGCTCTAATTGGCATAGAGAGCTTTATTTTACTTTTATACCAAGAAACGGGCGACAAGTGAGTTCCTGCAGCAGAAATTTAGATGCACGAGTGAACATTGGTTGTATAAAATTCAGAAAAGGGATGAAGGCGCACCGAAGGATGCTGTAACCATGTAAGAGCACTCGGAACTCTAACTAAAAACTCGCAAACGGCTATAAGGGATGAAGACGGCAACGTCTTTGAAGGAGACGATGCGCTGCTGCACATCAGGGACGTTATTAAGGATAACCTCGGCTCGAAAGAAAGCGTAGTAGAGATTCAAACAGATCCTGCAAGAACAAAAGAGGCTCAGACATCAAAAGTTATCATAGAAAAGTTTTATTGTAAAAGAAGCAAAAGAAGATGTCCCTAATTATACGGCAGGAGGACCCGATGAAATCCTAAAGCAGGTAGTCAGAAACCTCTGTGCACGACAGATAACAATGTGCACGACTTTAGACTGCACTGTCTCCAAGGTCGGCCCCAAAAGAGGCCAGAAACACGCATACCCGATATGCAACAGTGGGCATAACTCTCTGAGAAAAACAGTTTATCTAAAAGCGAAACAATAAACAGCTCGTGTACACAAGTTAAGCAAATACGAATTGCGTGATTGCCTTCGTGTGAAATGTCGGAAGAGAAAGAAGTGCCTACGGATTGAAGGCAACGTCCAACGCCTACGATTGAAGCAAACGTCCGCTGTGTACTATCCACTCGTTGCGCCAAACAAGGAGTAGTAAGGGTACTTTACCAATGGCTTGCATTTGAAGAGCAGACGCTTCTTCTGTTGTCAAAGCTGTCATGATTGTAATATACTAAATTTTATTTGCTGCCCAGCTTCGCAACCACTTGATAAGTGACAGTTTTTGCTTACAAGCGAATAGACAAGACGTGACTAAGAAGAACGTATTCCCGTTATGGAATTCTATGATCAGGGCTTTCGTCATCATAATTTTGCTGCCGTTGTGCGCTATTGACGTGCGTGCAAAAAAAGATTTTCTTTCTTTAAAAGTCAGGCTATGGATAGAAGACCATCGCCTGAATTAATTTTGAGTTTTACGGCTGCAAATACGGTAGCGTTTACCTTACTACAGCCATATTCTTGTTCTGAAAGGGCAGTGAAAAACTGCGCTCGCCACAAATTTCTATAAATGCTCTACCAAAAAAAAAAAGAGGGCAAAATGACAGCAGACACTAAAGATATCAGGATGAGAACGCTCGGCGACAGGGGTTCCAAGAGATTCCGTGCTATAACTGAACGTGGAAATTCTGTGACGTAGGTCACAGAAGCTACGCGCATGAAAATATACCACGCGGATTATTGTTTATTAAGTACCGGACAGCGGAACGATCAGCTGAAATGTGGGAATAATATGGTCCGCCTGTTAATTTTACACTTAACTGACAATGCTACATGTGGTAAACTCTAAGTACGTAAGGTTAGTGCGTTCTGTTTTCAAGTGTAATGAGCGCTTGGAAACGGGTCCGATAACAAAAGAACTACATCCAGGCATTGTGGTATTGAAGGTATTTAATCTGAAAATATCTTCATCCCTTCAATCCGGCTCTTTCCCGAATACACTCGCGCGCAGAATTTAAGCCTTCATAAACCATTAAATTCTGAACATCTTTAGGTCAGATGGAACAAGCGATTCAAGGAAAGCTCCGTTCTTGGCGTCAACAGTTATCATTTGCCGCCCGTATGCTGCATCATGAGAGTATAGAGCAGCAATATCGCTGTGCACCATCTAGTCGACGAAGCTATGAAGCTCGTTACAAGTTTTGAAGCTGCTCTATTCGTGCAGGATGTGTTGCTCGGAGCTGTCTGATGGCCCGTAGCTTAGGAGTCTCAGATGCACTAGAAATCTCATTCGTGGACTATCTGCAGGAACAAAACTTATACAGAGACTCCAGTATGCGACACAAATACAGGTTTGTGGTGCACGGCGTGACTTGAAAACTGTGCAGAAATGTCATGCTACTGTTGGAACGACTAAACGATAGTGAGAACGAAATAAATATAACGAAAAAATGCACGTCAACAACTTCACCACGCATCACCGCGGTAAAAGAGCTGGCTAAAGACTGTGTCGCCTCAAGTAGTACGCCTTTAACGAACTGATTCTTGTGGCAAAAATGAAACGACGGCTCCGTAATTGAGTGCTGTTTCAGAGCGCAATTTTTGAAGTATTTTCTTCACGATGTCTCTTACAGAGCTATGCTATACTAAGCTGTATCAAAGGTGGAATTGTTTTACACTTAATATATTTGTTCTAAGTGACCTTCAGAGGAGTTACTTTGCTACGTTTTAGTTCCAATGCTTGAGAGACAGTGATGTTTTTCGTCAACAGTTCTGTCCGTTGCAGTGACATAGTGCTTGTGGAATGGTGAGGCTCTTAGAATTGAATTTCGTCCCAGGTAACAAGGTTCGTGCTTGTTTGGAGAGAGCAGCACTCGTTATTAGATAATTTGCATCCTAACAGACCTGTGGAAATTATTAGGAGCGTTCTGTTGCAGCAAATTTCATGTTCACAGAGTCGATTTCCGAAATAAAGTCTCAAGCAGATATTTTGTTGTGCATTCTATCAACCACC